>NC_081415.1:145917948-146231448 GCF_030272615.1 Cryptomeria japonica
GTGATTGAATACTTTGATGCTTTTTCAATTGACTGGATTGAAAGGTCAAAAAATATTATGTCCAACTTCTTAGCTAATGTTTCACTAAAAAATGATGATGTAACATTAACTGGAGTATCAATAGTTGAGATCAAGGCCAGACCTACTATTCCAAACAATGTGTATAACTAGAAAGTGTTCAAAAATGATGATGATATACTCAGGTTTGTACAATGCATTGATGACTATGAATTTCAGAAAATCAATTGTAATGCATTGGTAGAAATAGTAGATGGGAAAGAAATAGTTTTTTGAAATGACATAGTTCAACTAGAAACTAATGAGATACCTAGAGGACTAGTAGAACTAGAGGGTATATTCAACTATAGTGATGGTCATTTACACTAGAAGTCATCTACTAAGTTGGAAGAACTGGAAGAGGTAAACTTAGGGATAGAGTCATCCCCTAAGTTGGTGTATATTGGGAAACGTTTGTCTTCCCATGTCAATTCCAACCTCATTAATATGTTAAAAAGGTATAAACATGTTTTTACTTGGTCTTATGATGGCTTGAAGGCATATAGACAAGATTTATTTTAGCATGCAATACCTTTGCATCTTAATGATAAGATTTTCAAACAAAAGAAAAGACCTATCAACCTCCTCCTAGAACTCAAAATGCAGCAAGAATTGACCAAGCTAAGAGAAGGGGAAATTATAAAGCCTATAAGGCATTCATCATGGGTATCCAATCTCATCTTTGTCAGGAAGAAGAATGGGGACATAAGGCTTTGTGTATATTTTAGGAATTTGAATGTCACTTCTCTTAAGGACAACTACTCATTGCCAAATATGGAAGCTATTCTACAGAGGGTAATTGGGTGTGACCTGTTATCAATGATGGACAGTGTCTCTAGGTACAATTAGGTATTGGTAAAAGAGTGAGCAGTTCAAGACTGCTTTTACCACCCCTTGGGGAACTTATGTGTATGTGAGGATACCATTTGGTTTAAAGAATGATGGAGCAACTTTTTCAGAGTGCTATGGATGTAGCCTTGAAATAATTTATTAATATTATAATGGTTGTCTACCAAGATGACCTTACATGCTTTTCAAAGAAGGTAGATGACCACTGTGGTCATCTTGAAAATATATTCTGCAAAGCCTTGGAGTTTAGTGTTTCTCTAAATCCCAAAAAATGCCAATTTGCTGTAGCTAAAGGAAAGTTATTAGGACACATTATTTCCAAGGAAGGAGTCAGGATTTACCCTAAGAGAATTGAGGCTATTAACAAGGTTCCTCAACCTAAGAATGTTAAAGGAATTCAGTCCTCCCTGGGTAAAGTGAATTTTTCCAAAAGGTTTATAGCCAAATTTGCCGAGATTGTCAAGCCCATTGTTAAGTTGCTGAAAGAAGATGCTAAATTTTCTTGGGGTGAGGAAGTAGCACAGGCCTTAGACAAGATTAAAAAGGCTATTCAGGAAACCCCAATGTTAAAATACCCTAATTACAGTAAGCCTTTTTCACTATTTTCCTTTGCATCTTACCATACAATAGCAACAATCTTGCTTCAGAAGGATGATGAAGGTTATGAGCATCCAATTGATTTTTATAGTAAATCCTTGAGGGTTGTTGAGTTAAAATATGATATTATGGAAAAACAAGCATATGCTTTGGTCAAAGTTGTTAAAGCATTTAGGCCTTATCTTGTGAATGCAAGAGTTATTGCCTATGTCCCACATGTAGTTGTTAAAGACATTTTATCCCAGTCTGAAGTTACTCATAAAAGGTGTAGGTGGATAAATAGGATACAAGAGTTTGATCATGAGATCAAAATCACAAAGTTGGTTAGAGGACTGGGCCTGGCCAAACTGATGGTAAAGTTAAATCTTGAGAACATTGACATCATTAATGTTGATAGTGAAGAAGTTATTGTCACTAGCATTGAAAGGAAACCATGGCATTCAGAGGTTGTTTATTTCTTGAAAAATGCAACATGTCTAGAGGGAATGACCCACAATCAGAAGAGAACACTAAAGATGAAGTCACATAAATATGTTCTCATTCAAGGAGACCTATACTAGAGAACCAGAGATGGGGTTTATTGATTTGTCTTGATGATTCCAAGCTCAACATGTTTTCACAGAGATGTATAATGGAGTATGTAGAGGTCACTACTTAGAAAAGACAACTACCAACAAAATAATTAGGGTAGGATATTACTAGCCTACCTTATTTAGGGATACTCACAAATATGTCCAAAAATGTGATCCTTCTTAGAAATTTTATTCAAAATTGAAGTATACAGGTGCTTTGCAACTCAATCCTGTTATAGTTGAGGCCCCTTTTTCTCAATGGGGCATTGAATTCATTGGAGAGATAATAGAAAAATCAAGCCAAGGTCACAAGTGGATCTTAGTGGCCACAAATTACTTTACAAAATGGATTGAGGCCATACCCACCAAGCAAGCAACTAGTAAAGTTGTGGTTGATTTTTTTATGGATAATATATTGACATGGTTTGGGGGGTGCCCGTGAAGTTGATTATGGATAATGCCATGTGCTTCAGGTCTAAGGGATTTACATAATTCTGTACAAGTTATGGAATTATCATGTCATATTCATCACTGTACCAGCCACAAGGCAACAACCAAGCAGAATCAAGCAACAAAATCCTCCTGAACATCACTAAGAAGATTCTTGAGCAGAATAAAAGATCTCAAGATCAAAAGCTCAAGCTGGCTTTGTGGGAAGACATGATTGTTGTGAAGAAGGCCATTGGTACATCCCCATTTGAATTGTTGTATGGAGTATAGGCCAGGTTACCTATGAACAATCTCCTTCCTATATAAAAATTCTTTCAAGTTGGAGAATTGGAGTTGTCTGAACCTATGGAGGACAAAATGATTCAATTGGTAGAGTTGGAAGAGATGAGAATTATGGCTCATAAGAAAAATATGAAAACTTAGTTGCAGTCAAATTATCTTTTTGACAAAAGAGCCACAACTAGAAAGTTTTAGATTGGTGACATGGTTCTTCAGTGGAACGCTAGAGAACAAGATAAAGGTAACCATAAAAAGTTTGAATCATTGTGGATAGGCACTCTGATTATCTTCGATGTTAATGGAAAAACTCATATTTCCTGCAAAAAAAGGATGGTGAGCTACAAGAATTCCCAGTGTGGATAATTCCTGAAGCACTACTCATAACTCATTTTGTCTGCATAGTAGTTGTAAAAATTGTATATATTAAATTTTCTTTGGTTAGGGTTTTGTTTTGGTCCGTGTCCTAGAATTTTGCTAGGTTCTTATGTTGATCTCATGTCCAACCATCCCCAGTCAGAGCTGTTGTTATCAGTAATTTGGGTGGTGTTGTAATTTTCTTGATATCTCTAAATGTTTCTACAATTTTCAATGTTCCAAGTCTGCAGGTTTAAGCTTCTAAGGGTTCACGGTTTAATGAATTTAAATCATAAAAAAACAAAAAATTTATGTCTCTTGTCCTAAGGGAAGGTCTTTTTAATCATTACCTTTTTCACCACTTAACTGGGAGGGTCATTGTGTCATTGAAAGGGGCCATTTAGGTCTTAAGCCTAGGTGGGTTTCATTTTTATTTAAGTTGGAATGCTTTAATTTTTCTTAAGTCCTAAATAAGACCTTTAATGAATGTATCAGGTTCTTAAAAGTCAGGCAGATCAAAGAGATCCAACAATGGTCGTAAGACCACGATGGGAAGTTTCCCATTGAATAGTCTTCGTGATTCAGTGACAAGCCACCAGTGGAGATCTAGCGGTGGAGTGGTGGCGGTCAAGAGGAAAAGGTTTCTTAAAGTTTGATTGATAAGGATTTGATCCAATGGTAGTTGTCAGACTGCCATGGGAAGATGCAAGTCTTTTACCTATTGCAACTCAGTGACTAAAGGTAGACACATATAATATGGTGGGCCCCCTTTGCAAGACCTAAGAGATTAAAGGGAATGTTAAATTTGAACGATCTAACGGTTGTCCTTGAACCATGAATGAGAGTTGCAAGTTCTTGGCTCTTCGTAGATCAGTGACTAAAGGAAAAAGTGCACCAAAGTCCCTTTTGTCTATTGGAGCAGAAATTTGGAATTTCAAATGAATTAATTGTAGAGCATGTGGCTTGGTTAATGAGAATTAATGTTTATTTTCCACCAAGGTTGCTTCATAAAATCTTATTTTTTAAGATTTTGTTTCTAAAAGGCTTTCGAAGGGTTTGCGGAGACAAAGTTTGAAGCTTCTGTGAGTTTTCTGGTGACAAGTAAGTTGTTCTGTGACTGATATATTTGCAATTTCTGCTCTTGTGTGTTGGCATTGTCTGGTTCTGGGAAATTCAAAGGGTTTTTTTTTAATCAAAAGGTTAAAATAAGATAAACCCTAAATTATTAAAATGGCACCATGACGAGAATTCAAAGGGAAAATAGATTATTAGGAAAGCACCATATGTAATACTTTTTTAGAATAGTTGGTTCAGTCTACGAATAGTTCTGCCAAACAGAAAGAACTTGTACCCAAATCTCCTCACTTAAAAATTGGTGATGGTCTATTCAACAAAGGACATTGGTTAAGAGATCCCTAGATAGGCATGTCTGGTTTAGGTCTGTTCAAGGTGGGGTTTAGTTAGCAAAATGCATCTGCTCCTACACACAACATATGGCAATTAGATGTTGGGAAATTGGTGGTCCCTAGAGTTTTTTATGGATGTTGACTTGTTGACCCAAATTGCAAAGAATTATGACTCTGTTACCAGAATTAAAAGGAATGTAAGTGGAAGCCCTTTCATTGAAGTTATAGCTGATGAGATTAGAAACATTTTCTGACTAAATGAGTCTTCAAATTGTGTAGAGTTGATTGATTTTGAAATTTTAAAGAAGGTCTATCATACTAAAAATGACCATCTTAGAGGTGGACTAATGAGGGAATTCCTTGCAAAAATAGGAGGGCTAACATTGGTAGGGCCCAGTATAGTTGAACCTTTCCCTACGAATTTTTTCACTTTGAAGACTAAAGGAATATATTGGTCTCTATGTTATATTTTTGGAGAGGATGTAGAAAATGCTATGCAAACTCATTATATGCTCATGATGGAACAAATTCTCAATCCATCTATAGCAGTAGCTTATGACTTTGCACCTTATCTAGCAAATGTGATCCATGAGGGTTTGATTGGGATTAATAATGCCAAGGTGGATAAACCTTTTGGTGGGTATTCTTTGTTGGTCCTATTGCTACTATAAAGACAGATCTAGCTTTCAAAGCATCAACATCATCTGACAAATCTGATTGGAAAGCCCTTTATGCAAGAGAACTTGAAGCACTATTTGCAAGGAAGATGCCTAAAGGTCCATTTGGAAGTAAGTATGAAGGTAAAGCACCTTTTAAATGTTTTAACTGCAATAAGATTGGTCATATGGCTTCAAGATGCCCTGATAGACATGCTAGACTAAGAGAAGAAGCTAGAAGGACATACAAGCCTAACCCTGAATATCAAAGATATAAATTCAAGAAAAATAAGGACAAATCTTGTTATGTAGCTGATGAAGGAGTGACTGATGATTCTGATGAAGATCCAGTAAACAGTGGATGGGTTTTTGTTGCTATAACAGAAGATCAACTGGTACAATAGGCCTTGGTAGCTAAAATTGAGGTAAAAGATGAATGGATAATTGATTCTGGATGCTCACATCATATGACAGGTGACAAAGGAAAATTCTTGAACTTCCAAGAATATAATGGCGGTCTAGTAAGATTTGGAGATGACAAAGCTTGTCAGATCAGAGGTAAGGGTTCAATATCTCTTGATGGTAAGCATAACACTGATAATGTCTACTATGTTGAAGGTTTAAAGCATAATCTTTTGAGTGTTGGTCAATTATTTGAGAAAGGATTTCAGTTACAATTTAAGAATGGAAAATGCAAAATCATGAATAGAACTAGTTTAGAAATTGCAAACGGTAACCAGAATAGGGGTAATATCTTTCATTTGAATAATGGTGAAAAGGCATGCTTAATTGCACATATAGATTAAAGTTGGTTATGGCATAAGAGACTCTATCATGTAAACTTTGATTTCATGGTAAAGATCAGTACTACTAAGGCAGTTAGAGATTTACCTAAGATTGTCAAATCTCAGAACATAATTTGTAAGTAATGTCAATTTGGAAAACAAGCTAGAGCTAGTTTCAAAAGTGTTCATGAAAAATCAAATAATGCTCTTGATTTAATTCACACTGATTTATGTGGTCCAGATAGAACTAAAAGCCTATAAGGTGATAGATATTTCATGCTAATCATTGATGACTATTCTAGAATGTGTTGGGTTACTTTTCTCAGAGAAAAATCACAAGCACTTGGAAAGTTCAAACTATTCAAAGAAATGGTTGAAAATGAAACCGATAAGAAAATAAAATGTTTAAGGTCAGATCAAGGAAGAGAATTCACATCTAAGGAGTTTAATGCATTTTGTGAAGTGAATGGAATTAGAAGACAGCTATCAGCACCTCGGTCACCACAGCAAAATGGAGTTGTTGAAAGGAAAAATAGAACTATCTTGGATGCAGCTAGAAGTATGTTATCAGAAGAAAACCTACCACATGTATATTGGAGAGAAGCAGTAAGCACAATGGTCTATACATTTAACAAAGTTCACATCAAAGGTGAAACTGGTAAGACCCCTCATGAACTATGGTTTGGTATTACTCCCACTCTTAGGTATTTCAGAATATTTGGAAGTAAAAGTTACATTAGGAGAGATGAGTATATTGGAAAATTTGATCCTAGAAGTGATGAAGGAATATTTCTTGGTTATTCATCTAAGAGTAAAGCATATAGATGTTTTAACAAGAGATTGCAGAAAATTGTTGAGAGTACAAATGTGAAGATTGATGAACAATTCAGAGGAACTTCAAGGTACATAGATTCTGAACCAGCAACAAAAATTTTAATAAATGAACCTACATTGAATACACCAGTACAGAATGAAGATCTAGTTACACCGGTATCATCTGAAAATTCCACTATGACTGAAGAACAACAACAAACAAAGACGCTCTCATATGTAAGACTGAATCATTTTGAAGATCAGATAATCGGAAACAAACATAAAGGAGTTATGACTAGAGGAAGATTGGCAAATGAATAGGTATGTCTTATTTCTCAAATAGAACCATCATCAATTAATGAGGCATGTGAAGATAAGTATTGGACTAAAGCTATGGAAGAAGAATTAGAACAAATTGAGAAAAACAATAGTTGGACATTAGATCCCCGGCCAAAAGATAAAAATGTAATTGGAACCAAATGGGTATTTAGAAACAAACTTAATGAAGATGGTAAGGTTATCAGAAATAAAGCAAGACTAGTGTGTAAGGGATATTCTTAGAAAGAAGGAATTGACTATAATGAAACCTTTGCACTGGTAGCTAGAATTGAGGTGGTTAGATTATTTTTGGCTTTTGCAGCACATAAGAACTACAAAGTATATCAGATCGATATCAAATGTGCATTTCTGAATGGAGATCTTGAGGAGGAAGTTTACATTGAACAACCTAATGGATTTTCTTTGACAAATGACAAAAATATGGTTTGCAGGTTAAAGAAAGCTTTATATGGATTGAAGCAAGCTCCAAGAGCTTGGTATGCAAGACTAGATAAGTATCTTTTGAAGATTGGTTTTTCTAAAGGTAATGCTGACAATAACTTATACTATAAAATGATTAATGATGACATCTTGGCTATTGAACTTTTTTTTGATGGTATAGTATTTGGAGGAAAAGATGGATTGTGTAAAGACTTTTCTATCAAAATGCAACAAGAATTTGAAATGTCTATGATTGGTGAAGTAAAATTCTTTTTAGGATTGCAAATATCATAGACTAAAAAAAGGTATATTTTTGAGTCAATCAAAATACTTAAAAGAATTACTTAAGAAATTTGGAATGGAGAACTCTAAACTGATAAGCACATTTATGACAACAAATGACAAATTATCACAAAGGGATGAATCTACACCTGTGAATCCAACTAGGTACAAATCTATGATAGGAGGTTTACTGTATTTGACACAAACCAGACCTGATATTATGAATGCAGTATGTATTGTTTCAAGATTTCAGAGTAATCCTAGAGAAAATCATGAATCAATAGTAAAAAGGATTTTCCAGTACTTACAAGGCACCCCAAATCTTGGATTATGGTATCCTAGAGATGAAAATTTTGATCTATGTACATACACAGATGCAAATTGGGTAGGAGACATTAATGATAGAAAAAGCACCATCGGAGGAGCATTTTTTCTTGGAAACAAATTAGTTTCTTGGTTGAGTAAGAAACAAAGGTTTACATCTTTATCAATAGCAGAATCAGAATATGTTGTAGCAGCAACTAACTATACACAAGTACTCTGGCTTAAACAAATGTTGAAAGAATTGAAGGTAAAATGCAAGGAACCTATAACTATCTACTGTGACAACACTACAACAATTGATATATCATAGAATCCATTATTACATTCCAAAACAAAACATGTTTCTATCAAACTAAATTTTCTAAGGGAAAAAGTTGAAGCAAAAGAAATACAACTGGTTTATGTGAATACTAAAGAACAACTTGCAGATATTTTCACTAAACCTTTGCCAAAGGAGACTTTTGAGTATCTCAGAGAACAGCTTGGGGTCATACCCCCACCGGTAGATATATAAAGAGTTGATGTCTATCATCAACCCGCAAAACTAATAGAGATATATTCTTACTCCAGCTTTGGTGAGGAAGCTACTTCTCAGGGGGAGTAGTTGGTATAGTAAAATTGGTTGGTATTTTGTATGTAGCTTTGGCATTTGATGTCAAAGGGGGAGAAATATCTATGGAAAAACACATTATCTTTTCAGGAAGATTGGTATGGGAAAACTTTGGAAATCACATGTTGCTCTCAGGGGGAGAGATTGTTATTTAGGAGAGATTTTTTTCCTAGTTATGATCTTTTTGGAGATTGTTGGTTTTTGGTACTTGGCATTTCTGTTTTGGCACCTTGATGGTTTTTCCATCTTGTGTTGCCATCAATGCCAAAGGGGGAGATTTTTGGTATTTTGGTATGGTTTTTTCATTGATGTCAACACCTACTAAAAGCACTTTTTGAGATCCAACAAACATTCACCGAAAAGCAAGTAACTATTGCACAGTTACTAGTATATGGTACACCGGTAGGATATAATGGTCATCAGCACTTGGAATGGCATGGAAGACACTTGAAAATGTCAAAGACATCTTGTGGACATCTTATCTTGGAGATTTGATCATTAGTATATTCATATTTACATATTTGCTTTTATCGGCAAATAGGTCTAGGGTTATCCAGGGTTACATCGATAGGTTTATCTTTTCCAGATCGACATGGAATGCTATGGAGATGATTAATTAATGTTGTAAATGCTTTAAGCTGACATGTTCAATTGGTTATTGCATCGGATATTATATTGTTTGTAAAATATTTTATTGTAATATCTTGTAGAGCCAACCTACTAAAATTGGTCTTAGGTTATGGTATAAATGTAAGATCTTATTTGTAAGATCAAGTGTGGAATGTGAAGAAGGTCTGTTGTGAAGGGATATGCGAGATTAAGCAGAGCTATACATGAAGACATCATTTGAAGGTGAAGCTAGGTTTTTGTAAATACATATTAGCATTACACTGGTACTGAATCCAGCATATGAAGATGCTATTTTAAGCAGTACATTCTTATTGGATTTAATCATCCAACTGTAGTCATTATGACTCCCATTTGTGTTTGAGCAGTGAGCTCTAGGTACTTGGCCTTTCTACATGTGCAAACCCCATTTATGTGCAGTAGTATCATCTGATTGTGGGTAAGGTTTCCCACCATGGTTTTTCCCCTTACAGGGTTTCCACATACAAATATTGGTGTCACAAGTTGTGGATGATTTTATGTTTTGATTTCATGCATTAATCTTTACCGGTATTGCATTTATCTATTAAATATGTCCACCGGTATAACAAACTATCTCACTGGTATTAAAGCAGTAATTGATTAAGTTATTTTTGGTTTAAATTTTTAGAAAACTGATTCACCCCCCCTCCCCCAACTCTCAGTTGGCCCCGGGACCTAACAGTGATAGTGAAGAGGGTTAAAGATAAAGGTGTAAGAGAAGCTGCTGGCATGACTTTAGAGTTTTCTAAGTTTGGTATGGTAGTGGCCAAGAAGGAGGTAAAGGAAAAGGCTTATATTCAGGCAAATTTAGAAGTATCTCTTAAGGCTTATAATGATGCAAAGCTTGAAATCACTTCTAAGGACAAAACAATTGCAGAATTGAAAGGTAGATTGGAAGGACAACAACAAAAGGGTAAGTCAATATTAAAGATCTAATGGCTATGATTGATCATGGGAAATGTGATCAAGGAGATTATGCTGTTGGCAAATTGTTTATAAATAAGGAAGTGTTGATAAACAATGTATGCGGGCAAGTGTAAGCACAGGGATGCTACATAGTATTTATCAAGCATAGAAGCTTGAAGACCTATTTTGAAAATAGAGTATAGAGCCCAGCAGAGGGACAAGATAAGTCCTATGACTAGATTGTATTGAGCTAATAAGAATCTACTTTAGCATTTTAGATGTGAAGTTGTAGATATATTTTTATTACTGTTATTTTGTAAAGTAATAGAAAATCTCTTAACCGAGTGGACTTAACAGTCTTATTTGTAAATCCTCTAGCAAGGTCACATTTTGATTGAGTGTTTGAAATCCTTTGATAAGGTCACTTCTAACAAGGTAAAGATCCTAATAGATCTGATGGAAATCCCTTAACCGGGTCACATCTAGCAATTTGTTTTGTAATCTTTAACAGGATTTTCTTTTAACCAAGCATACTCTAGAAGAGTATATTTCTTAGTGGGTCCAAAATCCCACAGTGGTTTTTCCCTAATTGGGTTTCCACGTTAAATCTAGTGTTATATGTTTTGTGATCTTAACTGTTTATGAGTTTGCATGCTTTACAGTTTTTCTGATAAGGTTACCGAGGTTGAATCTATTGTTTTTATGCAAGATTAAGTTTGTATAATTCACCCCCCCCCTCTCATCTTATTTGTTTGGCATTTGTACTAACCATTTAGTATCACATCTATCAATTAATATCAGGGTTATCAATTGGTATCAGAGCTTTGGACTCTAGAAGAAAAAGTTTAAAGGTACTTGAGGCAAAGATCCAAAGATGTATAAGAGGGATGCACCGAAGCTGAACAAGTCAAGTTTCTCTACATGGAAGAAAAGGATGAAGCTACACTTATCAAGAGTTGGAGAATATGTTGTATATTATCTAGAGAATGATTTCATTACACTGAGCACCTATCCATTAACAATGGAAGAGATAAAGACAAAGCAAGAACATATCCAAGTAATGATTGAAATAACATCTGCATTGACTGACTCAAAGTTTAATGATCTAGAAGGCTGCAATGATGCAAAGGCAATGTGGGATAAGCTCATATCTGTGTATGGTGGTGATGAACATGTTCAAAGAGAAAAAGTTGATAGTCTAAGGGGACAAATTGAATCTATGAGGATGAATGAAGGTGAGAACATAACTCGGTACAGTACAAGGTTAAAAGAGATTGTCAATCAAATCAAAGGAGCAGGTGGAACTATTGAAGAAAAGGATATAACAAGTAAGTTGTTAAGAACCCTTCTACCAGCTTATGCAATCTAAGTCTCTGAAATTAATGAATTGAGGTCTGTACCCAATATGCCAGTTTCTTTAGATGTAACTATTGGTAAGCTACATGCTTTTGAGTTAAGTAATTTTTATAATAGTGGGTCATCAGTAAATAAAGTTGAATCTTCTTTCAGTTCTTTTCATCTTGATGAATCTGATGATTACAATGATAGAATGAGTAAGTATACTGAAGGAGATCACAGTGGAGCAAGTGAGATATTTCGCAAGAATATGGAAAAAGTACACAAGTTGTATGAGGAAATCAGGAAACAAGAAGAGTTTGAAGCATTATTAGCCAGAAGGTTACTGAGAGGCAAAGGTAAGTATAAAGGAAAACTACCTTTGAAATGTTTCAATTGTGATAAGATAGGACATATGGCTTCTAACTGTCCTGACAGAGAATCTAGTGAAAAGAGAGATTACCAAGATGACAAACAGAAAGATAATCATTATAGAGGACACTGAGATTTCAGAAGAAGAGATAAGAAGACATGTCTAATAGCTGACGAGGAATCTAATGATGATAAATTAGATGAAACTGATACAGAAGAATTTGTTTATGTGGATATCAAAGATGGATCAGATGAAGAAAGGTATGAAGAAAAAGTCCTACTATCTCATATAAGTAAAAATGATTCTTGGATCATAGATAGTGGATGTTCACATCACATGACAGGTGATAAACACAAGTTTGTTATACTAGAAGACTATGATGGAGGCTATGTAATATTTGGTAATGATGTACCATGTCCAGTACGAGGTAAAGGATCTATAACACTTCTTGACAATGCAAAATGCAATGATGTTTATTGGGTTGAAGGTCTAAAATACAATTTGTTGAGTGTAGCACAGCTAAACAACACAGGTTACCAAATAGAATTTCAGAATGGAATTGTCAAAGTTCATGACAAGCATGGAAAGTTAGCTGCTACTGGGACACAAACAAAAGGTAACACATTTCACCTTGACTCAACTCAGAATAACTGTCTATATGTAAAGATAGATGATACCTGGTTATGGCATAAAAGGTTTTGTCATGTAAATTTTTATAATCTGATCAAAATAAGTAAGAAGCACCAAGTAAGAGGGCTACCGAGTCTTGAAAAACCTGAGAGTGCTATGTGTTGAGGATGCCAGATGGGTAAAATGACAAGATCAAGCTTTACAAGTAAGTCCTATAATTCTAAGGGAATTTTAGATCTTGTGCATACTGATCTTTGTGGTCCTATGAAAGTTTAGAGTTATTATGGTGATAAATATTTCATATTATTTGTGGATGATTACTCAAGGATGATGTTAGTAATGTTTTTAAAAGAAAAATCAGAAGCTTTTCAAATGTTTAAATGGTACAAGACAAGAGTTGAAAATGAAACAGGAAGACAACTGAAATGTCTTAGATCAGATAGAGGAGGTGAGTTCACATCTGATGAGTTTAACTTATACTACAATGATCATGGTATTAAAAGACAAGTCTCTACACTGAGAACTCCACAACAAAATGGAATTGTTGAGAGAAGAAACTGATCTATTGTGGATTGTGCCAGAACCCTGATAATTGAAAAGAAAGTGTCACAAACATTTTGGAGAGAAGCAGTAAGCAGAACAATTTACACCCTGAATCCAATACAACTGAAGAAAGGAACTTTGAAAACACCTTATGAAATCTGGTATGACAAGAAACCTAATGTAAGTTATTTTAAAATATTTGGGAGTAGATTCTATGTTCACAAACATGAAAGAAATGGCAAGTTTGATCAAAAAAGTGAAGAAGGAACATTTCTAGGCTATTCTTCTAGAAGCAAAGCATTTAAATGTCTAATCAAATCATCTAACAAAATAGTAGAAAGTGCAAATGTGAAAATTGATGAATTTGTAGAAAGGAATGATAAAGGGAACTCCAGAGAACTAGAAGATTATGAAGAATTTGTCTATGTTCAATAGAGAAGTCCTACCAAGCATACTGCTGAAGGAAATGAAGAGAATATCCACTTACCGAGTAATGAAGAAGATCATATAGAGCCTACCGAGCCTATATTAGCCAAGTATGTTAGAAGACATAATGTATCAAGTCAAATTATAGGAGATAAGGATGATCCAGTGATGACAAGGAACAAACTAAGATAGAACACATGTCTGATATCTGAATTTGAACTGAGGATAGTGAAAGAGGCATTTAACAGTGAAGATTGGATAAATGCTATGATAGAAGAGATTGATCAAATCAAGAAGAATGACACATGGACACTAGTCCCAAGACCGAAGGATAAAAATGTAATCGGTAAAAAGTGGATTTTAAGAAACAAGCTAAATGAAAAAGGTGAGGTCGTTCGAAATAAAGCAAGACTAGTTTGCAAAGGTTATGCTCAAGAAGAAGCAATTGATTATGGTGAGACTTTTGCACATGTGGCAAGACTTGAAGGAGTAAGAACATTGTTGGCATATGCTGCTTACAAGAATTTCAAGATATATCAAATGGATGTCAAATCTGCATTTCTTTATGGTATATTAGAAGAAGTTTTTATTCAACAACCTAAAGGGTATGTTGAAGACAAGAATAAAGATCAGGTATGTAAATTGAACAAAGCTTTATATGGTTTGAAACAAGCACCTAGAGGATGGTATGAGAGATTGCACTCTTATTTGATCAAAATTGGTTTTATAAGAACAAGTGAAAACAGTAATATGGACATGAAGAATGATGAAGACAATGGAATACTGATCTCAGCTATATTTGTTGATGACATTATATTTTGTGGAAATGACTCTCTATGCAAGAACTTTGGAAATCAAATGAGCAAAGAATTTGAGATGTCACTAATCGATGAGATAAAGTATTTTATAGGTCTATAGATACTGCAAATGAAAAATGAGATTTTCATTACCCAATCCAAGTACATAAAAGAAATCTTGAAGAAATTTGGAATGGAGGATTCAAAACCAGTAAGTACTCCTATGACTACCAACTGTAAATTATCAAAGAATGAAGAATCTGCATCTATTGATGAGACACTTTACCAGTCTATGATTGGAAAACTGCAATATGTTGTTCATAGCAGACCAGATATAACACATGCAGTAGGTATAGTTGCAAGATTTTCTATAGATCCCAAGGAAACACACATGACAACAACCAAGAGAATTTTCATATACTTGAAAGGCACTGAATATTATGGCTTAGTATATTAGAAAGGAAATGATTTTGATTTAAAAGTTTATACTGATGCTGATTGGGAAGACAACATTGATGATAGGAAAAGCACAAGTGGAGGAGCTTTCTTTTTAGGAGAAAGACTAGTGAGTTGGCTTAGCAAGAAACAAGGATGTGTTTCATAGTCAATAGCAGAAGTTGAATATGTTAATGTAGCATTGAATTGCACTAATATAGCATGGATCAAACAACTATTGGAAGGCATAAATGAACAAGTTATCGAGCCAGTAACTATATTCTGTGACAATGCTAGTGCCATTAACATTTCAAAGAATCTTGTTATTCACTCTAAGACAAAGCACATCTCTATCAAATATCATTATCTTAGAGAAGAAGTTCAAAAGAAAAAAGTGGTGTTGGAGTATGTTAGCACAAAGGAACAAATAACAGATATCTTCACCAAGCCACAACTAAGGGACACTTTTGAGTATCTTAGAAGCAAGTTAGGGGTCCTACCCCTATCTTCCATTCACTAACTAAGTTCGGTGAAAGCATCAATTTGATGACTCTATAGAATATCTTTCAGGAGTTGATGCTGAATTACACACTTTAGGAGGTTTTCTAAAGGTGTATAGGAAACAATAACAGAGAACAGGAATTGAAGACAAAATGCTCTGACCAAGACTGAGTTGACACATATTAGTAAGGAATTCACTTCTCAGCGAAAGAAATTATGTTTTAGTTCTTTACTTTTTGGCATTGTTGTCAAAGGGGGAGAAGACTAAAGAAAGGAGGAGAAGACTAATGTATGGGGGAGAATTTTGATTATAAGAGGAGAGCATTTCAGCATTTTACAACAATCTAAATCTAAATCAATTAGGTCAAATCAGTTGCTTTTGCCATCAATGCCAAAGGGGGAGATTGTTGGCATTCCAATTACAATGAGAGATTGTTGGCATTTCAATAAGGATATTGAGAAGGTTGTTGATGATTATGGATATAACTGATTAAGGATATTTACTATCTTAATATTATTATTTTGTCATTGATGTCAAGAAATTGATTTTCTAATTTAGTATGATATTGCCATATCTTAAGAAGTATGTTTTGATGAGTATAAAGAAGTTGGTAAAAGACACAGAAAAAATATGATGAATAAGGGGAGAAATAAGTTATTCAATGGGAAACTATTATCGAGTTAGACAATGATGAGATCATGATATTTTAGATTGTTTTGATATCTTACATATGTTGTTGTTTGTAAGGTTAATACTATACTATGTTACTGAGCAAATAACCTAGTCGGTCAACCCTAAGGTTATCGCTATCGGTTAATGAAGGCGAAATGTCTACCGAGTAAAGTTTAGTATTCACCAAGTTACAACTGAGTTGCAACCGAGTAATACCAAAATGCATTAAATGATTGAATGCATTATTTAATGAAGGAAGCTGATGAGCTGGAGTTGTTTAAATGATTAGTAAGCCGTGCATGAAGATTGTTAAATAATCTATGGAAAAGGAAGATCGACAAGAAGATCTATAGCTCAAATTGAATCGCAATACCCTAGCACAAGTTCCAAGAAATGTATGCAAGTTCCAAGGTGGGGTAAAACATTTTTCAGATCGAAGGATACATTGAACCTAGTCAATTTTGAAGATCAGATGGCTACGATTGATCATGGGAAATGTGATCAAGGAGATTATGCGGTTGGCAAATTGTTTATAAATAAGGAACTGTTGATAAACAATGTATGTGGGCAAGTGTAAGCATAGGGATGCTACACAGTATTTACCGAGCATAGAAGCTTGAAGACCTATTTTGAAAATAGAGTATAGAGCCCAACAGAGGGACAAGATAAGTCCTATGACTAGATTGTATTGAGCAAATAAGAATCTACTTTAGTATTTTTGATGTGAAGTTGCAGATAGATTTTTATTACTGTTATTTTGTAAAGTAACAGAAAATCTCTTAACCAAGTGGACTTAACAATCTTATTTGTAAATCCTCTAGAAAGGTGACATTATGATTGAGTGTTTGAAATCCTTTGATAAGGTCACTTCTAACAAGGTGAAGATCCTAACAGATCTGAGGGAAATCCCTTAACCGGGTCACATCTAGCAATGTGTTTTGTAATCTTTAACATGATTTGCTTTTAACCAAGCATACTCTAGAAGAGCATATTTCTTAGTGGGTCCAAAATCCCATAGTGGTTTTTCCCTATTTGGGTTTCCATGTTAAATCTAGTGTTATATGTTTTGTGATCTTAACTGTTTATGAGTTTGCATGCTTTACAGTTTTTCTGATAAGGTTAGCGAGGTTGAATCTATTATTTTTATTAGAGTTATCATAATCTTATTTGCTTGGCATCTATACTAACCATTTAGTATCAGATCTGTCAATTAATATCAGAGTTATCATCTCAATCCTAAAGTAGTTTTTCAAATTCATCATTCAATGTAAATGTTAAATGCTATCATTGTCAAAACTTGGGGCATATTACAAAACATTGTAATCTTAGGATAACTACGAAAAAGAAGATAGTTCCATCATCTGAACCTAATGCAAAATCAGAATAGAATGGGACAACAAAAAAGAAGATAGAGACCAAACAAGTTTGGGAAGAGAAAGACAAAAACAAAAGTGAGTCAATTTTTATTGTACAAACTACCTTACATGTTGAAAGGAAAAACTTGTGGGTAGTAGATAGTTGCTGCTCCAACCACATGACTGGTAATAAGAAATTTTTTATTAAACTTGAAGATTGGAATGGATATTCAGTAAGGTTAGGAAATAATTCATCAAAGAAAATCAAGGGAAAAGGTACTCTAAACATATATGGAAAGATGAAAGCTCATGATGTTTATTATGTGGAAGGTTTGAAGCACAATTTGTTGAGTGTGAGTCAAATGTGTGACAAAGGATATATGTTTACATTTGATTCTAAAGTCTATGAAATCAGAAAAGAGTGTAATGGAAAAATGGTTGCAGAAGGTAAGAGAACAAATGGTAATGTATACAACTTGAAGGAAAGCTTTGAGTCTAAATGCATGATGGGACAAGTTGATGAGAAATGGCTATGGCATAAAAGATTAGGACGCATTAATTTTGACAATTTGGTCAAAGTGAGAAAGAAAGGATGTATAAGGCACATACCATAGATTATCCAACTTGGTATCACCTTCTGTGATGAGTGTCAAAGAGGGAAGAAAACTAAAGTAAGCTTCAAGACTAAAAAATATTCAACTACAAGGCCACTAGAACTTGTCCATACTGACTTATGTGGGTGCACAAGAACAAGAGACCTAAATGGAATAAGATACTTCATGCTACTCATAGATGATTTTTCAAGGATGACATGGGTCACCTTCCTACAACATAAGTCTCAAGCCTATGGAAGATTCAAAATCTTTAGGGAGATGGTTGAGAAGGAAAGTGGATACAAATTGAAATGCCTAAGGTAAAACTGTGTAGGTGAGTTTACATCAAATGAGTTTAAATATTATTGTGAGAGACATGGAAATAGAAGGAAATACTCTGCACCTAGGACACCACAAGACAATGGTGTTGTAGAAAGGAAAAATAGGACAATCAAAGAGATGGCCAAAAAAATGTTAAATGAAGAAAATCTTCCTAATGTCTATTGAAAAGAGGTAGTTCACATAGCTGTATACACCTTAAGTAAAGTACAACTAAGGGCAAACAACAATATGACACCTTATTAATTATGGTATGATAGGAGGCCTTTAGTCAAGTATGTCAAAGTGTTTGGTAGTAAATGATTCATCAAAAGAGATGAAGATGGATTAGGTAGGTTTTAATCAAGAAGTGATGAAGGTATCTTTTTAGGCTACTCTAGTCACAACAAAGCCTTCAAGTGCTTCAACAAAAGACTAAAGAAGTTAATTGAGAGTGTATGTGTGAGAATTGATGAGGATTTATGTAAGGGTAAAAATACTACAATTAATCATATTGAAGAATCACACAGTGAAGATGAAGATCAATCTGAGATCAAACATGAAGAAGATGTTGGCATATGATGAACCGACATGATGATAATGTATGTTGTCATTAATGTTAATTGATGAATACTAAGAGGGGGGTGAATTAGTATACCTAATAATCTCAATAAATACTTAAATAGTTTAACTGTTGACTGGTGAAGTAGATTAAACAGTAACTTGTTTAGAGCAAAAACAAACCAGATAGCAAATAAAGCATTCACCCACAAAAGTGCAATCACCATAACACAAGATGTTTTTGACATGGAAACCCAAATGGGAAAAAACCACAGTGAGTAAAACTCACAAGTCAACTATATGTAAAATAGTAACTAGACCAATTAAGGTCAGACCGGTTAGGGTCTTACAATGTTCTTCACTAAAACAATTCCTATTAGGAATCTAGATCTTTGTTAGGAGATAAGTCCTATTAAAGACTACCCTATTAAAGGATTTCAAATTCACAACTATGAATCACCATGTTAGAGGTTTTACAAAAGGTTTGACTCGGCCTACCTGGTTAAGGGTTTCAGACTTGTCGAAGATATTAGTAATCAACAAGTAAATGATCTAGATAGTACCACAAAATTCTTGATTAGATCCTTTACAATTCCTTGTTAATGAATTCAAGCATTACTTCAGTCTTCTATGTTTTGCACTCTTAATCTCTGTCATGAGATATCTTTTCTTGATCAAACCTAATCTTTTCAGAAACACCACACATAACAACTTCTCTTCTCTATATCAAAACCCTAGGCATGATGTTCTTATATAGAAACTTGATTTCATGTCGGTCCAATAAGATTAGACTGCAATTCCCTAGGTACAGTACACCTAGACACTTTTGGTAACACAACACAAAAACATCACCATAGTGTCGGTGGATGGTAACTCATCACAGATTACATGTATACTAGTTAATTAAATATACCAATTACCAGTTAACAAGTGAATACTAGAGAACTGGAACATAGTTATTCTGATCAAAAGATTAACTGTTGCTCGAGGTCTTTGTTCAGCTTGAGATCTCCATAGCATTTGAGGTCTTCGGTCATACTAAGACTATAAAGCATCTTCTCCATAACACCGATAGTCTTCAACAAACAAAGACTATACATACAATACCAGTTAGAACAACTACTGGTTGAGAATAATACATTCATCAAGTAAGTGTGTGTCCATCAATGACAATCACAACTAATCATCATCAAAATACCAACATTAATAAGTGCAGGTGAACTAGTATGAAGATTAGAAGAATTTGTTATTGATGTTCAAATAGGAGAACTAGTATAAAGGGATGAAGTGGACCGGTGTCAGGGTTTCACTAAGTGTGACTACTGGTTGGTACTCTTAGCTCTACGGTTTCCGGTTTGAGAATCTAGCTTGTGTGATGCAACCAGTGACATTCTGTGATGAGCTAGCTAAGAGATAAGGATGAGATCGATATGCCACCTTAGTTTTATGCACATGAAGGATTTCTTTGAGGATATTGCATGTGAAGATCGATTGCATTAAATTTCTACCTCAGGAATGAACATTCTTCTTAGATGTATGTGAAGAGAGCGTGATGGGTTACTGATTCCATATGCAGTGAAGAATGGATGATGTAGAATGATTTGTGATCTATTTGAGATTGTTTTATTCAATGCAAAGTGTTTGAATGGTCAAGATCTGACTACTTGTAATTGTAAACGTAAAATATTTAGGGTATAGGGTTTATGCTTGTAAAGCGGAAAATAATCGAACCCTAGTTGCTCTCCCCTCTTCCAACTCCAAGGAGAGAGAAGGGAGGTCGCTAGGGTTGACGGTTTTCACTTAGGGGAGACTTTACATTCAAAAGAGGGGTTGAAACCCACAAGATCCAATCCCACACAATGCAAGATTGGATCCTAAATGAGTTTCAAGGGTTAAGACAGCAAGGCTACCCTCTTTTGTAAAGAATGTAGATAGAAAAATGAGGCTAGGAATGCATAGAAAGTGAGAAAGATTCGCTTATAAACTGAGATAGGGATATAGGATGAAGCTGCGGACCTGGAATTAGTAGTAAAATGTCAATACGACGCTATCCTGCAAATTTGAGCAAAAGTTGACGGGACGATGACGCCCGGCGTGCACAGGGTCCTCCGAAAAATCTGCGAAACGAAGGGGGATCTGTTCGTCTCTGCACAAGGATTCCAGATCTTCAATTTTGGCTACGTACCTACAACCTACACACAGAAAAGTGAAGACGATTGGGGGGTTAGGGATTAGGGGTTTGCCTTAGGTCAAACCCCGGTTCTGGAATTAACCAAGAAATGAGAAATGCTGTAAATGTAAATGATTGTAATGTAAAACAAGTACTAATACCTTGTTGTAAGGATGTTTGTATCCTTATGTGCGAAGGTATAGATGTTGTTGTATTTTGTATGTTGTATGTTGTAGTATGTGATCTCCTCTTCAATGGTTGAATCCTTGATTTGAATGCAACACTTAGCCTTGAATGGAGACTTGGAATGATCAATTGCTTGAAGGAATGCTTGAATGCTTGAATGCTAGAATGCTTGAATGTTTGAGTATCATTTCCACGCTTTGTAAACATATGTCCTTCTTACCCAAAATGGGAGAGGAAATGTAGTTTATATACTTGCCAATTAGGGTTGATAGACTGATTTTTCCGACCTTGGGCCGACAAGGAAAGATAATTTTCCAATCTGCAAACAAAAAGACCCGATGCCCCATAGGAGACCGGGCCCAAAATAGGGCCAAGGACCAGGGCGCTAGGCACCATGGTCCTGAAGGACCAGGGTGTTGGGCGCTCTGGTCCCACCTCCCGGGACAGCAGGGTGCAAGGAGGGATCAGGCAGGGTGCTGGAAAAATGCAGTTTTTGGTGTCGTGAACAAGTTTCGGGGTCTCCATTCAGGTTCAGTGTTGCGTCGCCATCGTGAAGACCCAAATACGATCAAAATTGCAAGTGTCACAATTTTAGGATGCTACATTTAGCCCCCACTTTAGTGGGAGTATAAGAATACGCTCATACTTCTGGTAAAGTACAAGGAAACAACATTGAAAGACTTTCACCACATCAAGGAGGCAAGACACACCAAGCCCCCAGTGGACTAAGGATCTTACGACTTCGATTGACAAAGTAAAAGGGAAGATCACGAGGGAGAACCATGACTGTCAGTAGTAAGGTTCCCTCACTATGAGTCATGTAAGAAAAATACCAAAAATTTTCAAGGCAAAGCTAAGTTCACCAAGAAATTTTCAAGTATCCTGAAGGGATAGACGGGGTGTATGCCCCCCTACGTTAAAGCGATCACACACGCCTCAATGGGGGTGATTGCTTCAAGGTAGTGATACACATAAGAAATGAGAAGGGAAAGGAGCATGTTATCACAAAGATTTAGCCCCCAAGTGTGAGATAAACCCAAAAATAATAGACACGAAAGCACGAGGTGACTTTTCTTTCCTTGGGGTGAGTATGCTGTATGATAATTCATGTATATCATATGTATGTATGCATAATTGTTCTTCATTCCCCAATCAAGGAAGGTCACCTAGAAGAAGGGAACACATGTGTCTTTTGAGTCAACATGAGAGAGACCAAAAGAGATCTCAATGCTTTGCATCATCCTCAAGTAGACAACACTAAGGAAAACAAATAGAAGAATGACAATAACATATAGAAGAAGTAACAAAAGAGGGGAGGAGAGAATCTGCTATGCTAATGAAACTAGTCTAGCACGTCATTTACCCTCCGATCTTTCTGATCAATGTTTCGGGAAGGTAGGGAACACGCTAGAGGAGGAACATCCAACACAGCAAATGGAGCTATCACAAGATCCAAACAAGGGCTATGTTCATGTTCCAAGCCACGTTGTTCTTGTCTAGGAGCTAGGATAAGTGCTTTAGAAAATTTGTTAGATAAATGGTTATCAATATCAACAAGTTCATATTCACTATCAGAAGCAAGAGAAGTAACATTTTCATCATGAATAACATTTCCATCTATATCATCATCAAGATTTATAAAAATAGGATCTTTAACTCGCACAGGATCAAGACCATCATGCATCTTATATTTAGGAGATTTTGGCTCAATTTCTGATTGAGGAGAAAATGGAATAATGCTTGTTGAAGGTGTTTTTGGAGATTGCAAACTTTGAGAAGTGGCTGCTTGAGCTCTAAGATGACGTTTTCATCGGTGTTCACGTGCAGAATGATTTCATCTAGTCTTAGTAGGAAGTGGAGAAGATTGAGGAGGAGGAATGTTCTCATCCTTAGCACTTGGGTGTTTAGGTTGTGGTCTCTTAGGTTGGATAATAGGAGAAGAGGAAGGTCTCTTCTCTCTATAAAAGGAAGGAGGAGGAACTACTCCATATAAAGGAGGAATATTTGGTTTAGGAAGAAGACCAAGTCCATCATGATGAGGAGGTATAGGTCTACTTTTAGAAAGTTTATTAGACATAGTCACATCCATAGGAATGGGTTGGGAATCTTCTTGAGGAAAGACTTTAATTTTATCTTTCAAAGTAAGAACTTCCTTCTCAAGAATGATAGGAATATCAAGTTTGGGTGTTCTAGGTTCACTTAGAGATAAGATCATGTTTGTTTTCCACTTTTGATAAGATTTGAAAAGATGATCACTTCGCGGTGGAAGAGATTGGATTTGTTTAGGCCAAAAATAATCAATAGGAACACTAGAAGTTCTTTCAGCTGGTTTAAAGAGACTATGATTGACAGTAACAACTTCACCATTATGGGGAAATTTCAAACACTTAGGAGAAGCAATAGCTTTCATGGAAGATAGCCAAGGATAGCCAAGCTTCACACGAAATTGTTCGGATGAAGGAATAATAGCAAAGTTCACATCAAGGGATTTGATATGGACCTCAATAGGTAATGTAATAGAACCAATTACAGGAGAAGAAATGCATCAAATAATTTCACAATCACATCTGTTTTGTCATAAATCACTTGATTCAATTGCAAAGTAAAAAGAAATTCTTCAGTAATAACATTAACCATGCAGGAAGGATCAATAAGCACTCCACGGCAAGGTGTATTCTTGACTTTTGTAACTATGTATAAAGGACCATCAGGTGCCTTGATAGTTTCACTAGAATCAAATGTGATGGAAGGTTCTTTAGGGTTTTCTTGCTGCTCTACAAAGTTAATCACATTCGGAGTCATAGACACAAGACCATCAGATGAGAAAGAGGAATCATTAGTCTCAATCGCATTAGAGGTATGAGAAGGTAATGGATCAATAAAAATCTAAAGATTTCGGTTAGGAGGAGCTACAGATGTGTTGCCTTTATCATTCACTCCAGAAATAGAGATAGTATTATTATCAATCAAATCTTGAATTTTACCCTTTAAAGCAAAACATTTTTCAGTATGATGCCCAGGTTGATGATGAAATTGACAAAATGATTTGTTATTAAAATAGGGTGAATTAATCTTTATAGGATCAATTTGCCTTATAGGAGGAAGAGTAAGCACACTTTGTTCCAATAACTTATTCATAATACTATGCAATGATTCATTCAAAGGAGTAAACTTTCTTTCTTTCTTGAAAAATTTAGAAATAGGAGGCACACCTGATGCTGCATTCGCATTGTTGTTGATGATGTTTTCATTGAATTTGATGGATTCTCTGTTCGGTTTAAACTTTCCAAATGGTTGTTGACTGCTATCACCCTTATCACTCAGAGCCATAGGATGTGATTGTTCGATTTGACCTCACAGTCAGTTGATAATTGTGAAGAGTTTCACACAACTGTTGGAAAGAAGTAAACTCAGAAAATAGAAGTTTGTCTCGAATATCTACCAATGAAATCAGTCACTTTTTCTTTAACACCTTGTTTACAATGCATTAAATCAATCAAAGTAACTTTAGGACTTATATTGTTTTGAAATTGTTGAATGAAAGCATTTTCAAGTTGTTCGAAAGAAGTAATAGAATAAGAAGGCAACGAGCAATAACATTGTAGGGCTTTATCTCTTAATGTTCTAGTAAACAGTTTTGCAAGCAACCTTTGGTCATAAGAAAAATCAGTACATATTGTTTGAAAAGTCTTAACATGTGTTAGAGGATCACCTTTATCATTATAAAGCTACAAATGTGGGATTTCAACATGTTTAGGAGGGATAGCTCGAACAATGTCAAGAGAAAGTGGGCTCGCAACATCAAATGTGGGCACACTAAACTTAGATTGATTCATAGAGGCAATTTGTTGCTGTAAAGAAGAGACAATTTGTGCAAGATTGTTAATGGTCGCTTCAGTTGAAGAGTTCATGTTAGATGTGTTAGACTGAGATGGATGTGTTATGTTATTGAAAGAAGGTAAAGAGTAAGGTGGTGGGACACTATGATAATTAGTCATAGGAGAGGATTGGAAAGGAGGAACACTACAAGGAGGAATGGAATGGTTGAATGAATTGGCCCCTTGCGTCATGTTCATTGGTGGAGATGTAATAGGAACACTCATTGAAGGAATGAATGAAGAAGTTGGATTAAATGAAGGCAGAGGGTTAATTGAAGAAGATGGATTGCCCCCATGACTAGTGATCATAGGCAGAATGTCCTATATAGAGGTAGTCATTATGTTTGATGTAAAGGTAGGTATGCTAGCAATAGAAGTTGTCAAAGGAATAGAATGATTGACTTGAGTGGGAGGTTGTGTATAACCTAAAGTTTCAGCACAACTCTTCATAGGCATCATATTCCAATCCACAATGTGTGCAATACCATGCAAAATATCAATTCCATTCTTATCACTTTGAAGCATATGTTTTAGACCCTCAATTAAAGGAAGAGCTTGACTATCAGGGTATTCTTGAGACATCCATTGTCGAAAATCATCAAATTGATTATCCAATTTCACAAGTTGTTCTATAGAAACCTCATGGAGAGCTTCTTCATCATTAGGAGGATTAGAGGAATTACCCATGTCCTCGTTAAAAAGGCTATTCAAATTAGGTTCCATTTCCTCAGTAATTAAACCTTGGAAAGATTTAATTCTAAGGCTTAGTCTAACGGGAATAGTGTAAGTAGGGCTTATTGTTGTAAAACTCATGCACTAGAGAGGGAGAGAAGATTTTGAATTTTAGAGGTAGCAAATTTCAATAAAATCAGCCAATCTTCTAGATTTAAGCTGTTAAATGCAATCACGACAATCTCCTGAAATTTTGGAAAAAATGTCAGGGACCGTGGCACTCGGAGTGCACACGGTCCTCGCAACTTTTTTCAAAATTTGCAGGGATCAAAGTTATGATGATTTTAAAGCTAACCTGAAAAAATTGAGTGATTTTACAATCTGTAGATAGGCCAAATTAAAGTTGCAATCTCAAAATTGAACCCTACCAAGATTGTTGAAAAATGCAAAATTTGAATTTTGAAAAAGAGAGGGAAACTAAAATTTTGAATTTTATGATTTTAGAGGGAATACCAAAAGCAATGCAAGTTTTGAAATTTAAAAGTTGACTCAATTTCACGCAAAATTCAATTTTGAAAGCGGAAATCAAAGTTGTTGTAATTAAGCACTTAATTTCAAAAGTCACAAATTGCAAGAATTTGAATGAAGCACTAAAATTTCGAAAGAATGTAAACACACTTTTCAGATTTAGGACATTAAGAACACAATTTTGACACAAAAATTTCAATTTCAGCAATTTTTGAATGATTAGAAGCCTTAATCCAAGCAATCACAAGACCAACTTTGACTGTAATTTTGAAAGTGTTAGAATTGATAAAATCAGCCAAAATTCTGCATTTTAGCAGAAAAATACAGTAAGATCCAACTCCCAAAATTTCAAAAAAAATGTCAGGGACGATGGCACTCAAAGTGCACACGGTCCTCGCAACTTTTTTCCAAATTTTCAGGGATGAAAGATATTATGATTTTATTGTGGAATCCAAAATTACAACCGATTTGGAGATGTTTTGATCAGTGAAATTGTCGGACAAAGGTTGAATCAAGAGGGTTCCAAAAATTAGGGTTTTGACACTTAACCACTTAATTTTTAGAATTAAAGCACAAATATGAATTGATAATTTGTAATAGAAGGGCAGATCTGAAACAAGCATTAACAATTAAACATTTCAGAAGCTCAATTACTAAAAAGAAAATTTAGGGTTTTGATGCAATTAACCTCTAAAATTTTGCAAAAGATCAAATATGGAAATGTAATCAAGGAATCCAATTTTCAGATCTAACCATGAATAATCAGAAAGGATGTTCACGTTGGGTTCACCAAAATGTAAAGCAGAAAATAATCGAACCCTAGTTGCTCTCCCCTCTTCCAACTCCAAGGAGAGAGAAGGGAGGTCGCTAGGGTTGACGGTTTTCACTTAGGGGAGACTTTACATTCAAAAGAGGGGTTGAAACCCACAAGATCCAATCCCACACAATGCAAGATTGGATCCTAATTGAGTTTCAAGGGTTAAGACAGCAAGGCTACCCTCTTTTGTAAAGAATGTAGATAGAAAAATGACGCTAGGAATGCATAGAAAGTGAGAAAGATTCGCTTGTAAACTGAGATAGGGATATAGGATGAAGCTGCGGACCTGGAATTAGTAGTAAAATGTCGATACAGCGTTGTCCTGCAAATTTGAGCAAAAGTTGACGGGACGATGGCGCCCGGCATGCACACGGTCCTTCAAAAAATCTGCGAAATGAAGGGGGATCTGTTCGTCTCTGCACAAGGATTCCAGATCTTCAATTTCAGCCGCGTACCTGCAACCTACACACAGAAAAGTGAAGATGATTGGGGGGTTAGGGATTAGGGGTTTGCCCTTAGGTCAAACCCTGGTTTTGGAATTAACCAAGAAATGAGAAATGCTGTAAATGTAAATGATTGTAATGTAAAACAAGTACTAATACCTTGTTGTAAGGATGTTTGTATCCTTATGTGCGAAGGTATAGATGTTGTTGTATGTTGTATGTTGTATGTTGTAGTATGTGATCTCCTCTTCAATGGTTGAATCCTTGATTTGAATGCAACACTTAGCCTTGAATGGAGACTTGGAATGATCAATTGCTTGAAGGAATGCTTGAATGCTTGAATGCTAGAATGCTTGAATGTTTGATTATCGTTTCCACGCTTTGTAAACATATGTCCTTCTTACCCAAAATGGGAGAGGAAATGTAGTTTATATACTTGCCAATTAGGGTTGATAGACTGATTTTTCCGACCTTGGGCCGACAAGGAAAGATAATTTTCCAATTTGCAAACAAAAAGACCCGAAGCCCCATAGGAGACCGGGCCCAAAATAGGGCCAGGGACCAGGGCGCTGGGTGCCCTAGTCCTGAAGGACCAGGGTGCTGGGCGCTCTGGTCCCACCTCCCGGGATAGTAGGCTGCAAGGAGGGATCAGGCAGGGTGCTTGAAAAATGCAGTTTTTGGTGTCGTGAACAAGTTTCGGGGTCTCCATTCAGGTTCAGTGTTGCGTCACCATCGTGAAGACCCAAATGCGATCAAAATTGCAAGTGT
This sequence comes from Cryptomeria japonica, assembly GCF_030272615.1. Taxonomy (NCBI): domain Eukaryota; kingdom Viridiplantae; phylum Streptophyta; class Pinopsida; order Cupressales; family Cupressaceae; genus Cryptomeria; species Cryptomeria japonica. The sequence goes on from NC_081415.1 coordinate 145,946,298, forward strand.
CACAATTTTAGGATGCTACATTTAGCCCCCACTTTAGCGGGAGTATAAGTATACGCTCATACTTCTGGTAAAGTACAAGGAAACAACATTGAAAGACTTTCACCACGTCAAGGAGGCAAGATTCACCAAGCCCCCAGTGGACTAAGGATCTTATGACTTCAATTGAAAAAGTAAAAGGGAAGATCACGAGGGAGAACCATGACTGTCAGTAGTAAGGTTCCCTCACTATGAGTCATGTAAGAAAAATACCAAAAATTTTCAAGGCAAAGCTAAGTTCACCAAGAAATTTTCAAGTATCCTGAAGGGATAGACGGGGTGTATGCCCCCCTACGTTAATGCGATCACACACGCCTCAACGGGGGTGATTACTTTAAGGTAGTGATACACATAAGAAATGAGAAGGGAAAGGAGCATGCTATCACAAAGATTTAGCCCCCAAGTGTGAGATAAACCCAAGGATAATAGACACGAAAGCACGAGGTGACTTCGCTTTCCTGGGGGTCAGTATGCTATATGATAATTCATGTATATCATATGTATGTATGCATAATTGTTCTTCATTCCCCAATCAGGGAAGGTCACCTAGAAGAAGGGAACACATGTGTCTTTTGAGTCAACAAGAGAGAGACCAAAAGAGATCTCAATGCTTTGCATCATCCTCAAGTAGACAACACTAAGCACAAAAAATAGAAGAATGAGAATAACATATAGAAGAAGTAACAAAAGAGAGGAGGAGAGAATCTGCTATGCTAATGAAACTAGTCTAGCATGTCATCTACCATCCGATCTTGCTGATCAATGTTTCGAGAAGGTAGGGAACATGCTAGAGGAGGAACATCCAACATAGCAAATGGAGCTATCACAAGATCCAAAAAAGGGCTATGTTCATGTTCCAAGCCACGTTGTTCTTGTCTAGGAGCTAGGATAAGTGCTTTAGAAAATTTGTTAGATAAATGGTTATCAATATCAACAAGTTCATATTCGCTGTCAGAAGCAAGAGAAGTAACATTTTCATCGTGAATAACATTTTCATCTATATCATCATCGAGATTTATAAAAATAGGATCTTTAACTCGCATAGGATCAAGACCATCATGCATCTTATATTTAGGAGATTTTGGCTCAATTTCTGATTGAGGAGAAAATGGAATAATGCTTGTTGAAGGTGTTTTTGAAGATTGCAAAGTTTGAGAAGTGGCTGCTTGAGCTCTAAGACGATGCTTTTGTCGGCGTTCACGTGCAAAATGATTTCGTCTAGTCTTAGTAGGAAGTGGAGAAGATTGAGGAGGAGGAATGTTCTCATCCTTAGCACTTGGGTGTTTAGGTTGTGGTCTCTTAGGTTGGATAATAGGAGAAGAGGAAGGTCTCTTCTCTCTATAAAAGGAAGGAGGAGGAACTGCTCCATATAAAGGAGGAATATTTGGTTTAGGAAGAAGACCAAGTCCATCGTGATGAGGAGGTATAGGTCTACTTTTAGAAAGTTTATTAGACATAGTCACATCCATAGGAATGGGTTGGGAATCTTCTTCAGGAAAGACATTAATTTTATCTTTCAAAGGAAGAACTTCCTTCTCAAGAACGATAGGAATATCAAGTTTGGGTGTTCTAGGTTCACTTAGAGATAAGATCATGTCTGTTTTCCACTTTTGATAAGATTTGAAAAGATGATCACTTCGCGGTGGAAGAGATTGGAATTGTTTAGGCCAAAAATAATCAATAGGAGCACTAGAAGTTCTTTCAGCTGGTTTAAAGAGACTATGATTGATAGTAACAACTTCACCATTATGGGGAAATTTCAAACACTTAGGAGAAGCAATATCTTTCATGGAAGATAGCCAAGGATAGCCAAGCTTCACACGAAATTGTTCAGATGAAGGAATAATAGCAAAGTTCACATCAAGGGATTTGTTATGGACCTCAATAGGTAATGTAATAGAACCAATTGCAGGAGAAGAAAATGCATCAAATAATTTCACAATCACATCTGTTCTGTCATAAATCACTTGATTCAATTGCAAAGTAAAAAGAAATTCTTTAGTAATAACATTAACCATGCAGGAAGGATCAATAAGTACTCCACGGCAAGGTGTATTCTTGACTTTTGCAACTATGTAGAAAGGACCATCAGGTGCCCTGATAGTTTCACTAGAATCAAATGTGATGGAAGGTTATTTAGGGTTTTCTTGCTGCTCTACAAAGTTAATCACATTCAGAGTCATAGAGATAAGACCATCAGATGAGAAAGAGGAATCATTAGTCTCAATCGCATTAGAGGTATGAGAAGGTAATGGATCAGTAAAAATCTGAAGATTTCAGTTAGAAGGAGCTACAAATGTGTTGCCTTTATCATTCACTCCAGAAACAGAGATAGTATTATTATCAATCAAATCTTGAATTTTACCCTTTAAAGAAAAACATTTTTTAGTATCATACCCAGGTTCACAATGAAATTGACAAAAAGATTTGTTATCAAAATAGGGTGAATTAATCTTTATAGGATCAATTTTCCTTATAGGAGGAAGAGTAAGCACACTTTGTTCCAATAACTTATTCATAATACTATGCAATGATTCATTCAAAGGAGTAAACTTTCTTTCTTTCTTGAAAAATTTAGAAATAGGAGGCACACCTGATGCTGCATTCACATTGTTGTTGATGATGTTTTCATTGAATTTGATGGATTCTCTATTTGGTTTAAACTTTCCAAATGGTTGTTGACTACTATCACCCTTATCACTCAGAGCCATAGGATGTGATTGTTCCATTTGACTCACAGTCAGTTGATAATTGTGAAGAGTTGCACAAAACTGTTGGAAAGAAGTAAACTCAGAAAACAGAAGTTTGTCTCGAATATCTTTTTGTAAATTAGAAATAAAGATTATTTTAATATCATTGTCAGGCACTGGAAAAGAAATTTGAGCATACAAATGCTTATATCTACCAATGAAATCAGTCACTTTTTCTTTAACACCTTGTTTACAATGCATTAAGTCAATCAAAGTAACTTTAGGACTTATATTGTTTTGAAATTGTTGAATGAAAGCATTTTCAAGTTGTTCGAAAGAAGTAATAGAAAAAGAAGGCAACGAGCAATACCAATGTAGGGCTTTATCTCTTAATGTTCTAGTAAACAGTTTTGCAAGCAACCTTTGGTCATAAGCAAAATCAGTACATATTGTTTGAAAAGTCTTAACATGTGTTAGAGGATCACCTTTACCATTATAAAGCTCCAAATGCAGGATTTCAACATGTTTAGGAGGGATAGCTCGAACAATGTCAAGTGAAAGTGGGCTCGCAACATCAAATGTGGGCACACTAAACTTAGATTGATTCATAGAGGCAATTTGTTGCTGTAAAGAAGAGACAGTTTGTGCAAGATTGTTAATGGTCGCTTCAGTTGAAGAGTTCATGTTAGATGTGTTAGACAGAGATGGATGTGTTATGTTATTGAAAGAAGGTAAAGAGTAAGGTGGTTGGACACTATGATAATTAGTCATAGGAGAGGATTGGAAAGGAGGAACACTACAAGGAGGAATGGAATGGTTGAATGAATTGCCCCCTTGCGTCATGTTCATTGTTGGAGATGTAATAGGAACACTCATTGAAGGAATGAATGAAGAAGTCAGATTAAATGAAGGTAGATGGTTAATTGAAGAAGAAGGATTGCCCCCATGACTAGAGATCATAGGCGGAATGTCTTGTATAGAGGTAGTCATTATGTTTGATGTAAAGGTAGGTATGCTAGCAGTAGAAGTTGTCAAAGGAGTAGAATGATTGACTTGAGTGGGAGGTTGTGTATAGCCTAAAGTTTCAGCACAACTCTTCATAGGCATTATATTCGAATCCACAATGTGTGCAATACCACGCAAAATATCAATTCCATTCTTATCACTTTGAAGCATATGTTTTAGACCCTCAATTAAAGGAAGAGCTTGACTATCGGGGTATTCTTGAGACATCCATTGTCGAAAATCATCAAATTTATTATCCAATTTCGCAAGTTGTTCTACAGAAACCTCATGGAGAGCTTCTTCATCATTAGGAGGATTAGAGGAATTACCCATGTCCTCATTAAAAAGGCTATTCAAATTAGGTTCCATTTCCTCAGTAATTAAACCTTGGAAAGACTTAATTCTAAGGCTTCATCTAACGGGAATAGTTTAAGTAGGGCTTATTGTTGTAAAACTCATGCACTAGAGAGGGAGAGAAGATTTTGAATTTTAGAGGTAGCAAATTTCAATAAAATCAGCCAATCTTCTAGATTTAAGCTGTTAAATGCAATCACGACAATCTCCCGAAATTTCAGAAAAAATGTCAGGGACCGTGGCACTCGGAGTGCACACGGTCCTCGCAACTTTTTTCAAAATTTGCAGGGATCAAAGTTATGATGATTTTAAAGCTAACCTGAAAAAATTGAGTGATTTTACAATCTGTAGATAGGCCAAATTAAAGTTGCAATCTCAAAATTGAACCCTGCCAAGATTGTCGAAAAATGCAAAATTTGAATTTTGAAAAAGAGAGGGAAACTGAAATTTTGAATTTTATGATTTTAGAGGGAATACCAAAAGCAATGCAAGTTTTGAAATTTAAAAGTTGACTCAATTTCACGCAAAATTCAATTTTGAAAGTGGAAATCAAAGTTGTTGTAATTAAGCACTTAATTTCAAAAGTCACAAATTGCAAGAATTTGAATGAAGCACTGAAATTTCGAATGAATGTAAACACACTTTTCAGATTTAGGATAGTAAGAACACAATTTTGACACAAAAAGTTCAATTTCAGCAATTTTTGAATGATTAGAAGCCTTAATCCAAGCAATCACAAGACCAACTTTGACTGTAATTTTGAAAGTGTTAGAATTGATAAAATCAGCCAAAATTCTGGATTTTAGCAGAAAAATATAGTAAGATCTGACTCCCGAAATTTCGGAAAAAATATAGGGACGATGGCGCTCGGAGTGCACATGGTCCTCGCAACTTTTTTCCAAATTTTCAGGGATGAAAGATATTATGATTTTATTGCGGAATCCAAAATTACAACTGATTTGGAGATGTTTTGATCAGTGAAATTGTCGGACAAAGGTTGAATCAAGAGGGTTCCAAAAATTAGGGTTTTGACACTTAACCACTTAATTTTCAGAATTAAAGCACAAATATGAATTGATAATTTGTAATAGAAGGGCAGATCTGAAACAAGCATTAACAATTAAACATTTCACAAGCTCAATTACTAAAAACAAAATTTAAGGTTTTTATGCAATTAACCTCTAAAATTTTGCAAAAGATCAAATATGGAAATGTAATCAAGGAATCCAATTTTCAGATCTAACCATGAATAATCAGAAAGGATGTTCACGTTGGGTTCACCAAAATGTAAAGCGGAAAATAATCGAACCCTAGTTGCTCTCTCCTCTTCCAACTCCAAGGAGAGAGAAGGGAGGTCGCTAGGGTTGACGGTTTTCACTTAGGGGAGACTTTACATTCAAAAGAGGGGTTGAAACCCACAAGATCCAATCCCACACAATGCAAGATTGGATCCTAAATGAGTTTCAAGGGTTAAGACAGCAAGGCTACCCTCTTTTGTAAAGAATGTAGATAGAAAAATGAGGCTAGGAATGCATAGAAAGTGAGAAAGATTCACTTATAAACTGAGATAGGGATATAGGATAAAGCTGCGGACCTGGAATTAGCAGTAAAATGTCGATACGGTGCTGTCCTGCAAATTTGAGCGAAAGTTGACGGGACGATGGCACCCGGCGTGCACATGGTCCTCCGAAAAATCCACGAAATGAAGGGGGATCTGTTCGTCTCTGCATAAGGATTCCAGATCTTCAATTTCGGCCGCGTACCTGCAACCTACACACAGAAAAGTGAAGACGATTGGGGGGTTAGGGATTAGGGGTTTGCCCTTAGGTCAAACCCTGGTTTTAGAATTAACCAAGAAATGAGAAATGTTGTAAATGTAAATGATTGTAATGTAAAACAAGTACTAATACCTTGTTGTAAGGATGTTTGTATCCTTATGTGCGAAGGTATAGATGTTGTTGTATGTTGTAGTATGTGATCTCCTCTTCAATGGTTGAATCCTTGATTTGAATGCAACACTTAGCCTTGAATGGAGACTTGGAATGATCAATTGCTTGAAGGAATGCTTGAATGCTAGAATGCTTGAATGTTTGAGTATCGTTTCCATGCTTTGTAAACATATGTCCTTCTTACCCAAAATGGGAGAGGAAATGTAGTTTATATACTTGCCAATTAGGGTTGATAGACTGATTTTTCCGACCTTGGGCTGACAAGGAAAGATAATTTTCCAATTTGAAAAAAAAAAGACCTGAAGGGCCATAGGAGACCGGGCCCAAAATAGGGCCAGGGACCAGGGTGCTAGGCACCCTGGTCCTGAAGGACGAGGGTGTTGGGCACTCTGGTCCCACCTCCCGGGACAGCAGGGTGCAAGGAGGGATTAGGCAGGGTGCTAGAAAAATGCAGTTTTTGGTGTGGTGAACAAGTTTCTGGGTCTCCATTCAGGTTCAGTGTTGCGTCGCCATCGTGAAGACCCAAATGCGGTCAAAATTGCAAGTGTCGCAATTTTAGGATGCTACAATGCTATTGACCTAATTATTTTCTATAAGGTTGATGATGTTTGTTATTGTTTGCATTGGAAAATGTTGTATTTGTATCTGAGCGATGAGATACTTGCCAAACCAGTGAGTGGAAAACTGCAAAGTATGATTGCAGAGTAGAGGAGCTGAAAATGATCTTCTTTAGCATGTAGTGTTGTTATCAGATTAAATCTTTACTTTTTGTCTTCTAACCATTTCAATAGTAGGAAACTCCCTTTGTCGAGTAGCTTTAACAAGCTTATTGCAAATTCTCTAACTAGGTGACTCAAGATCATTGAGTTCTTCAAATTCTCTAGCGAGGTAACCTTTAATAGGGTTTCAACCTTTAACAAGGTATATAGCCATCCCATAACCTGGTTATCTTTAATAGGATCGGATCCTAATAGAACCTTATTGTAAAGTCTTTAACTGGAAGAGGCTCCTAACATAGGGAGCTTCAAAAGAGTTCAAAAACAAGCTTGTGGGTATTCATCCCCACCGTGGTTTTTCCTATTTAGGTTTCCACGTGAAAAATTTGTGTGTCATGAGTTGTGCATTTTTCATGTCATGATTGAGCAACCTTTGTTTAGGTGAATATGCATGCAAAGATAATGGTTATGGTATTACTGATACAACACATGCATGGGTATATTGGTGAAGTAGTTATCAAGTATTGAATGTTATTTGAAGTATTTAGTTTTACTGGTTTAGCTGTCTGAAGGCTTACTGTGTTTAACCTATATTGCCATGGTTAAGTTCAGTAATAAAGACAACCAGTTACCATTGTTTTAACTTGATAAGTTGTTGAGAAGTTTTTGTATGTACTAATTAGGGTATTTGTTGTTTATGATTATTCATCAATTGGTATCAGAGCTACTCTAGGTCCTCGGTGATATAAGCTTAACCACTTGAGGTAAAAGATCCTACTTTAACGATGAAGAGGGAATGTCCTAAGTTCAATAGAGATAACTTAAAAATATGGAAGGATAGAATGAAGATTTACATCAAGAGTTTGTGTGCTCAACACTGGAGCTATGTTGAGAATGCCTATGTAATCCCCACTGGCACTCTAACTGATGATTAGAAAAGAGAGATTCAAGAAAATGGGCAAGTCATGGAAGCCCTTATTAGCAACCTGTCCGATATTAAGTTCATTGATGTACAATATAAGGATACTCCTAAGGATGTATGGGACACTCTGGAAACCATTTATGGTGGTGATGAGCATGTCAAGAAAGCTAAGGAAGAGATCCTTATGAGAAAATTTGAAGACATGAGGATGGTTGAAGGATAGACCATTTAGCAATATGGTATAAGGATCAAGACTATGGTTGGAGATATCAAGAACACTGGTGGAACAATTGATGTTGCCACCATTGTCAGTAAAGTTTTGAGATCATTGTTATCGGTCTATGCAATCAGAGTTGCTGCTATTCAGGAGCTAAGGTCTATTGACAAAATCAAGGTATTCCTAGACTCTATCATTGCAAAGTTGAAAGCATATGAGTTGAATAGCTATGATGGTAGTTTCAGAAGAATGAGTTAGCCTTTAGAGCATTTGCTGCACCAACTAGAAAAGATATGGATGATGAAGAGATTTTGATGAAATTTGAAGCTCTTCTTTCCAAGAGACTTCCAAAAGGCACTGGAAAATATAGAGGTAAGCTTCCTTTAAAATGTTTTTCTTGCAATAAGATAGGACATATAGCTATTAACTATCCTAACAATGACAATAAGGATAAAGTAGAGAGGTTTAGAAAGTATAAAGGAGGAGGTAGGAGAAATTGTCTTGTTGTAGTGGATGAAGGTGTTACTAATGAAGAATCTGAGGATGGAGAGAATGAGGACATAGTGTTTGTAGCTGTAAAGGAAGAAGTGTCTAACAAGAAAGCCCTTGTCTCTTGCATTGACACCTCTAATGAGTGGATAATTGATAGTGGGTATTCTCACCACATGACTGGTTACTAGAGAAAGTTTCTATCTCTAGAAGAATATGATGGAGGTGTTGTCTAGTTTGGCAACAAAGCACCATGCTTGGTAAAAGGTAAAGGATCCATCTCACTGAATGGAAAGAGCAGTGTGGATAATGTCTACTGGGTAGAAGGTCTTAAGAATAACCTTTTGAGTGTTTCTCAGCTAAATGACAAAGGACTCATTCTGGAGTTCAAAGGTGGAGTCTACAGTATAATTGGAAAGAGTGGTGAACTTTTTGCCACCAGTAAGCAAACCAGAGGTAACTTGTTTCAGTTAAATGCCAAGATTAGTTAATTTCTAATGGAGAAGTTTGATGACATTTGGATATGGTATAGGAGATTTTGTCATAGAAACTTTGACAATATTGTAAAAGACAGTAAGATCAAGGTAGTAAGAGGATTTCCTTTTCTGAACAAACTGGAGAATTCTTTGTGCAAAGAACGCCACCTTGGGAGGATGTCTTCCTCAACTTTCAAAGGTAAGTCTTTTTCAGCAGAGAAATTACTTAACCTTGTGCACACTAATATGTGTGGTCCAATGAAAACTAGAAGTATTTAGGGAGATAGGTATTTCATCATTCTTACTAATGATTGCTCAAAAATGATGTGGGTCAGATTCTTGAAAGACAAGTCTCGGGCATTTGGAAAGTTCAAAGCCTTTAGAGCATTGGTAGAGAAGGAAAGTGGTCAAAGGATAAAATTCCTAAGCACTGATCAAGGAGGTAAATTCATTTTTGTTGAATTCAACAAGTACTGTGAAGAGAATGGTATCAAGAGGCAGCTGTCTTCCCCAAGGACACCACAATAGAATGGCATAGTAGAAAGGAATAATAGGACTGTAGTTGAAGTAGCCAGAACAATGCTGATCCAAGGAAAGGTTTCTCACACTTTTTGGAGAGAAGTGGTGAGCACTACAGTATATACTATGAACCGAGTACTCATCAAGAAAGGTAAAGATAAAACCCCTTATGATTACTATACCAGGAAGACTCCCACTATGAGTTATTTTAAAGTATTTGGCAGTAAGTATTATATCAAGAGAAGTGAGCATATGATCAAGCTTGATGCTAAATGTGATGAAGGAATATTTCTCGGATATTCCACTAAAAGTAAAACTCTCAAGTGCTACAACAATAGGAATCAGAAAATTGCTGAGAGTATCAATGTCAAGGTTGATGAATCCCTTGAGAAACCTAAGGAAACTAGCAGCGAGCAAGTGGAAGATGAACCAGGTGTAATCTTCTGTGAACTGGTTAAGAAAGAAACAAGAAAAGACCTCAGTGTTCTTGTATCGGTAGAAGATACAGTAGGTGAAGAAGAAGATGGAGAAGAAGAAGAAGAGGAAAAGCAAGCAGAACCAGCTAGGGTCATTCCTAGATATGTAAAACTACATCATGATTCAAAGTAGATCATATGAGATAAAGATGTAGGGATACTCACAAGAAGAAAGGTGAAATAAAACTCTTGCATGATTTCTGAATTTGAGCCTAAGACCACTAGAGTGGCACTTACAGATGAAGACTAGATTAAGGTAGTGGAAGAGGAGCTAGACCAAATAGAAAATAATGCAACATGGTCTTTGGTACCTAGACCGGAACACAAGAATGTCATAGGTACCAATGGGTCTTTAGGAATAAGCTGAATGAAGAAAGAACAATTGTAAGGAATAAGGCAAGACTTGTATGCAAGTGATATGATCAGGAAGAAGGATAAGACTATGGAGAAACCTTTTCCCCAGTGGCTAGATTGGAAGGTGTTCAAATGCTACTTGCATTTGTAGTATTTAAGAGATTTAAGGTATACCAAATGGATATGAAGTCTGCATTCTTGAATGGAATCCTAGAAGAGGAAGTGTATATTGAGCAACTAGATGGTTTTGCCTTATCAAAAGATAGTAACATGGTGTGTAGATTACACAAGGCCCTATATGGATTGAAGCAAGCACCAAGGGAATGGTATGAAAGGTTACACTCTCATCTTATGAAGATAGGATTTTAGAGAACAAGTCAGGACAACAACATCTACCTGAAATTTGAAGGTGATTAGATTCTGATCTGTGAAGTGTTTGTAGATGACATAATATTTGGAGAAGATGATGAAATGAGCCATGCATTTGTAGATGAAATGAAGAAAGAGTTTGAGATGTCTCTGATTGGAGAGATAAAGTTCTTCATTGGTCTACAGATTCAGCAGATGAAAGAGGGTATCTTTATTACCCAGTCCAAGTATGTCAAAGAGGTATTGAAGACCTTTGGCATGGAGGAGAGAAAATTGGTTGGTACACTAATGGTGATTGACTACAAATTAACTAAGGAAGATAATTCATCATTGGTGAATGAGGAGTACCAGTCAATGATCAGTAATGTGGTACACATTAAAAAGGATTTTCTCATGCAATGAGCATTGTGGCCCATTTTTAGAAAAGTCCAAGAGAATCCCACTTGCTAGCAGTCAAGAGGATTTTTAGATACTTGAAAGGGAAAGTTGATTATGGATTTTCATATCCATACAATTGTGATTTTAATCTCAAAGTATTTACCAATGTAGATTGGGCAGGTAATGTGGACAACCAAAAGAGCACAACCGATGGAGAATTCTTTCCTGGTGGAAGACTAGTCTTGTGGATGAGTAAGAAGAAGAGTTGTATTTTCCAATCTAAGGATGAAGTGGAGTATGTGGCAGCATTTATGAACTGCACTCAAGCAATCTGGATGAAACATGAATTGGATGGTTTCAAAGTACCTATATCTGAACTGATGAGTATATTTGGTGACAACACAAGTGCAATAAATATTTCCAAAGAATCTAGTATTGCATGCTAGAACTAAGCACATTGAGCTAAAGTATCATTTCTTGAGAGAGAAGGTTCAAAACAAAGATGTTGTATTAGAACATTTTTCTAGTAAGGAGCAGCTAGAAAACATATTCACTAATCCCTTACCGAAGACTACATTTACCTATTTAAGAGGTGAATTAGGGGTTTTGCCCCTTCATGAAGTAAACTAAAGTTATGTGCTCCACATCAATCAAGTACTATAGTGTCAAATCTTTCAGGATTGATGTGTTAAAGGATGCTACTCCATAGGGCGAGCAACATAGTGGAGAATGGAAGCTTGTGCCTCCACTTTGGCATTGTTGTCAAAGGGGGAGAAGATATATGATGATGAAGATATATGATATGGGAGAAGATATATGTTATAGTTGCATTGGTCTATGTTGTTTATAGTTGCAATGCTACACTGAGTATTTCTATCAATGCCAAAGAGGGAGAATGTTGGCATATGATGAATCGATATGATGATAATGTATGTTGTCATTGATTTTAATAAGTGGAGGTGAATTGGTATGAACATTAAAAGAAGTTGTTATTGATGTTCAAATAGGAGAACCGATATGAATGGATGAAGTGGACTGGTGTTAGGGTTTCACTAAGTGTGACTATCAGTTGGTAGTCTTAGATCTAGGGTTTCTGGTTTGGAAATCTACCTTGTGCTATGCAACTAGTGATATTCTGTGATGAGTTAGCTAAGAGATAAGGATGAGATTGAGATGCAATGTTAGTTTTGTGCATGTGAAGGATTTCCTTGAGAATCTTGCATGTGAAGATCGATTGCATTAAATGTCTACCTCGAGAATGAACATTCTTCTTAGCGGTATGTGAAGAGAGCGTGATGAGTTATTTATTTTCATGCGGTGAAGAATGGATGATGTAGAATGGTTTGTGATCTATTTGAGATTGTTTTATTCTATGCAAAGTGTTTGAATAGTCAGGATTGGACCACTTGTAATTGTAAACATTAAATGTTTGGTGTTTAGGGTTTATTCTATCGACCTAATTGTTGTCTATAAGGTCGATGATGTTTGTTATTGTTTGTGTTGGCAAATTTTGTGTTTGTATTCGAGTGATGAGATACTTGTCAGACTAGTGAGTGAAAAATTGCACAGTGTGATTGCAGAGTAGAGGAGCTGAAAAGGATTTGCCTTAGCATGTAGTGTTGTTATCAGATCAAAGCCTTACCTATTGTCTTCTAACCATTTCAATAGTAGGAAAATCCCTTTATCAGGTAGCTTTAATAGGCTTATTGAAAATCCTCTAACTAGGTGACTCAAGATCATTGAGTTCTTCAAATCCTCTAACAAGGTAACCTTTAACATGGTATATAGCCATCCCTTAACTAGGTGATCTTTAATAGGATTGGTTCCTATGAGAACCTTATTGTAAAGTCTTTAACCGAACTAGGATCCTAATAGAACGAGCTTCAAAAGAGGTCAAAAACAAGCTCATGGGTATTCATGCCCACCGTGGTTTTTCCCATGTGGGTTTCCACATGAAAAATTTGTGTGTCATGAGTTGTGCATTTTTCATGTGATGATTGAGCAGTCTTTGTTTAGGTGAATATGTATGCAAAGTGAATGGTTATGGTATTACTGATACAACACATGCATGAGTATATTGTTGAAGTAGTTATCAAGTGTTGAATGTTATTTGAAGTAGTTAATTTTACTGGTTTAGCTATCTGAAGTCTTACTATGTTTAACCGGTATTACCATGGTTAAGTTCAGTGATGAAGACAAACGGTTAGCATTATTTTAACTTGATAAGTTGTTGAGAATTTTTTGTATGTATTGATTCACCCCCTCTCAGTATTGATTACGGTATTTTTTGTTCATCATTATTCATCAGAAGAAGCATCTAGCAAATCCCCAAATAGATATGTGCAAATGAATCATCTCAAAGGTCAAATTATTGGAAACAAAAATGATGATGTGCAAATTAGAAGGAGACCTAGGAACACTAAGAAAGTAAATTTTTACCTTATGACTAATATGGAACCCAAAACATATGATGAAGCCAACAAAAGCGAGAAGTGGATGAATGCTATGGAAGAAGAGTTGCAACAAATTGAAAAGAATAAAAGATGTGAATTGGTGCCTAGACCTACTGACAAGAATGTCATAGGAACTAAATTGGTCTATAGGAACAAGATTAATAAGGTAAAGTGATAAGGAACAAAGCAAGGCTTGTGTGCAAGGGACATGCTTAGGCTGAAGGAATAGACTTTGAGGAGACATTTGTACCAGTTGCAACACTTGAAGAAATCAAAATATTATCGGCATTATCAGCCTATAAAGGATATACAGTGTATCAAATGGATGTCAAATATTCATTCTTGAATGACCATCTTGAAGAAGAGGTCTACATAGAGGAACCTAAAGGTTTTCATCTGCATGAAGATGATAGTTTTGTCTACATATTGAAGAAAGCATTATATGGTCTAAAGCAGGAACCTAGAGCATGGTACTAGAGGCTGGTTAAGTACTTAAATCAACAAGGTTTTAGATTGGGAAATTATTATAGCAACTTATACATCAAGGTTGATGGAGACCACATGATCATAGTTGTGGTATATGTAGATCACATCATCTTTGGAGGCAACAAAGATATTCTATGCAAATAATTTCCTAATCCAATGTAGTCAGAGTTTGATATGTCCATACTTGGAGAGTTATCATATTTTCTTGGTTTACAAATTTGTTGGCATTTGGCATAACTGATGTAGATGAGCTAATGCAGTTGAAGTTGGATGACTGCACTAGTAAATGATAGAAGTCTATTTGTGATGAAGAGATCAAGATTCTATGAATAGATGATGTGATTAGTTATTTGTGTTGTCATTGCTGGCAACTAATGTTCCTGATGTTCTTGATATTCTATTTGGTCATCTAAGTTATTTGGTTTACCGGATGATAGGGTTTATTGGTAGTGAATTAGGACTTTAATTGGTAAAGAAGAGTTGTTTTGATTGGATCGATTGATCGGCAATAATTGATGATTTGTGGTTTTGGCTGGTGAACTTGTATCATGGAAAGGTATTTATGACCAGAACCAGAACTTGTGATGATTACCAGAAAGTAGGTTTTGAATTTCTGATGAAGTTGTGCTAAGGTTTTAGTAGGGTTTAAGGACTAGTGAATAAATCATCAAACCGATAATGATTTTTGTTATGATGGTGATCGATGACAAGTCTACATGAAATTGGTAACATGACACAAACTGTCTGAAAGATTTAATTTTTATTTTGGTGCAATTCAAGGAAGATTTTCTTGGGAATCAGTGAAATGCTTAGTAGAGTGTTTTGAAGATACAAATCGGATTTCCGTGATGGGTTATGTTCAACTAATAGTTTATATTGCATTTTAATTTGTTGTAATGATCTGTATAGTGATCTATGATGATCTCTTGTGATCTAATTATAAATTCATTATGTAATTAAGTTTTGTGGCCGACCTAGTTGAGATGGATATTTAGGGCAACACAATTGATGTTTATTATATTAGTGGTATTATGAGATTGAGTTAAGCCATCCTAGAGAAGATAGAGATCTTCATGAGTGTTGCAGACTATGAAGAATAACTGAATCTCATTCCCAAGCTCATAGTGCAAAGTAACAGATCATTTTTCACTATTGTTCCCTAACAGTTACAACAGTCTAAATCCCTTAACTGAGTAGGTCCTAATAGGCCTTTTCCATATAAGTCCCTAATAGGGCATCTTAGAAAAGAGTGTTTAAATCCTCTAACTAGGTTGATCCTAATAGATCATTAAGCTCCTGGAGGGAATGATAGGAAAATCCCTTGGCCAGGTGACTCCTAATAGGGTCTTCTCTTAACTGTGTGTATTGTAAGCTCCTAACTGGGCTAAGCTCCTAACAGGGCATACTTCAAAATAGTATAAATTATTGTGGGTACCAACCCCCACAGTGATTTTTTCCCATTTGAGTTTCCGCGCCAAAAATCTTGGTGCTCATATGTGGAATATCTTTTCATAGTGTTTATGTTTTCATACATTATTTTTGATTACTGGTTATGATAAGTTTACTATTATTTATCAAAAATCTGTAAGTGGTTACTAATAATGTTAATGAATTGATAGATGAAGTATTCTAATCTAATAATAAGCCAGTTTGAGTATGTGTTGATCAGATATCTAGTTGGTGAATATTTTGATTAATAAGATTGCATAAGTGGATAACAAGTATATGAGATCTGCTAAAGGGATAGATTCATGTATGAAATGATTTCAGATATGCTATAAATGGTATTTGGAGTTGAAGTTATAGATTGTTCTAATACTGATTCACCCCACCTCTCAGTATTAATTGAATCCTCATAGGATTAACAGTTGGTATCAGAGTAGTGGTTCTCTGTGTGCATAAAAGCTTAACCGCTTTAGGAAAAGATTCTGAGAAAGACAAGAAGATGAAGAAAGAGGGTCTGAAATTCAACAAGGATAACTATAAGATCTGGAAAGACAAAATGAAGATATATCTCAAAGGTCTTGGTACTCAATATTGGAAACATGTTGAAACAACATATGTGGCTCCTACTACTACTACATTGACACCCGATGAACTTAAAGATCAACATGAGAACATGTAAGCCCTTGAAGATATTGTATGTACTTTATCTGATTTTGAATATATTGATGTTCAAGGATTGGAAACTGCACATGAGGTTTGAAAAATATTAGAAACAATTCATGGAGGACATGATTATGTACAAAGAGAAAAAGAAGAAAGCTTGATAGTAAAATTTGATGATATGAAAATGCAAGAAGGAGAAAACATTCCATAGTATGGTCAAAGAATTAAAGAAGTTATTGGAGGTATAAAAGATGCTGGTGGTAAAATTGATGATGATGTGGTGGTAGGTAAAATGCTGAGAACTCTTCAACCTCAATATGCTATTAGAGTATCGACAATCCAATAACTAAGATCCATTTTGAAGGTAAGGTAATGATTGACTCTTTGATTTTTAAGATTACAACCTTTGAGTTAAATAGCTTTGACGATAGTGTTGCAAAATCTACTAAATCTTCTTTTAAATCTTCTGTTACTAGTTCATTTTCTAGAAAAGGAAAGAATGTATGTCAAAGTCATGAGTGTAGATCTAGTCATGGAGGTAACCAAGAAAGTGAAGACAATGAAGATCAAGTAATGGAACTTGAAACACTACTAGCCAAGAGATTTCCAAGAGGCACCGGTAAGTATAAAGGAAAGCTACCTTTAAAGTGTTTCTCTTGTAGTAAGACTAGTCATATTGCTGCTAACTGCCCTAACACCGATAAGAAAGATAAGTTCAATAAATTCAAAAAGAAAGGCAAAAAACATTGTTATGTTGCAGTGGATGAAGGTGTGACCAATGAAGAATCTAAAGATGAAGATTACAAAGAAGAGATTGTGTTTGTAGCTATAAAGGAGGAATTGTCTGATGAGAAGGCCCTAGTTTCTCATGTAGAAAAAAATAATGAATGGATTATAGACTGTGGTTGTTTGCACCATATGACCGGACATAAGAGTAAGTTCTTAACTCTTAATTAATTTGGATGTGTTGTTAGATTTGGTAATGACTCTTCCTACATGGTGAAAGGTAAAGGTTCTATTTATTTGAATGGGAAGAATAATATTGATGATATATTTTGGGTTGATGGTTTGAAATATAATCTGTTAAGTGTTGGACAACTCAATGATAAAGGTTATTTGCTTGAGTTTAATGCTGGAATCTGCAAAATTCTTGGAGGAAATGGTGAACTGATTGCTACCAGAAAACAAACAAGAGGTAACTTATTTTAATTAAATGCTAATATTAATAGTTGTCTAGTTGCAAAGATGGAAGACAGCTAGTTATGTCATAAAATATGTTGTCATATGAATTTTGATAATTTGGTAAAGGTAAGCAAGTCTAGTGTTGTGAAAGGATTACCACAAATTGTTAAACAGATAATGTGATGTGTAAAGACTATCAAATTGGTAAGATGACCTCTATTTCATTTAAGAGAAAGAAGTGTACATCTGAAAATATTTGGGATTTAGTTCATACTAATCTTTGTGGTCCTATGAGAACAAAAAGCTATTTTGGTGATAGATATTTCATACATTTTACCGATGAATATTCTAAGATGATGTGGGTTACATTCCTAAAGGATAAATCTGAAGCCTTTAGTAAATTTAAAGCATTTAAAGCTCTAGTTGAGAAGGAGACTGGTAGAAACTTGAAATTCTTAAGATCTGATCGAGGAGGAGAATTCAAATCTGATGAGTTTGTCAAGTATTGTGATGAACAGGGTATCAAGAGATAGATGTCAAATCCAAGGACACTACAACAAAATGGTGTAGCAGAAAGGATGACCTGAAAATTTTTATTACAAGGTAATATGTCTAAGATGTTTTGGAGAGAAGTGGTAAGTAATGCAGTCGATACATTAAACTGGATACTTGTAAAGAAAGACAACAATAAGACATCTTATGAGCTATGGTATGGTAAAACTCCTTGTGTTAGTTATTTCAAAATCTTTGGAAGTCAATGTTTAATTAAAAAGGATATCTACATTGGAAAGTTTCATGCAAAATTTGATGAAGGAATATTTATTGGTTATTCTTCTAAAAGAAAAGCATATAAATGCTATAACAAGAGAACTAAGAAAATAGTTGAAAGTGTTAATGTGAAGGTGGATGATTTGTCAAATAAATCTAAAGGATAAAGCAGGTCTAAACCTAAAAAAGATGATAATGAAGAAAGATTGGTGATCTTTGAACTAGAAGCACATAATAATTATCAACCGATAAATACAATATTAGGTTCTCAATTGGTAAACAAGGACAAGGAAGAAGAAAGTAGTGAGTCTGACAAGTAAGATGCAAAACCAACATAGACTATACCCAGATATGTGAGATTAAATCACTCTTAGGACAAGATAATTGGTGATAAGAATGCAAGAATGCACACTAGGAGCAAGATTAGAGAAAATTCTTGTTGGATCTCTTCAATGGAACCCAAGACAGCTAAGGAAGCACTCAAAGACAATGATTGGGTGAAAGCAATGAATGAGGAATGAGATCAAATAGAGAAAAAATCAAACATGGTCACTTGTCCCTAGATCGGAGGATAAGAATGTGATTGGAACTAAATGGGTCTTCAGGAATAAGTTAACTAAACATGGAAAAGTGGTAAGAAATAAGGCAAGGTTAGTTTGCAAAGGATATTCACAGAAAGAAGGTGAATACTATGGTGAAACTTTTCCACCGATTGCAAGATTGAATGGAGTAAGGATGATGTTGGCATTTGCTACATATAAGGGATTCAAAGTCTACGAAATGGATGTCAAGTCAGCCTTTTTGAATGAAATTCTTGAAGAGGAAGTATACATTGAACAACTAGATAGTTTTTCCTTGACTAATGATGAGGACATGCTATGCAAATTGCATAAAGCTTTGTATGGTATAAAGAAGGCATTGAAAGCATGGTATGAGAGATTACATGCACATTTGATCAAGATTGGATTCCAGCGTACCAGTGAGGACAATAATATTTATCTAAAAACTGATGGAGATAAGATGCTAACAGCTGAAGTATTTGTAGATGACACAAGTTTTGGTGGAGATTATAATATGAGTATGGACTTTGTTGATGAGATGAAAAAGGAATTCGAGATGTCTCTAATAGGTGAAATAAAGTTATTTATTAGATTACAAATCCAACAACTGGATGGTGGTATTTTTATCTATCAAAGGAAGTATATTAAAGAGGTGTTGAAGACTTTTGACATGGAAGACTATAAACTAGTAGCTATACTGATGGTAACAGGCTGTAATTTGACAAAGCAAGATGATTCTCCTAATGTTAGTGAAAAAGATTATAGGTCTATGATTGGTAAACTACATTATGTTGTACATAGAAGACCAAACATTGCTCATGCTATTGGGTTAGTTGCAAGATTCCAAAGAGAGCCCTAAGAAAGTCACATGGTGGCTATTAAGAGGATTTTTGATATCCTAAAGGAACATTAGACTATAGATTATGATATCCCTACAAAGGAAATTCCACTTTAGATGTTTTTACTGATGTAGATTGGGCAGGCAATGTGGATGATAGGAAAAGCACAACCGATGGAGCTTTTCTACTTGGTAGAATAATTGTAGCATGGACAAGAAAGAAACAAACTTGTGTTTCTCAATCTACAACTGAAGTTGAATATTTTGTTGCATCCATGAATTGCACGCAGGCCATATGGATTAGACATGTGTTAGAAGGATTCAAGATAGATATGTTTGAACCATTGACTATCGATTATGATAATATGAGTGCAATAAATATTTCCAAGAATCCTATACTTCATGCAAGAGCTAACCATATAGAGTTAAAGTATAATTTCTTAAGGGAAAGAGTTTAGGAGAAGAAGGCAAAGATGAAGTATGTGAAGAGTAAAGATTAGTTAGCTAATATCTTTACTAAACCATTGCCAAAGGCTACTTTTGAGTTTCTCAAAAGTAAATTAGGGGTTAGACCCCTACATCGGAAGAAATAAGATGTTGGAGTTGCATCAATCCTATGGATTTCATGTTTATTCTTGACTATGGATTGATGAAGATATGAGCTACTCCATAGGGGGAGATGCTCTAATGCAATATGACATTCTCTACAGTTCTAGTCAGATTGAAGTCAAGTGATGCATTTTTAACTTTGGTATTGCTCTCAAAGGGGGAGAAGAAAAAGAAATCAGATAATCAGTTATTGGAGAAGAAAAAGAAATCCAATGATCAAGCTTGAGCAGAAGAAAAGATAGTGAAAATCGACAGATGTAGAGATCGATAATTAATGTGCTAAGATGTAGATGATTGGCATATATGATGTTAATCTGATTGTATATTTGATTGGTGTTATCATTAATGCCAAAGGGGGAGATTGTTGGCATTTGGCATAACTGATGCAGATCAAGTGATGCAATTGAAGTTGGATGACTACATTGGTAAAGGATAGAACTCTACTTATGATGAAGAGATTGAGATTCTATGAATAGATGACTTGATCAGTTATTTGTGTTGTCATTACTGACAACCGATGTTCCTGATATTTTGTTTTGGCATCTAAGTGATTTGATCCACTGGATGAGAGGGTTTACTGGTAGAGAGCTAAAGTCTATGAATTAGGACTTTAACCGGTAAAGTAGATTTGTTTTGATTGGATCAATTGATCAGCTATGATTGATGATTTGCAGTTTGGATGGTGAACTTGTATCATGAAAAGGTGTTTATGACCGGAACATGAACTTGTGATGATTAGCGGAAGGCATGTTTTGAATTTCTGATGAAGTTGTGCTAAGGTTTTAGTAGGGTTTAAGGACAAGTGAAGAAATCATCAAACGGATAATGATTTCTATTACAACGGTGATCGACGAGGAGTCTACATGAAGTTGGTAACATGACACAACCCACATGAAAGATTTAATTATTCTTTTGGTTTGATTCAAGGAAGATTTCCTTGGGAATCAATGAAACACTTAGCAGAGTGTTTTGAGGATACAGATCAGATTTTCATGATGGGTTATGTTCAATGAACAATTGATATTGCATTGTAATTTTTTGTAATGATCTATATAGTGATCTAGGATGATCTCTTGTGATCTAATTGTAAATTCATGATTTAATTATATTTTGTGGCTGACCTAGTTTAGATGGCTATTTAGGGAAACACAGCTAATGTTTATTGTGTCGATGGCATTAGGAGAATGAGTTAAGTTGTCCAAGAGAAGATAGAGATCTACTTGAGTGTTGCATACTATGAAGCATAACAAGGTCTATTTTAGCAAGCTGATAGTGCAAAGTAACAAATTACTTTTCATTATTGTTCCCTAGCAGTTACAATAGCCTAAATCCCTTAGTCGGGTAGGTCCTAATAGGCCTTTGCCATCTAAGTCCCCTAACAGGGCAGCTTACAAAAGAGTGTTTAAATCCTCTAACCAGGGTGATCCTAATAGATCATTAAGCTCCTAGAGGGAGTGATAGGAAAATCCCTTAACTGAGTGACTCCTAACAGGGTCTGCTCTTAACTAGGTGTATTGTAAGCTTCTAGTTGGGCTAAGCTCCTAATAGGGCATACTTTCAAATAGTACAAATTATTGTGGGTACCAACCCTCACCATGGTTTTTCCCCATTTGGGTTTGCATGCCAAAAATATTGGTGTTCATATGTGGAATATCTTTTCATAGTGTTTATGTTTTCATGCATTATTTCTGATTTCCAGTTATGATAGGTTTACTACTATTTATCAGAAATTTGTAAGTGGTTAGTGGTAATGTTAATTAATTGATAGATGAATTATTCTGATATGATAATAAGTCAATTTGAGTATGTGTTGATCAAATATCTAGTTGGTGAATATTTTGATTAATTAGATTGCATAAGTGGATAACAAGTATATGAGATCTACTAAAGGGATAGATTCATGTATTAAATGATTTCTAAACTATTGTAAATAGTATTTGGAGTTGAAGTTATAGATTGTGCTAATACTGATTCACCCCCCCACTCTCAGTATTAACTAGATCCTCATAGGATTAACAAGATTTGTTAGTTAGATAAGGGCATATTTATTTTCAAACCAAGTATGCTAAAGACATGTTGAAAGACATGTTGAATGAATTTCATATCTGTCATAGAAGTCATCATGTCAAGGTGTTTCAAGAGGTTGTAGAGAAGTAGATAGCAGTCATGCATAACATGGAGGTTATACTGTGCATTTGCGCATAACATGTTGTGTTATGTTGCAAGGGTTTCAACTAGATTCATCATCTCCATATGTTGGTAGTAATGAATGAGTCTTAAGTATCCTTATTTTCATGGGTTCATGTGTAGTTATGGGTTCCATGGTGTGCTTGAATGGAGGGAAGAGACCATGCATAATAACATAGAAGAAAATAAAATGGTGTTCTCCTTATCTCACATCATGTTGGTTGAGTATTGAATGCCTCATGGGATAACATAAAAGTGGCACTACTTTATATCATGCGCTATGGAAAAGGTCATGTGCTAGTCAAGTAGGATAACTTAAAATTCATGAACAAGGCAATCCCTCTTATCCCGTGGTGCCAAAAGTGACCAACAAAAGTCGCACATGATAAGAAACTAAATTGAAGATTACACATCTCCTTATCTCGCATAGGTTAATAGGCACAAAAAATATCACACAGGGAAAGCAAATGAAAAGGCATCTCGTTATCCTATGTGACAAAGTAGGGAGGTGAAGAAGCCCATCGGATAAGGAAAAGCAAAGAGAAAAGGGACATGTGTCCTCCTCTATCTTGCACCATGCAAGTCTATGCATGATGTCCGTATAGGATAATTTCAAGAAGGACATAGCGACTCCCCACTATCCCACAACTTGTTTTCGATAAGACAAAAGGTCTTATGGGATAATATAAAGAGAGTAGTGAATTTTTCCTAGTATCTTGCATCATTTAAGATGGGTGTTCAATGGTCATGCGGGTTAAGACAATGAAGAGAAAGATGGATCCTGCTATCCAACACCTGTAAATGGATGTGAATAGGAATGAATGAGATAAGTTAAAAGGAAAAATGGTGAGCATCCTGCCATCCTACAGTGATATATATTAAGGTCATCATGACTATTAGAGGTGTTTTAGTTGACACATTGAAAGCCTGATAAGGACGATAGTCCACATAGGGATTGACAATATTTGACCAACTGACTTGGATGTCGATTATGAAGAATTTTGATGATACCTTTGCATGCCAATTGGCACAAGGGTTTTACATGGATGCTAATCGAACTTCACCAAGTGATCTGGAAGACATGTGGTTTCTTGGTGGACAAATAACAAATCAGATATGCAAAAGTTGGTGATAATGGATTTAAGTATGGTAGATGTCGATCTTTTTAGGGTAGGTAGAGGATGAAAGACACATTAATGGTGACTGAGTTGCAGGCAGGTTGTGTGGCTCAAGGAAGGATTCTAGATCATTTTGGGAAGAGGAAGATTACTAAACTTAGTAATCTAACTACAGAGAATGACCTGAAGATAGATAGGATGCATTTAATTCAGGCAGCCGATCTGAGAACAAATTGAAGATAGAGAATAAAATCACCTACAATAAAGATGTACAAGATAGCTGAATTGAGTAAAATATTAAAATCCTACATTGAAGAAATGTGAGTGGTGTACAGAGATGATTGAACTAAGCAATAGTGTCATGCCTAAACTTTTGGGCAAAAACACAAACAACAAATTTTTTTTTTTGAACACTTAATTATATGAATTCTATGCTTAAATAGATGTGACCACTTAACAATTTGATCCAACGAAACCTTACTTGCTATTTTAATGGGTTTCTAAAGTGAGTGATGAAGTATAACTTAACTAGAAGGCTTAGGTTTCGATAAAACTCTTAGACGATTAAATAAGAATCTTACTTACATAACTATTACGATAACTCCTAAACTCAAGCAGAACAATTTAATTTTATAAGGACAATAATGAATTCGCTCAATTGTCCCCTTCATGTCAGTTACGTTTTATAATATTTAATTAGACCAACTTCTACTAAAATAAACATTAATATAATTACTTGATTCAATATCCTTTATTTAACTAATGTCAAGTTTCCCTCATCGTTGATATTATATCCTTCATCTATAACTTAATTAAATCTTAAATCTATTAATTTAATATTAATACAACTTTAGTGTATTAATATTAATTATTGACCAAATAAAATTAAAGTGACAAATGCCATTGTATTAATTATATTATTTTACTAAATGGTTTTGCCTAGGTTAGTCAAGTTCACAAGACCAAGGCCAGTAACTACTTTTAGAAATATATATATAATTCCACTACAATATCCTCTTACAAATACACATTTAAAAATCTATATTAAATTCTTCCATTTAATTATAAACATCATTAAAATATCTAAATACTATTTATATAACTAAAATCAAATTGTTAAATACTACTCCATTAAATCTTAAATATTTAATGTTCAACATTTACATTACCCCTTGGTTAAATTTCCATCCTTAGCTTGTATAAAAATTCTCATAAATAGTCCTCTCTAATAAAATTAACCAAACATGAGATTAACATTACTAAGTGGAAATTAAACTTCAATTCCAAATTTCATCCCTAAAAGAAATCAATTGAATTAAAATAATTATCTTAAACTAAAAGTTAATCATCACTATTTAACTTCTCCTTAATAAACTCTTCCAATATATTAACCCCAATAAAAAATAACTCATTTCTTTTTCCATAAAAATCCCACTAATCTATTAAACTAAAAAAATCACTTAAATGAAGATTTCCATTTCAAACCTTAGAGGGATATTTGCCCTCCTCTTTCCCAATGTTTTATGATTATACTCTTTTAAAACCCTAACTAGGGTTTGCTTCCTTATACTTTAAAACTTATCCTTTATTCTTATTACTATTAAAATTAACCCTAACCCAAATTTGGGGTTAGGGCATCTTTTATTTTCTAGCCTATTTTCTTTATTCCATGTGTGTGAGCATACAGGAAGAACCAGGCGGCGGGGACTAAAAATAGTCAGGGAAGGCGAAGGACATGAGGGGGGGGCAAAGTGTATCCTTAGAAGGTCGAGGTTGGCAGCCGCGGCACCACCAGTGGGTCGTGATCCATTTGGTGGCCATGGCCCACACGGTGGTGCGGCCCGCTGTGGAGGTTGTGGACCACCTGTTGGCCGTGGCCCTCATAGCGGCGTGGCCCACTATGGGGGTCGTGGTTCACCCGGTGGTCGCGGCCCACTGTGGAGGCCGCGGATCACCCAATGGCCATGGCCCACAAGGTTTGGCTACCCCATTTCTGCCACCATGCTCTTGTCTAGAGCATCAAATTTTTAAAAAAAAATAAAAGCTTTCATAGAAGATGATATATATATATATATATATATATATATTGACAGTAAGCTGCAAAATGATAAGATATAATTTCAGGGTATTTAAAGTAAAACCAATGTATTATTATTTTAGTTTATTAATAGTCTACTTCCTTTTGGGTATATATCTCTCTTTTTAAAAATAAAAAATAAAAAAAATTATACAAATGCAAAAATTATAGGTATGTTGGTAATATTGCATTATAACAGACAATGAAAGTTTGTTGGCATTTCATAAGGATATTGAGAAGGTTGTTGATGATTATGGATATAACTGATTAAAGATGTTTACTATCTTGATATTATTATTTTGTCATTGATGTCAAGAAATTGATTTTCTAATTTAGTATGATGTTGTCATATCTTGAGAAGTATGATATGAAGATTATAAAGATGTTAGTAAAAGACACATGAAAGAATATGATGAATAAGGGGATGAATAAGGTATTCAATGGGCAACTAGTACCGAGTCAGACAATGATGAGATCCTGATGTTTAGATTGTTTTAACATCATACATATGTTGTAAAAGGTAAAGGTTAATACTATACTATGTTATCAAGCAAGGAACCTAGTCGGTAAACCCTAAGGAACCTAGTCGATAAACCCTAAGGTTATCGCTATCGGTTAATGAAGGTGGAATGTCTACCGAGTGAAGTTTAGTATTCATTGAGTTGTAATCGAGTAATAACAGAATGCATTAAATGATTGAATGCGATTATTTAATGAAGGATGCTGATGAGCTGGCTATGATTAGATGATTGGTAAGTCGTGAATGAAGTTTGTTAACGAATCTAAGGCAATGAAAAGTCGGCATGAATATCTATAGCATAGATTGAACCGTAATACCCTAGCACAAGTTCCAAGACTAATATACAAGTTCCAAGGCGGGGTAAAATGTTTTCAGATCGACGGATACATTGAACCTGAACAAGATAGAAGATTTGATGGCTATGATTGATCATGGGAAATGTGATCAAGGAGATTAAGTGGTTACCTAATTGTTTATAAATAGGAAACTATTGATAAACAATGTATACGGGCAAGTGTATGCACAGCGATGCTACCAAGTGATTACCAAGCATAGAAGCTTGAAGACCTGTTTGAATAACAGAGTATAGAAGCCCATCAGATAGACAAGATTAGTTCTATGTCTAGATTGTATTGAATAAATAAGAATCTGCTTTAGCATTTTAGATGTGAAGTTGCAGATAGATTTTATTACTGTTATTTGGTGAAAGTGATAGAAAATCTCTTCACCGAGTGGACTTAACAGTCTTATTTGTAAAACCCTCTAGCAAGGTGACATTCTGATTGAGTGTTTGAAATCCTTTAACAAGGTCTCTTCTAACAAGGTGAAGATCCTAATAGATCTAAGGGAAATCCCTTAACCGGGTCACATCTAGCAATGTGTTTGTAATCTTTAACAGTATTTGCTTTTAACTAAGCATACTCTAGAAGAGTATATATTTCTTAGTGGGTCTGAAATCCCATAGTGGTTTTTCCCTATTTGGGTTTCCATGTTAAATCTGGTGTTATGAGGTTTATGATGTTCATATGCTTTTGAGTTTGCATGTTTAACAGTTTAGGTTATATTACTGATATATATATTACTAAGCCTAAATTTGATGTTTTTATGGAGGATTAAGTTTGTATGATTCACCTCCCCCTCTCATCTTATTGGCTATTGGATCTATACTTATATTAAGTATCAAAACTATCAATTGGTATTAGAGCTTTGGACTCTGGAAGGAAAGTTTAAAGGCACTTGAGTTAAAGATCCAAAGATGTATAAGTGGGATGCACCGAAGTTGAACAAGTCAAGTTTCTCTACATGGCATAAAAGGATGAAGCTACATCTATCAGGAGTTGGAGAATATGTTGTATACTATCTGGAGAATGAATTTGTCACACAAAGCACCTATCTATTGACTATGGAAGAGATAAAAGCAAAGAAAGAACATATTCAAGCAATGATTGAAATAACATCTGCATTGACCGATTTAGATTTTAATGATCTAGATGGCTGCAATGATGCAAAGGCAATGTGGGATAAGCTTATATCAGTATATGGAGGAGATGAACATGTTCAAAGAGAAAAATTAGATAGTCTAAGAGGACAACTTGAATCTATGAGGATGAATGAAGGTGAGAACATAACTCAGTATAGTACAAGACTAAAGGAGATTGTCAATCAAATCAAAGGAGCAGGTGGAACTATTGAAGAAAAGGATATAACAAGTAAGTTGTTAAGAACCCTTCTACTAGCTTATGCAATCCGAGTCTTTGCAATCAACGAATTGAGGTCTGTACCTAATATGCCATTTTCTTTATATGCTACTATTAGTAAGCAACATGCATTTGAGTTAAGTAATTTTGATAAGAGTGGATCTTCGGTAAATAAAGTTGAACCTGCATTTAGTTCTTTTCATCTTGATGAATTTGATGATTTCAATGAAAGAAAGTATAAGTACTCTGAAGGAGATCACAGTGGAGCAAGTGAAAGATTTCATAAGAACATGGAGGCAGTACACAAATTATATGAGGAAATCAGAAAGCAAGAAGAGTTTGAAGCACTATTAGCCAAAAGGTTACCGAAAGGCAAAGGTAAGTATAAAGGAAAATTACCTTTGAAATGTCTCAATTGTGATAAAATAGGACATATGGCTTCTAACTATCCTAACAAAGATTCTACTAAAAAGAGAGATTACCGAGATGATAGACAAAAAGATAATCATTACAAAGGACATCGAGACTTCAGAAGAAGAGATAGAAAGACATGCCTAATAGCTAATGAGGAATCCAACGATGATAAATCAGATGGGACTGATACAGAGGACCTAGTTTATGTGGCTATCAAGGATGGATCAGATGAAGAAAGGTATGAATAAAAAGCCCTAATATCTCACATAAACACTAATGATTCTTGGATTATAGATAGTGGATGCTCACATTATATGATAGAAGATAAACACAAGTTTGTTATATTAGAAGATTATGATGGAGGCTATGTTAGATTTGGTAATGATGCACCATGTCTGATGAGAGGTAAAGGTTCTATAACACTTCTTGACAATGCAAGATGTAATGATGTTTATTGGGTTGAAGGTTTGAAATACATTTTGTTGAGTGAAGCACAACTAAACAACACAGGCTACTGGATAGAAATTCAGAATGGAATTGTCAAAGTTCATGACAAAAATGGAAAGTTAGCTACTATCGGGACACAAAAAAAAGATAACACATTTCACCTTGACTCAACTCAGAATAAGTGTTTATATGCAAAGATAGATGATACCTGGTTATGGTATAAAAGGTTTTATCATGTAAATTTTGATAACCTGATCAAAATAAGCAAGAAGTACAGAGTAAGAGGTCTACCGAGTCTTGAAAAACCTGAGAATGCTATGTGCCAAGGATGCCAGATGGGTAAGATGAAAAGATCAAGCTTTACAGGTAAGTCTTACACTTCTAAAGGAATTTTAGATCTAGTGCACACTGATCTTTGTGGTCCTATGAAGGTTCAAAGTTATTATGGTGATAAATATTTCATATTATTTATGGATGACTATTCAAGGATGATGTCAGTAATGTTTTTAAAAGAAAAATTAGAAGCTTTTCAAATGTTTAAATGGTACAAGGCAAGAGTTGAAAATGAAATAGGAAGACAACTGAAATGTCTTAGATCAGATAGAGGAGGAGAGTTCACATCTCATGAGTTCAACTTATTTTGCAATGATCATGGTATTAAAAGACAAGTCTCTGCACCGAGAACTCCACATCAGAATGGAATAGCAGAGAGAAGAAATAGATCTATTGTGGATTGTGCTAGAACCCTGATGATTAAAAAGAATGTGCCACAAACATTTTGGAGAGAAGCAATAAGCACAACAGTTTACATCTTGAACCGAGTTCAATTGAAGAAAGGTACTTTGAAGACACCATATGAAATCTAGTATGATAAGAAACATAATGTAAGTTATTTTAAAATCTTTGGAAGTAGATTCTATGTTCATAAAGATGAAAGAAATGGCAAATTTGATTAGAAAAGTGAAGAAGGAACATTTCTAGGTCATTCTTCTAGAAGCAAAGCATTTAAATGTCTGATCAAATCATTTGAAAAAATAGTAGAAAGTGCAAATGTGAAAATTGATGAATTTGCAGAAAGAAATGATGAAGGAAATTCCAAGGAACTAGAAGACTATGATGAATTTGTCTATGTTCAATCGAGAAGTCTTACCAAGAAGACTGTTGAAGAAAATAAAGAGAATATCTAGTTACTGAGTGATGAAGAAGATCACACAGAGCCTACCGAGCCTGTATTAGCCAAGTATGTCAGAAGACATCATGCACCAAGTCAGATTATAGGAGAAAAGGATGATCCAGTGATGACAAGGAACAAACTAAGACAAAACACATGTCTGATATCTGAATTTGAACTAAGAATAGTGAAAGAGGCATTTAACAGTGAATTTTGGATAAATGCTATGACAGAAGAGATTGATCAAATCAAGAAGAATGACACATGGACACTAATCCCAAGACCAAAGGACAAAAAAATAATCGGTACAAAGTGGATTTTCAGAAACAAGCTAAATGAAAAAGGAGAGGTCATTCGAAACAAAGCAAGACTAGTTTGCAAAGGTTATGCTCAAGAAGAAGTAATTGATTATGGTGAAACTTTTGCACCTGTTGCTAGACTTGAAGGAGTAAGAACATTGTTGGCCTATGTTGCTTTCAAAAATTTCAAGATATATCAAATGGATGTCAAATCTGCATTTCTGAATGGAATATTAGAAGAAGAGGTTTTCATTGAACAACCTGAAGGATTTGTTGAAGACAAGAATAAAGATCAGGTATGTAAATTGAACAAAGCTTTATATGGTTTGAAACAAGCACCAAGAGCATGGTATGAAAGATTGCACTCTTATTTGATTAAGATTGGTTTTATAAGGACAAGTGAGAATAGCAACATGTAAATGAAGAATGATGAAAATGGAATATTGATCTTAGCCATATTTGTTGATGATATTATATTTTGTGGAAATGACTCTTTATGCAAGAACTTTGGAAATGAAATGAGTGAAGAATTTGAGATGTCATTAATTGGTGAGATAAAGTATTTTATGGGTTTACAAATACTGTAAATGAAAAATGAGATTTTCATTACTCAATCCAAGTACATAAAGGAAATCTTGAAGAAATTTGGAATGGAGGATTCAAAACTAGTAAGTACTCCTATGACTACCAACTATAAATTATCAAAGAATGATGAATCTGCATCTATTGATGAGACACTTTACCGATCCATGATTGGAAAGATACAATATGTTGTTCACAACAAACCAGATATAGCACATGTAGTAGGTATAGTTGCAAGATTCTCTGCAGATCCTAAGGAAACACACATGATAGCAATCAAAAGAATTTTTAGATACTTGAAAGGCATAGAGGATTATGGCTTAGTATATCAGAAAGGAAATGATTTTGATTTAAAAGTTTATACTGATGCTGATTGGGCAGGAGACATTGATGATAGAAAAAGCATAAGTGGAGGAGCTTTCTTTTTAGGAGAAAGACTAGTGAGTTGGCTTAGCAAGAAACAAGGATGTGTTTCATAGTCAACAGCAGAAGCTGAATATGTTGCTGTAGCATTGAATTGTACCAACATTGCATGGATCAAACAACTGTTGGAAGGTATAAATGAGAAAGTTACCGAGCCAGTAACTATATTCTGTGACAATACTAGTACCATTAATATTTCAAAGAATCTTGTTGTGCACTCTAAGACAAAGCACATATCTATCAAATATCATTATCTTAGAGAAGAAGCTCAAGAGAAGAAAGTGGTATTGGAGTATGTTAGCACAAAGAAACAAATAGAAGATATCTTAACCAAACCACTACCAAGGGACACTTTTGAATATCTCAGAAGTAAGTTAGGGGTCCTACCCCTATCTTCTACTCACTGACTGAGTTCAGTGAAAGCATCAATCCATTGACTCTAATGAATATCTTTTGGGAGTTGATGTTGATTTATACACTTTAGGATGTTTTCTAAAGGTGTACAGAAATAATATAGATAATATTACAGGGAACAGGAATTGAAGATGAATGCTCTGACCAAGACTCAGTTGATACACAACAGCAGGAAATAACTTCTTACAGAAATCAATTATGTTTTAGTTCTTTACTTTTTAGCATTGTTGTCAAAGGGGGAGAAGACTAATATAGAGGAAGAAGACCTATCAGGGGAGAAGACTAAAAGAAAACTGAGCAGACTACAAATTGGAAAGAAGATTGAAAACAAGAGAAGTCTAATGTATGGGGGAGAGTATTTCAGCATTTCAGAATCACAACAATCCAAATCTTTTAAGGTCAAATCAATTGGTTTTGCCATCAATGCCAAAGGGGGAGATTGTTGGCAATATTGCATTATAATAGACAATGAAAGATTGTTGGAATTTCACAAGGATATTGAGAAGGTTGTTGATGATTATGGATATAACTGATTAAAGATGTTTACTGTCTTGATATTATTATTTTGTCATTGATGTCAAGAAATTAATTTTCTAATTCAGTATGATGTTGCCATATCTTGAGAAGTATGATATGAAGATTATAAAGATGTCAGTAAAAGAAAAAGGAAAGAATATGATGAATAAGGGGATGAATAAGGTATTCAATGGGCAACTAGTACCAAGTCAGACAATGATGAGATCATGATGTTTAGATTATTTTAGCATCATACATATGTTGTAAAATGTAAAGGTTAATACTATACTATGTTATCAAGCAAGCAACTTAGTCTGTAAAACCTAAGGAACCTAGTCGATAAACCCTAAGGTTATCGCTATCAGTTAATGAAGGCGGAATGTCTACCGAGTGAAGTTTAGTATTCAGCGAGTTGTAACTGAGTAATAACAAAATGCATTAAATGATTGAATGTGATTATTTAATGAAGGATGCTGATGAGCTGGCTATGATTAGATGATTGGTAAGCCATGAATGAAGTTTGTTAATGAATCTAAGGCAATGAAAAGTTGGCATGAAGATCTACAGCACAAATTGAACCACAATACCCTGGCACAAGTTCCAAGATTAATATGCAAGTTCCAAGGTGGGGTAAAACATTTTTAGATCAAAGGATACATTGAATCTAGACAAGATTGAAGATCTGATGGCTATGATTGATCATGGAAAATGTGATCAAGGAGATTAAGTAGTTACCTAATTGTTTATAAATAGGAAACTGTTGATAAACAATGAATGCGGGAAAGTGTATGTACAGGGATGCTTCTGAGTGATTACCAAGCACAGAAGCTTGAAGACCTATTTGAATAATAGAGTATAGAAGCCCAGCAGATAGACAATATTAGTTCTATGTCTAGATTGTATTGAACAAATAAGAATCTGCTTTAGCATTTTAGATGTGAAGTTGTAGATAGATTTTATTACTGTTATTTTGTGAAAGTGATAGAAAATCTCTTCACCAAGTGGACTTAACAGTCCTATTTGTAAAACCCTCTAGCAAGGTGACATTCTAATTGATTTTTTGAAATCCTTTAACAAGGTCACTTCTAACAACGTGAAAAGCCTAACAGATCTAAGGGAAATGGTCCTAGAATGTCACTAGGACCATTAGACAAAACCAACATATCAGAGAGATTATAGGGAAAATATATTTTTTAAAGATGTTTACTGTCTTGATATTATTATTTTGTCATTGATGTCAAGAAATTAATTTTCTAATTCAGTATGATGCTGCCATATCTTGAGAAGTATGATATGAAGATTATAAAGATGTCAGTAAAAGACATAGGAAAGAATATGATGAATAAGGGGATGAATAAGGTATTCAATGGGCAACTAGTACCGAGTCAGAAAATGATGAGATCATGATGTTTAGATTATTTTAGCATCATACATATGTTGTAAAATGTAAAGGTTAATACTATACTAATGAAAGAAAAGCGTATAGATATTATGACTTAGCGAGTTCACATCTAGCAATGTGTTTGTAATCTTTAACAGGATTTGCTTTTAATCAAGCATACTCTAGAAGAGTATATTTCTTAGTGGGTCTGAAATCCCATAGTGGTTTTTCCCTATTTGGGTTTCCACGTTAAATCTGGTTTTATGAGGTTTATGATGTTCATATGCTTTTGAGTTTGCATGTTTAACAGTTTTGGTTATATTACTAATATATATGTTATCAAGGTTGAATCTGATGTTGTTATGGAGGATTAAGTTTGTATGATTCACCCCCCTCTCTCATCTTATTGGCTATTGGATCTGTACTTATATTAAGTATTAGAACTATCAAGGTATTGAGAATGTAAACTTACATGCATAGATCAAAAACTTACATGCATAGAAAAAAAATACCTAAATCTACTATTATTTTCCCTTAACTTAGAGCTAGTTATTTTCAATAGAAATAGAATAGGATGAATATTATTTCCTTTTCAATACATATAGATTTCCTTTGATTTAATAGTGACAATATTTAGATTTATATATTTTCCACTAACATGCTTTTACCTAATGGAAAAACAAGACAAAATTATTTTTATTCACAACTACAAATAACATTTTCTAAAGTTCATTTAAACAATAAACAGATATAATGTATATTTCAATAATAACCCCTAAAATATCTATTTATGCTTTCTTTGAGTTCAACTGATAAATGTAGATCAATATTTCATTTTTTATTTAGAAGAGGCTACTTTATTAACATTTAGATTTACAATATATATATTTTTTTGCACTATATATTTTTTTTTGCACTACACTACTAGCTTTTAACTATTTTTATTTCTTTTCAAAAGCTTGATAAAGCACAAACAAATTTCTGTCCTAATATATTGCAACAAGTAGTTTTTGATAAAAATTACCTCAAATAGCTAAATGGAAATAACCCTATTTCTTTATTCTTTTCTTTGCAGGAATATGCTCAAGTAATTGTTACATCTTTATTTCATAATGAAACTAAAATAAATAGTATATTCAATACATTTGATAACTTTTGAAATAGATAGATCTCAATATTAACCTCTCATTCCTACTAAATGAGGGCTTCCCAAACATATACATTTTGCTACTAAAATACAAATAAATTTATGATCCACTCAAGCCTTCTTCTTTCCTTCTCTTCCAAGCAACCTGCAATATAAAATTTATGGCTATGACCATGGAGAGCTCACCTCCCATCCTAGGCTTACTAGAGGCCACCCCCAAGCTTGGAGAACCAAGCCCTAGATGGGTTACACTCAAGAAACACAAACAAGCAAGGGAAACACTCAACAAACACTTTCCTAACCAAGGCTAAACTTCATCACAAAATGTGATGTTTTTACAAGGGTGGAAGTGGACCAAATACCTTGAGAAGAATGGAAGAAAGGTAGATCATAAGCCATCTCATGGCAACCAAAAATACAACATAAGTCCATTAACTCCACATCCTTATGCCCACCCAAAGGCATACATGCTATACTTTCTCCCCTTATGACCCCCAAATGCATAAACAAGGCTATGCAGCAAGGTTCACATAAACAAACCCTTGAGATCACTCTCATAATGAGAGTCTCTCACTCTAAGGCTGTCAAACTCCTTCCACCCCTAAGACCATCCTACTCTCCCAAGAGTATAAGACCCTGGTTACTCCCAAATCACAAGAAAATGCATAAAAGGAATAAAAGAAAGATCACATATTATTTTCACAAAGGAAAGAAAACAAGAAAACAATCTTTTAAACATAAGAATGCAACATGAAAGGAAGAAGATTAACCAACCTTAAATCTACCCAAAGGTTTTCTAGATCTAGATTGAGGATGAGCATCCCAATTCCACAATACTTTCTTTTTCTTTCTAACACCTAGCCAAAATTCTCCTAAAACTATTCTTTTCAAAAATTGCAAGATCTCCAAAAATGGAGAGTGGGTGATTACTCACTAAGTCCCTAATCCTTGCCTAAGAAGGCCTCTTTCACTCTTCCCAACCTCTTTAGGTTACTAAAACTGGAAAGAGAAAAGGTAAGAGAAGGTGGGGAAGAGAAACTGACACAAGAAAGGAAGGTTATCTAACCTAGGAGGTACCTTCCAAGTTGGATTTTCTCTCATCTTGAGAAAACCAAC
The DNA here is from genome assembly GCF_030272615.1 of Cryptomeria japonica. Classification (NCBI taxonomy): domain Eukaryota; kingdom Viridiplantae; phylum Streptophyta; class Pinopsida; order Cupressales; family Cupressaceae; genus Cryptomeria; species Cryptomeria japonica. The sequence continues at coordinate 145,981,762 of NC_081415.1, forward strand.
TTTTGAGGTGACTAAACAGTCACATGGGAGTAGTCACATGCGTAAAAATAACCCTAACCCATAGGTATACCCTATGGACCTTAGGAAAAACCCTAAACTAACCCTAGGAGTCCATTTGACCCCTTAGAAACCCAACTGAAGTTAACCTTCGGGTCAAACATGAGTTGACCACTCCAAGGACTCTCTACCCAAGGCAAATTTGGGACCACACCCAAATATTTGAAAAAGGCTTTGGTTGAGACAATCTCCCTCCAAGAGACAAGTCAAAATCAAAACACTATTCAACACATGTGTCAAGTGACACAATAAAATACATTACATAATTACACATGGAAATTGTCTCTTGTTGGATTTAAACAATTCAATAAATAAATTTAACACACATGCATCATTTACTATTATGAATAAAATACGATACATATGGGGTGTTGTCTCTCCAAATAGACAACCCCTGGCTTTACGAATGTACATAGGTTTAGGTTTGGTTCTCCATAATGTTTCCATGGTCACATGGATAATTTTCCTGCACATCTCAATTACACATTAGTAATTCCCAAATAATCGCATATAAATTAAATCATATAAGAAGGAATACAAATTAATCATTCTCCATACAATTGCCATCATACAAATCAATTTACCTTATATCCAATGCAATCTACATAAAACAATTCATTGAATGACATTATCATGATCCTCATAAATTTCAACCGTTCATAAGACATGCATTCATTTTTCTAACTTCATAATAAAGTTGTGCAAATTTAGATATAGCTGACATACGTCAGATCAAGATTATCCAATCAGTGGATCATTTAGGATTTCAAATTCATAACACATCAAAATGTACACCACAAGGTGAAATTATTCTATAACTTGGTTCAATTACTTTTCTCACCAATCTATCTGTCTAACATAGCCCATCTTTTTGAATTATAGCATTTATTAATAGGGTCAACCATGGTCAACTAAGTTAATCAAAGCTTGATTGGGGAGGGGCCCTACAAATAGGTGTGATGAGATTTGGCATCGGTAGGTGTGGTTTTCAAGATAGTGACAAAGGTGGAAACAAAGACATATCCACTAGTCGACTATTTTTGAAGAGTGTTGAGAGAGAGTCTATTTCTGCCAAGAGAAAATAGAGCAAATTTATTAAAGTAAAATGAGTCAGCATAGAGCAAGAATAGAGTAGAGAATTCTAGAGAGTAATGTTGTGACAAAGAGAATAAGATAACTCAACAGAGGAAGGATGAGAAATAGAATAAAAACTTTATCAAGAAGAGAAATTCATTCTCAAGATATAAAAAAATTGTAAGTGTTACAAAACTCATTTCTAACAAGGTTTTTTCATTGCAGTGTAAACTTGGTCAATAACTATAAATCTCTTATTGGGTGCTTAGAGAAGGGGTACGTTCTCCTCTGAGTAGGTGCTCATAAAATTAGGGGTTGGTTCTCCTTGGGTTAGTGCCCTAAAGTTTTAGGGGTTGGTGCTCCTTGGGTTGGTACCTTATTGTAAACTATTATTTACCATAAGGTTAGATTGGAGCACTAGACTCCAACAACTATTATCACCGAGGTTTTTTCCTGAATTGGGTTTTCCTCAAATATTTTGTATTGTGGTTTGATTTGTGTATGTGTATATGTTCTTAATTAATTTGAAGTTTTAGTACTTGCACACATAGTTAAAAGTTTTTAAAATACACTAATTCACCCTCTATCAGTGTCCATTTATGTTCTTCTATAGGTACCAGACATCGACTTCACCTGGTTTCATGGGTCTGAGCATGTCTTCTTCATCCCAATGGCAAGTTGATTGGAGATGGCATGAGTTCCTTCTACACACTCTAGGCTTAAGTTGCCATTTTTGTTAGTTTAGGCATCTTGTCTTGAGTCAGTGGTTAGAGTCTTGTGTGATGATGTTTAACCTTATGTTGGATTGCCTTGTGGTGGTGTGAATATTTGATTATTTAATTAAGTAATAATTATTTAATATAGTTTATTAGTGCTTAGATTAATTTAATATATAGTTTTGATATTTAATTATTATTGAGAAATTGATTGATGTGGATCAATATTATTATAAATCAAGCTTTGATTAATTAAGTCAATGCTTATTTGTGATGTTTATTAGTTATTGTTTATTTATTTTATTATTTGATCCTATTGGATTTAATATTCATTTATATAGTTGAGGTTTTAATATTAATTTGGCTATTTATTTATATGCCCTTGGTTATTATATTATTGGGATTTTATGTTACCCATTTGGAGGAATTGATTATGTATTACATTGATGTTTTGTCATTGATGTCAACACTAGCTGCTTGCTACTTTGGTTTATGGAATTGGTTTAGATCTGCTATTCATGCTACTCAGATTCTTGTTTAGTTAGTTGGTTTTGATCTGGTGACTAGATGCTATCCTATATGCTGGTAATCTTGGTTTGTTGATATGGTGAGGGTTTCACCGACAGAGCTTGATTGAAGATCTTTTGAAGTTTTGTATAAGTGTTGTTGGTGCGGATTCTTGTAGGGATTCAGGATGCTGATGGTGATCATGTTTGAGACTTAGCTAATTGGGATCATTGTGTTAGTGTGTGTGGACCTAAATTGGGTTCAATACTATCTAGGTTATTGACAGGATTAATGTAATGTGTTGATTGGTCTTCTCGATGTGTTTTCGGGATAACTTATGGGTTGGATGTGATTTGTTTGGCCTTAGGGCAACATGTTGTACAATTATGTAATTGGTTTTTTGTCTGGTGGCCAACCTTATTGTTTATGGTCAAGGGTTTGTATTTATATGTGTATGATCTCATTGTAGATCATATGAATGGATGGTATGGTATGCAAGCGAATAATGTAATAATCATTCATGTGAAGGATTTGGTCAATCATTAGTGATTGAGTTGGGTTTATGCAAGAGGATTAAGTCCTTCGCTATTGAGCTTAACCAGAGCTGTACTTAGGCATAGGAGATGCGATCATTATAGTTCATTCTTCCTTCTGGATTGTAGTCTAGATTTTTATAATGAGTAGTGTACTCAGGCATCATGAAATGTAATGATAGAATATTCTTGATTTTTATAATGAGTAGTACAAACTCCTCAATTTGCAATCACATACTTACTGCAGAAGTATCATCTGATTATGGGTAGGCTTCCCACCATGGTTTTTCTCTTTACCATATAGATCTAAGGTGTTCCAGTATTAAAGTTTTAATTGCTTAAGGTTTTGGTAATCTACTGACAACTGATTCAACCCCCCCCCCCATCTCACTTGTCTTCCTATTATTTTAACTCTCTAACAATTTGCATCAAAGATTTGGTCCTCTGTGCAGAAGATTAACCGCTTGAGGAAGATCCTATGGAAACTAACAGTTCAAGTTTATCTAGTTCAACTCTTGTCTTTCGAAGAGAAATTCCTAGGCTTGATGGAACAAATTATAGAGTATGGAAGATTCAGATGGAGACTCATCTGAGATGTCCTAGTAAGGAAATTTGGGAAATCACAAAGAATGGTGTTACATCTTTTAATCTGGCATCCAGAAATCCTCCTCCGGAAAACTTGGATAAGGAGCTTGAAAATGATTGTACAGCTAGAGAAACCCTTTTGTGTGCACTTTTTGATCAGAAAATAATGGGGTTGACTGACAAATCATCTACAAAGGCTATATGGGACAAGTTGAAGACTCTTAATGAAGGTGAACCTACTGTTAAGATTGCTAAACATGATGGTTACCAAGTGAGATATGAAAATTTGAAGATGGAAAAAGATTAAAGGATTACTGCATTTATGGAAAGGGTAAATAAAATTGTCATGGGAATTCAATGTTGTGGTGGATCTCTAAGTGAAGATAAAATAGTTTTTAAAGTTTTGAGAGATTTGCCACTGACTTATAAAATGAAGGCTACTATAGTTAATGAATTGAGAACAATGGCTAATACTTCTGTCAATAGAGATACCTTCGTTGGGAAATTATCTTCTTTTGAGCTTGAAGAATTTGGACCTTCTAGAGTTGTGAAGTCTGAACCTGCTTTGTATGCATTTACATCATCAATCAACAATCAAGATTGGAAAGCTTTGTATGCAAAGGAATTGGAAGATATGAAAAGGGAAGATGAAGAATTTGAGCAACTTGAAGCACTATTTTCTAGAAGAGTACCTAAACGATTGGTAGGAATTAAGTATGAAGGAAAATCATCTTTTAAATGTGTTGCATGTAATAAGATAGGTCATTTTGCATCTAGATGTCCTGAATAGAATTCAAGATTTGAAGAAAGAGCTAGAAGATCTTTTAAGCCTAACATTGGATATCAGAACAAGCATAAGTACAGGAAAAACAAAGACAAATCATGCTACATTGTGGATGAGGAGGGTATGACTTATTTTGATGATGAATCAACACAAGACTCTGCTATTGGTTCCAGTAATGGAAAGGAATGGGTGTTCCTGGTTATCAAGAAAGATGATCTAGAATTGGAAGAGAATGTACCTGAAGAGAATACTCTTGCTTCTAAAATTGAAGATAAGGATGAATGGGTAATTGATAGTAGATGTTCACATCATATGACTGGAGATAAAAGGAAGTTTCTATCTTTGCAAGAATTTATGGCGGTCTGGTTGGATTCGAAGATGACAAAGCATGCATGATCAAAGGAAAAGGAACTATATCATTAGATGGTAGGTGCAATACTGATAATGTTTACTATGTTGAAGGTTTAAGGAATAATCTTTTGAGTGTAGGATAGTTGATGGATAAGGGATTTCACTTACAATTCAAGGATAGAAAATGCAAGATCATTAATAGATCTAGATTGGAGATTGCAACCGGTACTTAGACAAAATGTACTATATCTCATTTGAATTTTAGTGAGAAGACATGTTTGATTGTACAAATTGATATGGGTTGGCTATAGTGTAAAAGGATGTTATGTGAATTTTGATTGCATGGTAAAGATCAGTTCAACAAAGGCATTTAGAGATATACCTAAGATTGTGAAGCCTTATAATCTAGTATGTAAAGAATCTCAAATGGGAAAACAAGTCACAACCTCTTTTAAGAGTATACAAGACAAATCTAATTATGTTCTTGATCTTAGTCATACTGATTTGTGTGGTCTTGCTAGAATTAAAAGTTTTCAAAGTGATAGATATTTTATAATTATTGATGATTATTCTAGAATGATGTGGGTTACTTTTCTAAGGGAGAAATATGAGGCTTTTGAAAAGTTTAAAATCTTTAAAGATAAATTTCAAACTAAGACAAGATTGAAGATTAAATGCTTAAGGTTTGATCATGGTGGAGAATTCACATCCGGTGAGTTTAATAACTTTTGTTAGAAGCATGGCATAACGAGACAATTTTTTGCTCCTTGGACACCTTAGCAAAATAGATTTATAGAAAGAAAAAACAAAACAATCTTGGATGATGCTAGAACCATGATGATGGAAGCTAATCTACCTCATATCTATTGGAGAGAAGCAGTGAGCACCGTAGTTTATATATTCAACAAAGTTCATATCAAAGGAGAAACTGGTAAGACGCCTTCTGAATTATGGTTTAGCAATACACCTATAGTTAAGTACTTCAGAATCTTTGGTAGCAAATTTTATATTAGGAAAGATGATTTCATTGGCAAGTTTGATCCTAGATATTGTGAAGGAATATTTCTTGGTTATTCTAATGAAAGAAAAGCATATAGATGTTATAAAAAAAGATTGCAGATAATTGTGGAGAGTGCTAATGTCAAGGTGGATGCGCTGAATAAAAGTCAAATCATAATTTATGAGCAAGAGCTGGCAATGGAAATGATCATAACTGAACTGGTAACACCTTTATCAGAACAAATGTTGAACCAGTTACTCTGGCAGTATCAAAAAATTCAACAATAATTGAAGAATATGAAAGAGGAAAAGAGAATCAAAAGACTCCTAGGTATGTAAGGTTGAATGATTTAGAATATCAGATCATTGGGGATAAGAACAATGGAGTGATGACAAGAAAAATAGTGGTAGCTAATGAGATATGTTTAATTTCTCAAGTTGAATTGGTATCAGTAATTGAAGCATGTAAAGATGAATGTTTGAGGAAAGCTATGGAAGAAGAATTAGATTAGATAAAAAAGAATAACACGTGGACTTTAGTTCCCCAGCCTAAAAATAAGAATGCTATTGGAACTAAATGGGTTTTTAGGAATAAATTAAATGAAGATGGAAAGGTTGTAAAGAATAAAGATAGATTGGTTTGTAAAGGATATCCTCATAAGGAAGGAATTGATTATGGTGAAACTTTTGCACATGTAGCTAAGATTGAAGCTATAAGATTATTTCTTGCCTATGCTACACATAAAAAATACAAGGTCTATCAGATGGATGTTAAGTGTCCTTTTATGAATGGAGATCTTGATGAGGAAGTTTATATTGAGAAACTTGATGGTTTTTCACTTTTAGATGATAAAAACATAGTTTGCAGGTTAAAGAAAGCTTTAGATGGATTGAAACAGGCACCTAGAGCTTGGTATCCATGCTTGGACAAATATCTTTTAAAGCTTGGTTTCACTAAAGGTAATGCTGACAATAATCTATATTATAAATTCACTAATGATGATATACTAATTATTGAGGTCTTTGTTAATGACATAATTTTTGGAGGTGAAGTTAAGTTGCGCATGGAATTTTCTAGAAATATGGAGAAAGAATTTGAAATGTCTATGATTGGGGAAATGAAATTTTTCTTAGGTTTGTAGATTACTCAAATTGATAAAGGTATTTTCATTTGTAAAACTTGATAGACTTATAAAGCACTAAGAGGGGGGTGAATAAGTGACAACAAAAATAATAAAACTTAAAATGTAGACTAGCAAAGATAGTTAACCACTATACTTAATAATATGCATGCAATCCAAAATGATATTAAAGCATCCACAACAAGTAAAACATCCACCATAACAAACATGTATATACATGGAAAACCCAGCTAGGAAAAACCACTGTGAGATGGGACTCACAACTTAACTATCTGCAGTAATAGGTAACTGACTAGTTAGGGTCTACAAAAGTGCTCTGCTAGGAATGAATCCTATTAAAGATCCCAAAGACCTGTTAAGAGATATACCCTATTAAAAGTAGTACCCTATTAAGAGTAGCCTCGGTAGAGGATTTCAAACCCAAACTAATGGATCGCCTTGTTAGATGATTTGTACAATGAAGCTTGTTAGAGCTTAACCAATGAGGGGTTTTGGTTGTTGTAGTCATTAGAAAACAACAGGTGGTATGATATAGAAGTAACACATCTTGCTTGAATAGATCCTCTTCTGCTCACTCAAAACTGCATCACCACCATACTCTGCAATGCCTTCAATAAATCACAACAACTTAACACTTCTATCTCGCATCATAAAAATAGTTCATCATAATGTTATTATATAGACATTAGATTTCATGTCGGCTTAGGTACTCATCAGAATTTCCTAGGTGTAGTGTTTCTAGACACTCTAACATAATACATCACAGATTACCACCAAATCTGTCGGTTAAGGATTACTCATCACAACCAGTGATAACTCATCACACAATCAGTGAAACCAGTTCAAACATCGATACCGGTTAAGAGTTAACCTCTTCCAACTTATAGACCGATTGTTCTCAATTTTATTCTTTGATGATCTCCGCTAAATCTCCAAGCTACTGTCATGACATTCCTTCATATACTGGTTAGACACCCTCAAAACCAATTGAACTTTACCATATATATAATACTGGTTTTGCAATACAAAGCCTTAAGAGTAATACTGGTTTGTCTTAAATAAGATGACTATGATAGTGTGAACATATGTGTGTGTATACATGTGCCATCAATGACAACACATGAATTCATCCATTACAATCACCATCAAGCCAACAATCTCCCCCTTTAGCATTAATGGTAACACTTAGAAAATTTTACAAGTTTACAACTAAGCGTGCTTACAAAAATTGTACAAACATATTTCTATTCCCCCTTTGACAATAATGCCAAATTGAAAACTAATATATATATATATATATATCAAAATTTGCATCAAAAAATACATATACAAAAATATAAGTCTTTTCAAGGAGTGTTCACTGCAATTTTCAAGAAAATGTGACTGGAAATGATCTTCAAATGAGTAAAATCATTATCCCATTTTCCAATAATGTTTTAGTGATCTCAATGGCTGTCATAACTTGTGCACCAAATTATTCTATTACATCCACTATGCTCATCTCTAGAGTTTCCAAAACTGCTTCTACATCCCTATATGCCCATTGTAAGATGTCCACTTTTAGGCTCAACTAGTTCTTGAGTTCCTTCAAGGATCAGAGTCTCTTAGCCTAGTCACAATCATAGATATCTAACCAATTTTGCAAATCTTCAACTGATTTTCCAAATGCTAAAGCTGAATCTTGTATAGGTATGTAGGTAGTACATATCCTTTTGAGTTCATGTTTTGTCTCTTCTTGCCTCTTGATCAAATCAGTATAGAAAAATAAAATGTTAGATGTATAGGCTAGTATCCTCCCTCTAGTTTCAATAGAAGTCTTCAAAAGATCTTTATTCAAGGATAAGGCAATCTTCCCTATATCAATACCTTTCCTTATTTTCTCTCCTTGTTTCCTTCTATAATTCTTCTTAGCTAAAGTTTGAGCATCATTTTCATGGGACTTCAGTTGGTCCGAAGCATCAACAACTAACTGGCCAAGCTTACTGATAGGATTTGACAAATTCCCAGTGTCAGTCTCTGGTAGAAGACTTGACATAATCTCAATGATAACTTGAATTGTTTCTGCTTCTTTCCTCTGCTCTTTCAATCTTTTCTTTTGAGCTCTAGATTGCATCACTGTTACAATGTCCATGAGTTCAGATGCACTCATATTTTCTACACCTATTGGCCCTTTGATGCCTATTGAGTCATCCTCATCATAAATTTTCTACTTTACCTTGTCTTTTTCCTTTTAATTTGCTATCTTCTCCTCCATTTTCTCTTGCTCTTCATCCTTTTTCTGTTCACTTTCCTTCACTTGAACCACTTTCTTAGGTTTCTCTTTCTGTATTTTTGTCGTTGTTTGTTTCTCGTGTGTATGTGTTGTAACTGGTGGCAGTTGATTTTCCACTTGGTGTTATTTTTTTGGTGGTGGTTGAATATCCACACTAGGTTCAATGACCAGTGCTTTAGCTGCTTCCTGTGTAATAGTAATGATTGGTTGTTGTAAAGGTTCCATAACTGGTTCAATTATATTACTAGTTGTATCAATTGTGTCCTAGATTTCATTAGTATCATCTACAGAGATAACTAGTAGAGAAGTAGTGTCATTCTTATGCTTAATAAGATAGACAATATCTGGTGCAATAATTTCTTCTTCATCTAACTCTGGTTGTGCTCCAATCTTTGTTTGATCAATTTTATGAGACTTAATTTTCTCATGCATCATTTGAATACTTCTAGCTATCTGATGAGTTTCAAATTCAACAAGTTGAACGTTTCCACTCAATAACTTCAATCTTCTTGCCTTAGAATGAAACTGTCCTTTGAAATTGTCAAGCAATGCAAATAATTGATATCTAGGAAATTGATGAAAATATTGAATGAAAACACTATCAATAATTTCTTGATCTTGATCAATAGCCATTTTCCACTTATTTGCAAGAATAGAATACAAAGAATTAGAAATATCCTTGTCAATATCTTGAGGTAACCGATTGTATTGACACAAGTGGTTGATTGCCTCTTGAACAATTTGTTGATTTTGACCATCATCAAATGAATCAAAACATTCTTTCACATTATCAAAACTCTTTCTTCCTAATGTTTTTAGAGTTCTCTAAAAATTAGTCATCGGTTTGTAAGATAAAGAATTAATAGGAATACTTTGCTTTGAGGTGTCTCCTACTAGTTTGTCTTTCTTACAAATTGGGTTCATCTTCTTTGGTTCCTCTTCAGTGTCGGTATCCTTAGATTCTTCTTGAAGAATAAGTTGCCTACCTCTCTTCTTCATTGCAGTTTTCTTCTTAGCATATACTTTGGGTGTTGGTTCCTTTTTGACTTGAACACTTCTTGTCACCCTTGTACCAGTACTCACTAAAGGTGCTTGCTCAACTTTCTTCTTCTTCTCTTTGGCAATACTGGGTTTAGTAGGTGCATTTCTTTCCTAGTATGTTCTTAGTATTTTCTTTTTCTTATCCTTGGGAGAAGCCAAAATGTTGTTGGCATATCCGACTAATAAGTCATAGTTGACTTCATAACTCATTTCTTCCATCTCAACTTTCATAGGTTCTAAGGCCTCCATAAGACAAAAATTTGTGGTGACTGTGAAATAGATGTCTTTTGCAAAGTGTTTCACCACATCTTTAGGTAGCCTTAACCTCATGTTCATATTCTTTTGGAACTCATTAAAATATATGTTCACAGTAGCAGAAAATTTGTTCTTTACAACGTTAATGTTGGTCTTGATTTTAGTTGTTACCAGTATTTCCTTTGACCATTGAATGTCACCAATTCTTGGTAGGAAATTCTGAAAATAGAAGAATAGACCAATCAACAATTGACCAAATTTGAACTTTTTGATAAATAATGATGAACTAATAAGGTCCTAATTGGTACTGAGAGGGGGGGTGAATCAGTACACACAAAAACTTGCTCAGATAATGTGACAAATCAAAACACAGATAATCGGCTATCAAATACCACTGAACTTAACCATAGCAATACTAGCTAAACAAAAATACTTCAGACAACTTTCAACAGATCTCAAATCTTGATGACTACTTCATCGATATAATCATGCATGAGTTGTATCAATAGTATCACAACCATTTAACACTACATGCATGTCTAACTTAATCATAATCACACAATCATCACATGAAAAACTCACAACCCATAACACATATATTTTTCACGTAGAAACCCAAATGAGAAAAACCATAGTGGGGATGAATACCCACAAGCTTTTTTGTGAACTCTTTTGAAGTCTGCTCTGTTAAGAGCTTAGTCTAGTTAAAGACTTTATAATAAAGGTTCTATTAGGAACCGATCCTGTTAGAGATCACTTGATTAAGGGATGGCTATATACCCTGTTAAAGGTTGCCTCACTAAAGGATTTAAATAACTCAATGAAATTGAGCCACCTAGTTAGAGGATTTACAACAAAGCCTATTAAAGCTACCCAATCAAGGGATTTACCTTCTGTTGAAATGGTTAGAAGACAATATGTAAAACTTTTATCTGATAACAACACTCCTTGCTAAGGCAGTTCCTTTTCAATTCCTCTCTTCTACAATCACACTCTGTAGATTCCTCACTTTAGTTTGGCAAGTATCAAAACATGTGGATAGACACACAATTTTTTCCAACACTTCAATAACAAATCTCATCGACCTTATAGACACCAATTAGGTCGGTAGCATAAACCCTAAACCCTAAACATTTCAGGTTTACAATTACAAGCTGTTTGATCCTGACTGTCAAATACATTACATAGAATAAAATGATTTAAAATAGATCTCAAGTCATTTTGCATCATCCAATCTTCACCGCATCTAGAAAATAGTAACCCATCATGTGCTTTTCACATACCTCTAAGAAAAATGCACATTCTTGAGATAGACATTTAATGCATCGATCTTCACACGCAAGATCCTCAAAGGGATCCTTCATGTGCACATAGATGACATGGCATCTTAATCCTTATCCTTATTCTTAACTAACTTATCACAAAAAATCATCGGTTGCACCACACAAGCCAAACCACAAACCCTAGAGCTAAATTGAGCCTACAAACTAGTAGTCACACTTAGTGAACCCCGACACTAGTCCACTCTATCTCCATTGACCATAACTTCTTCCAATCTTCATACCAATCCATACTGGTTCATCTTCTTGAGCACTTATTGACATCAATGACAACATACATTATCATGACTTCATGATATGCCAACAATCTCCCCCTTTGGCATTGATGGCAATACTCAATGTATCATTTCTCAGTATCTGCACCATGCTCAAGAACATATACTAGTTCAACTTGAAAGATCACCATCACCACCTGGACTAGTTAGTGTGCACTTAGCTATATATCCTCTCCCCCATATATCTTCACCATTAGATATCTTCTGCCCCTTTGACAACAATGCCAAAGTGGAGGCACAAGCTTCTAAGCTCCATTATGCTGCTCCCTCTATGGAGTAGCATCCTTCAACACATCAATCCTATATGATCTAACATGATAGTATATGACTAATGTGGAGTACATATCTTTAATATACTTCATGAAGGGGCAGAACCACTAATTCACCTCTCAAATAGGTAAATGTAGTCTTCGGTAAGGGCTTAGTGAATTTGTCTGCTAGCTTCTCCTTATAGGAAACATGTTCTAATACAACCTCTCTTTTTTTAACCTTTTCTCTCAAGAAATGATACTTGATCTAAATATGTATGGTCCTAGCATGCAATACTAGATTTTTGGAAATATTTATTACACTGGTATTATCACAGAAACTACTCACTGGTTAAAATATCATCACGTTGAAGCCATTCAATACATGCTTCATCCAGATTGCCTGAGTGCAATTCATAAATGCTGCCACATACTCTACTTTAGCTATAGACTGGGAAATACAACTCTATTTCTTGCTTGTCCACAAGACTAGTCTTCTACCAAGGAAGAATGCTCCACTGGTTGTGGTCTTCCGATCGTACACATTACCTACCCAACCTGCATTGATAAACACTCTAAGATCATAGTCACCATTGTATGGATACCATAATCCATGATCAATTGTCCCTTTTAGATACCTAAGAATCCTCTTTACCACTACCAAGTGGGATTCTCTTGGATTCTTCTAAAAACGAGCCACTATGCCCATTGCATGAGCAATATCTAGTCTGTTGTGTACCACATAGTGCAACTTAATAATCATCAATTGGTACTCCTCATCTAGAAATGTTGTATCATCATCCTTTGTTAGTCTATAGCTGGTCTGATGAATAATGATGAATAGTTAGTACCAAACCAGTACTGAGATGGGGGGGTGAATCAGTACAGACAAAAACCTTCCCTAAACCGCTTTGATAGCAAAAATTGTACTCAACAAGTAAACAGTATCACCAGTCAAAATCAGGACACTACTGGTAACACACAGTGAGACTATGAAGGACCTAAACTAGTAACACTTAGCTTTCCACACAATCTAACATCTTATTTCCACTTCACCCATATGCATACACTAGCAATACATCAACAGAAATGTAAAGACTAGTGGTTCAACATGCTTTACCACTTCATAGAAAATAACAAAGCATCACATGAAAAAGAATCACACATAACACACATATTTTTCACATGGAAATCCAACTAAGAGAAAACCATGGTGGAGATGAATACCCACAAGTTGTTCTTTGAACCCTTTTGAAGTCCACTCTGTTAGGAGCCTAGTCTGGTTAAAGACTATTATAATAGGTTCTATTAGGAACTGGTCCTACTAGGGATCACCCGGTTAAGGGATGGCTAAAATACCTGGTTAAGGGTTAAACCTTGTTAAAGGTTACCTTCTTAGAGGATTTTTAAGAACTCAATGATTTTGAGTCACCCTGTTAAAGGATTTACAACAAGTCGGTTAAAGCTACCCTGTTAAGGGATTTTCCAACTATTAAAGTGGTTAGAGGTCAATAGGTATTACAATGATTTGGTAACATCACTCAATGCCAATGCAGATTCACTTTAGTTCCTTCCTTCTATAATCACACTCTACAGGTATCTACTCTCTTATCTAGTCTGGCAAGAATCACGTATCTCTGCACTTGGATACACACACAACATTTTCCAACAACCTCAAAATGTAAAACAACATCAACCTTATAGGAAATAGATAGGTTGGTAGTATAAACCCTAAACCCTAAACATTTAGGTTAAGCAATTCAATCAGTTCAATCCTGACCATTGAACACACTACATTGAATACAACAATCTTGAACAGATCTCAAGATGTTCTCCAATGTTCATTCTTCACCGCTTCTTGGAGGCTGATAACCCATCACATGTTCTCCACCATTTGCAAAGAATTTGCACATTCCTGAGGAGGATATGATCAATCTCCATGCAAAATCCTCAAGGAAATCCTTCACGCAAAAAAGGTTGACATGGCAACACTATCTGATCTTCATTGTAATGCTAGCTCATCACAAGATGTCATCGATTGAGTCACACAAGCTTGTAACACTTCAACCGAAAACCCTAAAGATGAGACTACCAACTGACAGTCATACCATATGAAACCTAGATACAAAACATTCCATATATCGGTTCACATTCCAACATACTGGTTCACTTGGACAAACATACCACTTCACTTTTTCACATATACTGGTTCACAACATCATACTAGTTCTCTTACCAGTTTCTTACTTCAATATATCAGTTCACTCTTCAACATATTGACATCAATGACAACATACAATATCATCATGTCATCATACTCTGCACATATGCCAACAATCTCCCCCTTTGGCATTGATGGCAATATACAAAGATATCTTTTTGCTTCACATCTGTTCCCCCAAAGTTGCAGATATCTTCTCTACATCACATTTTCTCCCCCTTTGACAATAATGCCAATGTGGAGGCACAAGCTTCCTTGTTCCACTATCTTGCTCCCCCTGAGGGGTAGCATCCTTCAACACATCAATCCAAAATAAATATATCAATGTAAGATTTGACTGATGTGGAGCACACACCTTTAGTTCACTTCTTGAAGGGGAAGCACCCCTAATTCACCTCTTAGATAGGTAAATGTAGTCTTTGGTAGAGACTTGGTGAATATGTCTACTAACTACTCCTTACTGGAAACATGTTCCAATACAACCTCTTTGTTCTGAACCTTTTCCCTCAAGAAATGATACTTGAGCTCAAAGTGCTTGGTTCTAGCATGCAAAACTGGATTCTTGGAGATGTTAATTACACTTGTGTTGTCACAAAATATACTTACCAGTTCAGATACAAGAACTTTGAAGCCATTTAATACATGCTTCATCCAAATTGTGTGGGTGCAGCTCATAAATGCTGCAACATACTCCGCTTCTGTTGTAGACTGAGAGATACAACTCCGCTTCTTACTCATCTATGAGACTAGTCTACCACCAAAAAAGAATGCACCATTGGTTGTGCTCTTTTGGTCATCCACATTATGAGCCCAATCAACATCTATAAACACTCTCAGGTTGAAGTCATTACTATATGGATACCACAATCCATAGTAAAGAGTTCCCTTCAGATATCTAAGAATCTACTTGACTGCTACCAAGTGGGATTCTCTTGGGCTTTTCTGGAACTGTGTAGTAATGCCCACTACATGTGCAATGTCCAGTCTTCTATGTACTACATAGTATAACTTACCAATCATTGACTGGTATTCCTTCTCATTTACCAATGCTGAGTCATCCTCTTTTGATAATTTACAACTAGTCACCATCGATGTACCAACCAATTTGTTGTCTTCCATGCCAAATGTCTTCAACACCTCTTTGACATACTTGGACTGAGTGATAAGGATTCCATCTTTCATTTGTTAAATTTGTAGTCCAATGAAGAAATTAATCTCCCCTATAAGTGACATCTCAAATTCCTTCTTCATCTCATTTGCAAAGTCATTACTCATCTTGTCATCTCCACCAAAAATTATGTCATCAACAAATACTTCACAGATCAGGATCTGATCTCCTTCTGATTTCAAGTAGATATTGCTATCTTCACTTGTTCTTTCAAATCCAATCTTCACAAGATGGGAGTGTAAGTGTTCATACCATGCTCTAGGTGCCTACTTTAGTCCATAAAAGGCTTTATGTAGCCTACACACCATGTCATTGTCTTCTGATAGTACAAACCCATCTTGTTGCTCTATATACACCTCCTCTTCAAGTAATCCATTCAAGAATGCAGATTTTACATCCGTTTGATATACTTTAAATCCCTTGAAGTCTGCATATGCAAGAAGCATACAAACTCCTTCCCGTCTAGCTACAGGAGCAAATGTTTCTCCATAGTCTTCTCCTTCTTCTTGGGCATATCCTTTACACACCAGTCTGGCTTTGTTTCTTACCACTATGTCATCTTCATTCAGCTTATTTATGAAAAACCCATTTGGTGCCAATGACATTTTTATGCTCAGGTCTAGGTACCAAAGACCATGTACCATTCTTTTCTATCTAGTCAAGTTCCTCTTCCATTGCCTTGATCCAGTCTTCATCTTTATGTGCCTCTTTAAATGATTTAGGCTCAAATTCAGAGATCATACAAGAGTTTTCTCTGACCTTTCTTCTTGTGATAATTCCTACATCCTTATCACCTATGATCTGCTTTGGATCATGATTCAATTTAACATACCTAGGGATGATCTTAACAAATTCCTCTTACTTTTCTTCTTCATCCTCATCTTCATCAGCATCAACATCTACTAGTACAGGAGCGCAATCACTAGTACTAGGTTGTTTTGTAACCAGTTCCCAGAAGGTCACTATTGGTTCATCTCCTACTTGCTCATTATTGGTTCCCTTAGGTTTCTCAAAGGTTTCATCAACTCTAACATTGATGCTTTCAACAATTCTCTGATTCCTATTGATGAAAAGTTTGAGAGCTTCACTCTTGGTGGAATATCCTAGGAATATTCCCTCATCACATTTTGCATCAAACTTGCTCTGATGTTCACTCCTCTTGATATATAATTTGCTACCAAACACTCTAAAGTAGCTTACCACTGGTATCTTATTGGTCCAATACTCATAAGGAGTCTTATCCTTACCTTTCTTAATGAGTACCCGGTTCATTGTGTAGACTACAGTGCTCATCGCTTCTCTCCAAAAGGTGTGGGCAACCTTCACTTGGATCAACATAGTTCTAGTTGCTTCAAACATAGTTTGGTTGTTCCTCTCAGCTAGGCCATTTTTCTATGGAGTCTGGGGCACAGACAGTTGCCTCTTGATGCTATTCTCTTCATAGTACCTATTGAATTCACTGGAAGTGAATTCTCCTCCTTGATCAGTTCTAAGGCATTTGATTCTCTTACCACTTTCTTTTTCTACCAGTGCTCTGAAGGCTTTGAACTTTCCAAAGGCTTCATACTTTTCCTTCAAGAATGTGACCCACATCATTCTTGAGCAATCATCAGTAAGAATCATAAAATACCTATCTCCCTGCACACTCCTAGTTTTCATAGGACCACACAAATCAGTATGCACACGATCAATTAAGTTGTCTGTAGTGAAAGATTTACCTTTGAAGGTTGAAAAAGACATTTTCCCTAGTTGACACTCTTTGCACAAGGGATTTTTTGGTTTGCTCAGCACAGGAAATCCTCTAACTACCTTGATCTTACTGGCCTTCACAATGTTATCAAAGTTTACATGGTAGAGTCTCCTATACCATATCCAACTATCATCAAACTTAGCCATAAGACATGTACTGATATTTGCATCCAGCTGAAATAGGTTACCTTTGGTCTGCATACCGGTGGCCATCAGTTCACCATTCTTTCCTTTGATTTTGCACACTCTAGTTTTTAATTCTAGAGTGAGACCATTATCATTCAGCTGAGAAACACTCAAAAGGTTGTGTCTGAGACCTTCTACCCAATACACATTATCAACACTACTTTTTCCATTCAATGAGATAGACCCTCTACCTTTTACCATACATGGTGCATCATTACCAAAATGGACCACACCACCATCATATTCTTCCAGAGATAGAAACTTACTCCGGTCACCAGTCATATGGTGAGAACACCCACTATCAATAATCCACTCATTGGAATTATCAAAATGGTAGACAAGAGTCTTCTTGTCTGACACATCTTCCTTGACTGCTACAAAAACAATATCTTCACTTTCTTCATCTTCTGATTCCTCATCAGTGACACCTTCATAAACTGCTACAAAATAGTTTCTCTAGTTTCCTCCTTTGAACTTCTTGAACTTTTCCGATTTGTCCTTATTATCACCATTGGGATAGTTTACAATAATGTGTCCTATCCTATTGCAAGAGAAGCATTTCAAAGGGAGCTTACCTGTGTATTTATCGGTTCCCTTAGGAAGTCTCTTGGCAAGAAGAGCTTCAAATTCCATCAAGATCTCCTCATCATCCATTTCTCTGCTTTGTCTTGGTTCACAACTGGTGCTTGCTTCTTTTCCTTTTCTAGATGGTGCAATAGATGCTCTAAAGGCTGATTTAGTCTTCTGAATACTATCATCATAATTATTTAGCTCATAAGCAGTCAACTTTACAATGATGGAGTCTAGGGATACCTTTGTCTTGTCTATAGACCTCAACTCCTGAATAGCAGCAACCCTTATTGCATAGAATGGTAATAAGGATCTCAAGACTTTGCTAACAATACTGGAATCATCTATTTTACCTCCTACACTCTTGCTATCTCCAACAACAATTTTGATTCTTATTCCATATTGTTGAATGGTCTCTCCTTCAATCATCTACATGTCTTCAAACTTTCCCCTAAAGCTTTCTTCCTTAGCTTGTTTCACATGCTCATCACCGCCATATATATTCTCAAGGGCATCCCATACTTCTTTAGGATTGTCTTTATCCTATACATCAATAAACTCAATGTTAGATAAACTATTGATTAGGGCTTCCATGACTTGCCCATTCTCCCAAATCTCTCTCTTTTAATGATCAGTGAGAGTACTGGTAGGGATAACATAAGCATTCTCAACATAGCTCCAATGTTGAGTACCCATCCTTCTGATGTATATCTTCATTTTGTCCTTCCATATTTTAAAGTTATCTTTGTTGAACTTTGGACCTTCCCTCTTCATCATTAGAATAGGATCTTTTCCTCAAGCAGTTAAGCTTACAACACAGAGGACCTAGAGGACGCTCTGATACCAATTGATGAACAATGATGAATAGTTAGTACCAAATCAGTATGGAGAGGGGGTGAATCAGTATAGACAAAAACTTTCCCTAAATCGCTTTAATAGTAAAGACTATACTCAACAAGTAAACAGTATCACCGGTCAAAATCAAGGCACTACCGGTAACACAAAGTGAGACTGTGAAGGACCTAAAATGATAAAACTTAGCTTTCCACACAATCTAACATCTTATTTCCACTTCACCCATATGCATTCACTAGTAATACATCAACACAAATGTAAAGAATACTGGTTCAACATTATTTACCACTTGACAAAAAATAACAAAGCATCACATGAAAAAGCATCAAACATAACACACATATTTTTCATGTGGAAACCCAACTAGGAAAAAACCACGGTGGGGATGAATATCCACAAGCTATTTTTTGAACCCTTTTGAAGTCCACTTTGTTACGAGCCTAATCTGATTAAAGAATATTATAATAGGTTTTGTTAGGAACCAATCCTACTAGGGATCACCCAGTTAAGAGATAGCTAAAATACTAGGTTAAGGGTTAAACCTTGTTAAAGGTTACCTTGTTAGAGGATTTTTAAGAACTCAATGATTTTGAGTCACCCTATTAAAGGATTTACAACAAGCCGGTTAAAGCTACCCCATTAAGGGATTTTCCAATTGTTGAAGTGGTTAGAGGTCAACAGGTATTACAATGATCTAGTAACAACACTCAATGCCAATGCAGATCCACTTTAGTTCCTTCCTTCTGCAATCACACTCTATAGGTATCTACTCTCTTATCTAGTTTGGCAAGAATCACGTATCTCTACACTTGGATACACACACAACATTTGCCAACAAGCACAAAATGTAAAACAACATTGACCTTATAGGAAATAGATAGGTCAGTAGCATAAACCCTAAACCCTAAACATTTAGGTTAAGCAATTCAATCGGTTCAATCCTAATCATTGAACACATTACATTGAATACAACAGTCTTGAATAGATCTCAAGACATTCTCCAATGTTCATTCTTCACCACTTCTTGGAGGCTGATAACCCATCATGTGTTCTCCACCATTTACAATGACTTTGCACATTCCCGAGGAGGATATGATCAATCTCCATGCAAGAACCTCAAGGAAATCCTTCACACGCACAAGGCTAACATGACAACACTATTTGATCTTCATTGTAATGCTAACTCATCACAAGATGTCATCAATTGAGTCACACAGGCTTGGAACACTTCAACCAAAAACCCTGAAGTTGAGACTACCAACCGGTAGTCATACCATATGAAACCTAGATACAAAACATTTCATATACCGGTTCACATTCCAACATACCGGTTCACTTGGACAAACATACCACTTCACTTTTTCACATATACTAGTTCACAACATCATACCAGTTCTATTGCCAGTTGCTTACTTCAATATACCAGTTCACTCTTCAGCATATTGACATCAATGACAACATACAATATCATCATGTCATCATACTCTACACATATGCCAACATGGTCACCATCGGCATTCCAACCGGTTTTGCTCTCCTCCATGCCAAAGGTCTTCAATACCTCTTTGATATACTTGGACTGGGTAATGAAGATTCTTTCTTTCATTTGTTGAATCTGTAGACCAATGAAAAATTTTATCTCTCCAATTATAGACATCTCAAACTCCTTTTTCATCTCATATGCAAATGGATGACTCATATCATCATCTCCACTAAAGATTATATCATCTATAAATACTTCACATATCAAAATCTAATCACCTTCAAATTTCAGTTAGATGTTGTTGTCCTCACTTGTTCTTTAAAATCCTATCTTCATAAGATAAGAGTGTAACCATTCATACCATGCCCTTGGTACCTGTTTCAATCCATACATGGGCTTGTGTAATCTACACACCATGTCACTATCTTCTGACGAAGCAAACCCATCTAGTTGCTCAATATACACTTCTTCCTCTAGGATGTCATTTAAGAAGGCAAATTTCTAATCCATCTGGTATACCTTAAATCCCTTGAATGCTAAAAATGCAAGTAGCATTCAGACACCTTCCAGTCTAGCCACTGGGGAAAAGGTTTCTCTATAGTCTTCTCCTTCTTCCTGAGCATATCCCTTGTATACAAGTCTTGCCTTGTTCCTTACCACTATGCCTTCTTCATTCAACTTATTTCTGAAGACCCATTTGGTACCTACGACATTCCTATGATCCCGTCTGGGTACCAAGGACCATGATGCATTATTCTCTATCTAGTCCAACTCCTCCTCATCCAGTCTTCATCAGTAAGTGCCTCTCTAGAGATCTTAGGCTCAAATTCTGAAATCATGCAAGAATTTTCTTTCACTTTTCTTCTTGTAAGTATTCTTGCATCTTTGTCTCCTATAATTTTCTTTGGATCATGATGTAGTCTTACATACCTAGGAATAACCATAATTGGTTTAGCTTCCTTTTCCTCTTCTTTTTCCACTTCATCTTCTTCTTCACCTACTAAAGCTTCTATCAGTACAAAAACACTGAGGTCTTTGTAGTGTTTTGTCACTTGTTTCTTTCTTAACCGGTTCCTAGAAGGCTAAACCCAGTTCATCTTTTGTTTTCTTGCTGCATGTTTCCCCGGGCTTCCAAGGGGATTTATCAATGCTGACATTGATACTCTCAACAGTCTTCTGAGTCCTCCTATTGTATCACTTGAGAGATTTTCTTTTAGTGGAATATCCCAGAAATATTCCTTCATCACACTTAGCATCAAACTTTCTTAGGTGCTCACCTCTCCTGATATAGCATTTTCTCCCAAACACTTTGAGTACCCATTCCGGTACTCATAAGGGGTTTTGTCTTTACCTTTCTTAATGTGTACTTGGTTCATGGTATAGTGTTGGAAAATGCACACTCTAATGAGATATTGTAGGTGATTGAAGGTTTTCTCATTGATGCCAACCTTGCAATCATTTGATATCGGCAAGACAATTTGCCACCCAGCAACGACAGACTCTACACTAGCACACAAAACACTAGCAGTGAAAGGAAGTATACCGACACCCAAACTGATAGGAATTTTGTTTATAATATATTTTGTAATTAATTGTAAAATCATTGTAAGCTGACTTGGCAAGTTGTAAAATGACTCATATATGTATGAGATTATTATAGAACATTTTATAAGGAAGTAGGTAGGCGAATTAAGGCAGACCTAATATGCGAATTATAAGTTAAGGGTTTATGTATGAAGCAGAGCTAAAACCAGTACTGGATTTGGCATAGTAGATGCTATTTTGAAGCAGTACAAGACATTGGATTTGCATTATCCTTTTTGTAAGTTAGTGAGACTTCACATTTTGTAATTGAGCAGTGAGCTCTAGGCACTTGGCCTTCTTGCATGTGCAGGCCCCTATTGTAAGAGTAATATTCACTTATTGGCCAATAAGCGAATATTGTGGGTCACAAATCCCACCAAGTTTTTTCCTACATCGGGTTTCCTCGTTAAACTATTGTGTTATGGTGTGTTTTCTTATGGATGCTATTATTCTTGTTTATTGCATTATTTTTGGTTTACCAGTACACAGTATTGATATGGTTTTCATGTTTTATTTCAAGTAAATTCTATAACCGGTTAGATACTAATTCACCCCCTCTCTCAATATCTTTGGGAATCCTAACAATTGGTATAAGAGCATGGTCGTCTATTTTCAGAAGCCTAACAACTTGAGGAAGATCTTGACACCAGTAGAGATGGAAAACTTGATGAAGCAATTAGAAGCAGCTCTCTCAAACTATGATATAGAAAAGTTAAAAAATATCAAACTTGAAGATGATCTAAAAGCTCCACAAGATACTATTCAAGCACTTCAAGAAAATCTTACCATTGCAAGAAACAAGAGAAGAGAACTTTGTGAAAAGATGCAAAATGAGAATGATGAAAAGGAAACTCTTAGTGATCTAATGAATAACCAGAAACAAGAAAACATGACAACAAAGAATGAGATGCAAGATATGACTATGAGATTTTGTAAAGAAATTTAAGATAGAAAGAATAATGAAGAAGACTTGACTAGAAGACTAAATGATGCTACAAATAAAAACACAAGCCTTAGTTATGAAAATGATATGTTGAAGATAGATCTGATGCATGCACAAAATGACTCAAATAAACTCATGAGACAAATAGGTACCTCAAAAGGAGAATTGGCTACTGCAAATCAATACAAAGAAAAATTCAAGAAAATCTCAGAAGAATTTGGTGACTTGCTGAAAAATTAGAAACCAAATGGTGAGACTAATGGCCTTGGCTTTGAAGTTGGTGAAAGCTCTAGTACTGTAAACACACAGGATCATAGCAAACCAGTAAGACAACCAAATGCTTATAAATTCAATCGCAAATGCTTTAACTTTAACAAGTATGGTCATAGAGAAAATCAGTGTAGATCTAGAAAGTATCAAAGCACTAATACACCAACCGGTCAATACTCCAAATGCAACAAAATTGGTCATAACTCAGAAAATTGCAGAATGAATGTAAGATGTTATGTTTGTGGAAGATTTGGACACTTATCTAATCAGTGTAGAACACAAACCAGCATAGGATTGTTAGGATTCCCATAGATACTAAGAGGGGGGGGTGAATCAATATCTAGTTGGTGAGTTGAATTTCTTAACTTAAAACATGTAGAACATATTATAATGGTGTACCAGTAAGCAAAAAATAGTGCAATAAATAGAGATAAAAGGAACCACATGAAAAACACACCATAACACAATATTTTAATGAGGAAACCTGGTGTGGGAAAAACCTCAGCGAGATTTGTGACCCACAATATTCACTTATTGGCCAATAAGAGAATATACTGCTACAAGAGGGGCCTGCACATGCAAGAAGGCCAAGTGCCTAGAGCTCACTGCTCAATGGGAAGTCTCACTGACTTACAATATGGATTATATAAATCTAGTGTCTTGTACTACTTCAAAATAGCATCTATAATGCTAGATCCAGCACCGGTTTCTGCTCTACTTCTTACATAAACCCTTAACCTATAATTCACATAATAGGTCTTCCTTATTTCACCTAATTATATACTTACTTCTTACAAATGTCCTACAATGATCTCTTATATATATGACTCATTTTACAATGTTGCCAAGTCAGCTTCTAAGGATTTTACAATAATAAACAAAATATATTATAACAAAAAATCTCATCGGCCTCTGTGTCGGTATGCTTCCTTTCTCTACCGGTGCCGGTGGTCTGAGTGTCAGTGTAGAGTTTGATCTTGCTAGTGTTGGTGTAATACCTTTCCAGTACCATAGGATTGTAAGGTTGCCATCAATGAAAAAACCTTCAATCACCTACAATGTCTCATTGGAGTGTGCATATGCCAACAATCTCCCCCTTTGTCATTGATGGCAACACTCATGAGAAAATTTCAAAAGTGTATCCAAAACTTGTAATCCAAAAATGTTTCCAAAAATGTGTTACCAAAAATATATGAGCTCCCCCTGAGTAGATAAGTCTTCTACCGGTTATTTTCTCATACTACTACTCCCCCTTTGGCATCAATTACAAAGGTTGTCAAGGTGTCAATAGAGTTGTAGTTTTCTGCCCCAACCTTGTAACTGAGTGGTTACAATTTGAAAAAGATCCACCACAACCAAGTTTATACTTTCCATAAACTTCTTGCTATCTTTTATTGCTGCCTTTGATCTTTGAACTATACCAGTGAGGTGCTGCATATGCTCTGGCAGTGTTCTCTTTCCTTGTACTAATGCCTCAGATATTTCCTTTCACAAAGATGCTAGATAGTGTAGTTTTCGACTCAGTCTTAGTTTCAGATTCTTTGCCTTATTTACTATTCTCTCCTTTTCTCTTTCTAACTTAAGTAATTCTTCCTCAAAACTTGTTATCTTTTGTTCAAAAATTGATAATGTATCAGGTGAGTTAACAAAATTGTCAGCAAGTTTATTGATTTCATCCTGTACCTTGCTCATTTTCTTATCTATGTCAGATGTTAGAAGGTTTGTCTTGCAGATGTCTCTATACAGAGTTTTGAGTTCCTTTAGTGAGTTGCATAGTTCTGATAGAAGTGTGTCAAATTCCCTAGTACACTTCTTTATTTGATCTTCAAAGAATTTTTGCTTTTCAATTTCCAACTTATCCTTGAATGCCTCTTCCTTTATTTGCTCAACAGTCACTATGTTCTCAGTGATGTATTTAGCCAAAGTGTCAAGTTGGCTTAAAGAATCCTTATTGTCTATGTTGCATTTTGGAGCTATCATCTTTAAAATTGGGATTGTGTCATCTATATCTTTATAAGCTTGTGAACTACAATGTGTTATCCTTTTGATGGAGTCCAAAAGTAGTTCTGTTACATTTGTTGATTTGTAACCTGCTAAGGAGGAACCAATATTCTGAATTCCGTCAGTGGAGGAAGTGACCAAGCTTATAGTGACCTCTGGTAGGTTTGTCTGTGTTTCTGTTTCCTTAAGCAATGGTTTTTGTTCTTCTCTTGTTGCCGGTTGCACTATTTCCACATGAACCTATTCCTATTCCGGAGCTTGTTGCTCTTCTTGTCTCTCTGTTTGTTGCTATGTTTTAGTCACTATCTGAGTTTCTTCATGTTGTCCTGTGCTATCATCTTCCATTTTTCTTTCAGTATTGTCAATGTTATCAGTTGTCGGTGGCTCACTAGCCATGTCTGTCTTACCAGTTGTATTCTTGTCTATCATAATGTTGACCTTTTATGTATCAACATCAACTGTGTATAAAACTTCCAGATTAGGATTTGTATCCTTTATATCCAAACTTTCATTTGTCAATTGATCTTCAGTTGTTTTTACCGGTGGAATAGTCGGAGGCGGTGGGAGTAAGTTATCTTTTACTTTGATGCTCGGAGGTCCACCAACCTTTCCTTTTCCCTTGTCCTTCTCCTTCTGATATACTTTTATTGGTTTGGAGTTTCTATATTCTTCCTATTTTTCCTTCTCAACAAGGAATATATCTCATGCATTTTTTGTTTCATCTGTTATCTCATTTACTCTTCCAACCATTAATGCAATATGTTGGTGTGCAGTAGAGAATACTGATCAGTTGGCTTCCGCAATTAAGTCATCTATCTCATTTGGTGAGTTTACTGGGTAAACAACAAGTAACTTCTCAACTTTAATTTTCTTATCAAGCTCTACAATAGCTTGTCTTCTTGCTTCCAATCTCTTGAACAATTTATCTAGTAGTTCATCTACCACTTCCATTAAGAATTTCTTATAGATATCCAAGTGTAAAATGACACTATTTTCAACTTACTCTTTCTCATCTACTGACAGTGTATCATATACCTTTTCTATGTTCTTGAGTTTTCCTTCTCCTGTGATTTCATTTAGCAATTTATCAAGAGGGGCAATGTTTTGTTTAGTCCTCTTCTTCTTTGGTGTTAGCTTTTTCTTTGGTGTTGTTTTCTTAACCAGAGACCTCACTGCCTATTGTTTTTGTCTAGTTCTTCTAGGCGAGGGTGTGGATGTGGGTGAAAGATCCCTTTTCCTTACAACTCTTTTGAACATTGTAGGCATATCATTCTCTGAAGAAGTAGCTACTGGTGATAGGTGAGATTCAGGTTGTAATGTTACTAACTCGTCCTCAGTGATGCTAGTTTGTTTTAGTACATCTTCTTTGATACCTTTAGCTTGCCTTGAGCCTCTTCTCATAGTTGCTTCAACCCTTTTTACTCTCTTTTTAGATTGAATTTGGCTTTCTATGGTCTTAGCACTACCAAATACTTCTTCCTTTGGTTCCCTGGGTGCTTCAAGAAGGGATTTCGCATATGTCTCAATGATATGATCATCGGTCTCATAACGCATTTTGTAACCCAAATTGTTCTTGGGATGACTGCTTCCATCTAGATCTCATCCTTTTTTGTCACAAAACATATATCATCCTTGTACTTATTTACAATTTTCTGTGACAGTCTAATTCTTTTGTTCATCCTAGCCTTTAGTGCTTGAAAATACTCATGAATATTCTTTTCCTTGTTTTCACCCATATTGTTGAATAGGTCTGTTAACTATTTCCCTATCAGTATATCAAATCCAAGGTTCTTGTTGCCTATACTAGGAACCTGTTTGGTTATGTGTAGTATCAAGCATACAAGTAGATTACCAAACCTAAAAGTCCCTTTCTTATCCTTTTTGATTTTACCCAAATTATCAATCAACTCATCTTTTAACCATTCACATACATCAATTTTTACATTGTCCTTAACCATGTCATAATCACTCTTTATGCATAAACTGGAAACTGAGTTAAGTCTGTTTGCATGAGCTACTTTGTACCCTAAAATCATGCTGATGAATCTCACATTTGTGTCAGTTACATCATTAACTCTCAAGGACCTTTTGTTGGATGTTGCACCAGTTAGGTTTGTCACTAGGTCATTTGAGACCTTCTTAGTCTTATCTGGTCTATTACTGGTGGAAGGTAACCCTGTTACAACTTTCATAGCTTCCTTGGTAATTTTTTGAACCAAATCAAGCCAAAAGAATGAACCATGTACCCTACTCAAAACTATCCTAATCACTTCCTTGGGAAATTCTGGAATGTAGAGGATTTCAGTGAATCCTAGGGTTTCAACAATTTTATGTTCAGGTTTTACATTTCTGCAATTATCACATATAACAGTTTTATACATGTTTTTATTTCTTCATCTTCTAATTCCTCTATATTGCAATGGATGTATATTTTGGGATCTTCTGCAAAAACAACTCCTTTTGGAATTTGGGAAAATGCACCTACATTGTCATCCTTCTTAGCTATCTCGGGAACTAGCTAAAATACGGGCCTAGGGAATTTTATAACCTCAACTACAGTAGGGTTTGCTATGAATTCAGGTGTAGAGGAGGATGCCATGATGATAAATACCTTTTTCTACCTTTGGATGGATTGATTGCTAAAGTGTTCTACCTCTTTGCTCGAAATGCCTTAGCTCTAGAAATTTCATGCTCTTCGGAAGTTTGAAATCTCAGTGAAGTGAAATGGAGCCAAAATCATAAATTTATAATGTTTATTTGCCATCGACGACATTTAATGCATTTCGAGTAAGTAGTCACTTAATATTGTAGTCGGTATAGAAGTAATTTTCAACTTCTTACCATTAACCGAGGGAATAATAGTATATGTCTCATTTGATTGCCAAACCCTCAAGAAAATTTTCTTCAATTTGATGAAGAGCTTCCTGCCAGTGGAGTACTACTTTGTCCTACCGATGGAGCACTACTTTGTCCTGCCAGTGGAGCACTACTCTATCCTGCCGGTGGAGGAGTATTCCCAACAATATTTAGATCTGACTTTCTAATCCATTGTTTTGAGAATTCTTGCTTAACCTCTTCAACTTTTTCTTTTCCTTTCAAACTGGAACTTTTGTTGTTTGTCAGTGATCCTTTACTTCTATAGAATTTTGCAAATATGTCCAATTTTGTTACATGCATAGCAAGTCACATTATTCTTCTGAATACTTTTCCCATAACCTATGCCAATATGTATTCTACATTGATTAGATAAGTGTCCAAATCTTCCACAAACATAACATCTAACATTCATTCTGCAATTTTCTGAGTTATGACCAATTTTGTTGCATTTTGAACATTGACTAGTGGGCGTGTTGATGTTCTGATAATTTCTAGATCTACATTGATTTTCTCTATTTCCATACTTATTACAGTTAAAGCATTTTCCATTGAATTTATAAGCATTAGGTTGCCTTACCGGTTTGCTATGATCCTATGTGTTTACAATACTAAAGCTTTCTCCTGCCTCAAAGCCAATTCCACAAGTCTCACCATTAGGTTTCTGAATCTCCAATTAGTAACCAAGTTCTTTTGAGCTTTTCTCAAATTTTTCTTTGTGCTGATTTAGAATATCCAGTTCTCTTTCTAGGATCTCTTTCTGTCTCATCAGTTCATTGGAGTCATTCTATGTATGCATCAGATCCGTCTTCAACAAATCATTTTCATAGCCAAGTCTTGTGTTCTCATTTTCTGCATCACTTAATCTTCTAATCAATTCTTCTTCATTCTTATTTCTATCTTCATTTTCCTTACAAAATCTCATGGTCATGTCTTGCATCGCATTCTTCATTGTTATGTTCTCTTGTTTCAGCTTGCATATCTGATCATTAAGTGATTCCTTTTCATCATTCTCATTTTGCATCTTTTCACATATTTCTCTTCTCTTGTTTCTTGCAATGGTAAAATTTTCTTGAAGTGCTTGAATGATATCCTGAGCTATCTTTAGATCAACTTCTAGTTTGATGTTTTTCAATTTTTTTGTATCATAGTTTGAGAGAGCTGCTTCTAGTTGCTTCATCAGATTTTCCATCTCTACCAGTGTCAAGATCTTCCTCAAGCTGTTAGGCTTCTGAAAATAGAGGACTAGGCTCTGATACCAATTGTTAGGATTCCCACAGATACAGAGAGGGGGGGTGAATCAGTAGGTAACTGGTGAGTTGAATTTTATAACTTAAAACATGTAGAACATATTATAACAGTGTACCGGTAAGCAAGAAATAGTGCAATAAATAGAGATAAAAGCAACCACATGAAAAAAACACCATAACACAATATTTTAACGAGGAAACCCAGTGTGGGAAAAACCTCAATGGGATTTGTAACCCACAATATTCACTTACTGGCTAATAAGAGAATATTATTGCTACAAGAGGGGCCCACACATGCAGGAAGGCCAAGTGTCCTAGAGCTCACTGCTCAATGGGAAGTCTCACTGACTTACAATATGGATTATATAATGCCAGATCGAGTACCAGTTTCTACTCTGCTTCTTACATAAACCCTTAACCTATAATTCACATAATAGGTCTACCTTATTTCACCTAATTACATACTTACTTACTTCTTACAAATGTCCTACAATAATCTCTTATATATATGAGTCATTTTACAATGTTACTAATTCAGCTTCTAAGGATTTTACAATAATAAACAAAATATATTATAACAAAAAATCCTGTCGGCCTCTTTGTCAGTATGCTTCCTTTCTCTGTCGGTGCCAGTGGTTTGAGTGCTAGTTTAGAGTCTGATCTTGCTAGTGTCAGTGTAATGCCTTGCCGGTGCCATAGGATTGTAAGGTTGCCATCAATGACAAAACCTTCAATCACCTACAATGTCTCATTGGAGTGTGCATATGCCAACAAGGATATGGGAAAGCTATTTAGAAAAATAATGTGACCTGTTATGCTTGCAACAAGATTGGACATATTGCAAAATTTTGCAGAAGTAAGGCATCACCGACAAGTAATAATGGTGCTATTTTGAAAGGTAAAGAAAAGGTTGATGAGGTAAAACAAGAATTCTCAAAACAATGGATCAGAAAGTCAGATCTAAATGTTGACAGGAATACTCCTCCACCCACAAAATAGAGTAACACTCCACTGGCAGGAGACTCTTCTTCTAACTAAAGAAAATTCCTTTGAGGGTTTAGCAACCAAATGTGAAACATGCTATACATTCCCTCAGTTGATGGTAAGAAGTTGAAATTACTTCTATACCGACAGATAAGTTAAGACATTACTTAACCGGCAAACGTTAAATGTGGTGGTTGGCAAAATTAACATTATAAAACAAGTGTTTTGGCTCCATTTTCATTTCACTGAGTATTCAAATGTTCGAGAGCACAAAAATTCCTAAGCGAAGACATTCCAAGAAAAGAAGTGAAGCAATTCATCAAGAAATCATTTCTTAAGGAAAATAAAGGTATTTATAACCATGGCTTCTTCATTTGTTCCTGAATTCATTGCAAACCCTACTGTTGTCAAAGTTATTAAACACCCTAGACCCGTATTCCAGTTAGTTCCTGAAATTGCCAAGAAAGATGATAACATTAGTGCATTTTCTAAAATTCCTAAGGGAGTGGTTTTTGTTGAAGACCCTAGAATGTATATACATTGCCATATAGATGAATTAGGTGATGAGGAAATTAAGAATATATATAAATTTGTAATTTGTGATGAATCCGGTAATATAAAACCTAAACACAAGATAGTTGAAACCCTAGGTTTCACCAAAATTCTCAGTATCCTAGATTTTCCCAAGGATGTTATAAGGATAATACTAAGCAGGGTTCATGGTGCATTCTTCTGGTTGGACTCAGTTCACAAAATCATAAAAGAAGAAGTAAAAGTTGTGATAGGGTTACCCTCCACCGGCAATAGACCTGATAAAACAAAGAAGGTCTCAAATGACCTAATGATAAACCTAACCGGTGCAACATCTGACAAGAGATCTTTAAGGGTAAATGATGTAATGGATATCAATGTCAAATTCATCAGTATGATCTTAGGCTACAAAACTACACATGCAAATAGGTTAAACTCAGTCTCTAGCCTATGCATTAAAAGTGCCTGACATGATTAATGATAATGCAAGAATAGATGTGTGCGAATGGCTCAAAGATGAACTAATTGACAATCTTGGAAAGATAAAGAAAGACAAAAAGGGAACATTCAGATTTGGAAACCTACTTGTTTGTCTAATGCTACACATAACCAAACAAGTACCCAATATTGGTAGTAAAAATTAAATAGTTGTTAGATTTACTGAACAACATGGGTGAGAATAGAGAAAAGAACATACATGATTATTTTCAGGCATTAAAGGCCTGAATGAAGACCAGAGTTAGATTGTCACAAGCAATTGTGGACAAGTATAAGGATGAAATCTATTTTGTAATAAAGAAGGATGATATTTGGATGGAGGCAGTTATCACAAGAACCATCTGGGTTACTGAAATAGGGTATGAAACTAATGACCACATAATAGAAACATATGCAAAAGCCCTCCTAGAAGCACCTAAGGAACCTAAAGAAGATGTATTTGGCAATGTTAAAAAGGTTGAAGCAATAGTTAGAAAAGGATCCAGGCAAGCATAATCTATATAGGAAGATGTACTTAAACAAACTGGTATTACTGAAGATGAGTTAGAAGCACTTCAACTAGAAATGCACCTTTCACTGGTTGGAACTCCTTCAGAAAGTGACATACCAGCTGAATTCAAAAGAGTTGTGAGAAAAAGGAAATCTTCACAAATATCTTCACCTTCTCCTAGAAGAACAAGACAAAAACAACAGGCAGTAAGGCCCCCAACTAGGAAATTAACACCAAAGAAGAATATGACCCCTAAGAAAAAGACTCAACAAACCATTTCTCCCATTGACAAACTTCTCAATGAAATAACAGAGGATGGAAAGTTGAAAAACATTAATAGATTATATGACACATTATCAGTTGATGATAAGGAGAAAATAGAAAATAGTGTAATCCTACACTTGGATATCTACAAGAAATTTCTGATGCAAGTTGTTGATGAAATACCGGCAGAACTGTACAAAAGAATTGGAGCTAGAAGGTAGGCTATTCTTGAGCTTGATGAGAAAATAAAAATTGAAAAACTACTTGTTGTACATCCGATCAACTCACCTAAAGAGATAGATCAATTAATCTCTGAGGCTAACTGGTCATTATTTTCAACTACTCACCGGCATATAGCACTGATGGTAGGTAGAGTTAATGAGGTAATAAAAGAAACAACTAATGCATGGGACATATTCCTTGTAGAGAAAGAAAAGTAGGAAGAGAATAGAAGCCCTAAACCCATCAAGGTATATCAAAAGGATAAGGGAAAAGGAAAGGTTGGTGGACCACCCAGCATAAAAATAATAGACAACTTACCCCCACCACCTCTAGATACTCCACCGGTAGTTACTACTGACAATAAACTAGCTAATGAGAGTATGGACATACCACATGAGGACACAAATCCTGATTCTGAGGTGTTATATACAATGAACATTGACACTCAGGAAGTTAATATTGTGGTAGATAAGGAATCAACTGGGAAAATAGATAGGGCAACTGGGCCACTGGCAATAGGTAGCACAGAAGAAAAATCGATAATGGACAACACTGAGAAATAGGCAGAGCAACAAGCTCCCTCACAGGAAAAGGTTCATCTAGAGACAGTGCCACCGACAACCACTGAGCAACCCAAACCCTTGCTTAGAGAAATGCAAATAGACATTGACCTACCAGAGGTCACTACAAGCAAAGAAATCACTCACACCATCAGAATACAAATTGTTGGTTCTTCCATTGTAGAATTCAAATCAACAAATGTGATAGAAGTTCTTATGGATTCTATCAAGAAAATAACAGAGTGTAGCTCACAAGAATACAAAGCTATTGATGATACAATCCCAATTTTTAAAATGATAGCACCCAAATGTAATGTGGATAATAAAGATTATTTGAATCAACTTGACACATTGTCCAAGTATATTACTAACAACATTGTGACAATTGAACAAATAAATAAGGAAGCATTTAAAGAGAAACTTGAGAAGGAAAAACACAAATTCTTTGAAGAGGAAATAAAGAAGTGTATGAGACAATTTGACAATCTTTTACTAGCACTATGTAATACACTAAATGAGTTTAAAACTTTGTACAAAGATACATGCAAAACGAACTTTTTGACAGTAGATGTAGATAAGAAAATGAGCAAGGTATAGGAAGAAATAAATAAATTAGCTGAAAACTTCATTAATTCATTTGAACCATTATCAGTTTTTGAGCAGAAAATAATAGGTTTTGAGGACGAAATTCTAAAATTGGAAAGAGAGAAGGAAAGAATAAAAGGGAAGGTAAAAGATCTAAAATGGAGACTTAGTCCAAAATTGGACTACCTCGCCTCCTTGAGAAAAGAGATATTTGAGGCTCTAGTTCAAGGATAGAAAACATCGGAACAACAAATGCAACACCTCACTGATATAATTCAAAGGACAGAGGCCCCATTAAAGAACAGTGAACGGTTCACTGAGAGCCTGAATATGGTATTGGCAGAGCTTTTTCTGATTGTAACCAATTGGTTACAAGGATGAAGCTGCAAACCACACTCAATTGACACTTTAACAACCTTTGTCATTGATGTCTAAGAGGTAGTAGTGGTAATGAGAAAAATAATTAGCAAATGGCTCATCAACTTAGGGGGAGCACATTTTTTTTTTGGTACACAATTTTTGGTAAGAACAAATTCTGGCAGATTCTTTTTGAATGACACTTTTTGGATTTTTCTCATGAGTGTTGCCATCAATGCCAAAGAGGGAGATTGTTGGAAAATGCACACTCCAATGAAATATTGTAGGTGATTGAAGGTTTTGTCATTGATGGAAAACTTGCAATCATATGATACCGGCAAGACAATTTACCACTCAGCAATGACAGACTCTACACCGGCACATAGAACACCGACAGTGAAAGGAAGTATACCGACACCTAGGCTGACAGTAATTTTGTTTATAATATATTTTGTAATTAATTGTAAAATTATTGTAAGTTGACTTGGCAAGTTGTAAAATGACTCATATATGTATGAGATCATTATAGAACATTTTGTACGGAAGTAGGTAGGCAAATTAAGACAGACCTAATATGTGAATTATAAGTTAAGGGTTTATGTATGAAGCAGAGCTGAAACCGGTATTGGATCTGGCATAGTTGATGCTATTTTGAAGTAGTAAAAGACATTGGATTTGCATAATCCATTTTATAAGTCAATGAGACTTCCCATTTTGTAATTGAGTAGTGAGCTCTAGGCACTTGGCCTTCCTACATGTCTAGGCCCCTATTGTAAGAGTAATATTCACTTATTGGCTAGTAAGAAAATATTGTGGGTCACAAATCCCACCAAGGTTTTTCCCACACCGGGTTTCCTCATTAAACTATTGTGTTATGGTGTGTTTTCTTATGGATTCTATTATTCTTATTTATTGCATTATTTCTAGTTTACCGGTACACAGTATTGATATGGTTTTCATGTTTTAATTCAAGTAAATTCTATAACCGGTTAGATACTGATTCACCCCCCCTCTCAGTATCTTGGGGAATCCTAACATATAGACTATAGTGCTCACCGCTTCCCTCCAAAATGTGTGAGAGACATTTCCTTGGATCAACATAGTTCTGGCCACTTCAACCACATTCCTGTTGTTTCTTTCTACTATGTCGTTCTACTGTGGTGTCCTTGGGGCAGACAATTGCCTCTTAATATCATTCTCCTCACAATACTTATTGAATTCATCAGAAGTGAATTCACCTCCCTCATCGGTTCTTAGGCATTTTATCCTTCTACTGCTCTCCTTATCCACCAATTCTCTAAAGGCTTTGAACTTTCCAAATGCCTTAGACTTCTCTTTCAAGAATGCGACCCACATCATTCTTGAGAAATCATCGGTAAGAATCATGAAGCGTCGATCTCCCTGAATACTTCTAGTTTTCATCAGACCACACAGATCGATGTGCACTAGATCAAGTAAGTTCTCTGTTGAAAAGTGTAAATGATGTTCAATTTACAATTCAATATGCAAGATGTATTCTAATTTGTATTCTCTATATCTATGTATTATCTATCTCTATTGTAAATCTAACTATCTTCTTTGTTTGGCAGGTGAGAGGAGTATTTATCAATTTCAATATCCTCTTCACAAATATCAATTGATATATATATGCAAGAGGGGAGGATCAAGCAGTGCCTTGACCGGTCATGTCTTATGGACATGACCGATCAAGACACTACTTCATCGCACCCTTTGATATATACTATCAATCAGTGTTTATTTAATTACCAACCTGATACTAATCGGGGTCCATGTAACTTAGTCTTCATGCCAATCGGTATTCATGTTGTATGCCAATCGATGTTTGCATAGCATATTAACCGATGTCAATCGTTGTCTAAGTTAACCAATATCAATCACTAACTAAAGGCTAGATATATCAAGCAGTGCATACTATGTCACCCGATAACAACTCGATAATCATTATTTGTTTATTGTTGAGAACACATCTGATATAAATCAGGATATATGGTTAACCTGATAATCATCAGTGATCAAAGTTATAATGCAAAATGATATGCCATACTATAATATGATTATCGATATTGATCAACTAAGTAGATTTGATATATAAATGAGGAATGATTATCAAATGAAATATCTTGAAGTTTTCTTAATGGTTTATTGATAGGATAAATGATTGAATGAGAGACTTCATTTATCTCTCATTCAATCATTTATCTTACCGAAGCTACCATGCATTAACATTCCCTCTTAGCTAGGTAAGATAAATGAAAGCAGCGTATCAATCATCACAATTCAAATGATAGTTATCATTCTTTATACAATCTAAGTTTCTAGGAAATCATATCACCTAATCACATCATATGAAGTATCACCTAAACACGTGATACAAAATGCCCATCACATAAATCTTGTGATGATAGGATATCACCTTAGCATATGATATCAGTATTGCCTAAGCACACAATACTTAAGGATAATCATATGAGAAAATATTCAATTCTCATCTTTATCTAGGTAGTGGTAGGTGCACTAACATCTTATACAAATATTTTACCACAACACAATCATGGCTCATCCATGACACACCAGAGATCCAACATGATAAATGGTTTGGACATTATAAGATCATCACCTTATAATGTCTCCATACAAGTGTTCATTATCTTGAGATATCGTCACCTCTTAGATATGAAACCAAGGGATAAAATCCAAAATGTCCTATCATGACAAAGAAGTTTACACATTAAACATCTTATTGATATGTAAATACAAATTACAAATAAAATTACCTTTCTATCATACCTAAACCTTTTTTGAAGTGATCAACCTTCACTCTAGAAAGAGGTTTGGTCAGAATATCTGTCGTTTGATCTTCTATACAAACATATTCTAATTGAATTGCATTTCTATCTAACATATCTCTCACATAGTGGTATGGAATCTCAATATGCTTGGATCTGTCATGGAAAACTGGATTAACTGAAATTTTTATGCAGCTCTGATTATCACAATGTATAATAGTGGGTTTCATGGATTCTCCAAACAACCCCACAAGCAACTTCCTAAGCCATACTGCCTCTCGGGCAGCCATAGAAGTTGCAATGTATTCTGCCTTGGTGGAGCTTTGAGATACAAAGGACTACTTCCTATTGATCCAAGATATCATGGCTAAACCTAGATTGAAGCAACACCCTGAGGTAATTTTTCTATCAGTTATACTTCCAACCCAATCTAAATCTGTAAATCCATGTAGGTCTATATCAACTTTCTCATATTTGAGACCAAGGTTTAGGGTACCTTGTAGGTATCTCATGATTTGTTTTAATACAACCAAGTGTATCTCCTTAGGTTCACACATGAACTAACTTAAGGTATTAACTGCATAATAGATATCTGGCCTTGTATTCACTAGGTACATAAGGGACCCAATCATCTTTCTGTATTGAGTAGAGTCAGTGGGTTGTGACTCTGCTGCTGCTTCTTTAAGTTTATGTAAATTGGTTTCCATAGGAGAGGTCATGGGCCTACAGTTTAGCATTCTAAATGTCTTCAAAATATCCAAGGTATACTTTCCTTGATTTAGTATAATGTTGTCAGAATTCTGCCATACTTCCAATCCTAGGAGGTAATGAAGGATTCCCAAGTCCTTCATATCAAATTATTTGGATAGATCTTTCTTGCATTGATCTATAAGATGATAATTTCCTATGATTAATAAGTCATCAACATATAAAATCAACATTAGCATATCACCTTTATTTCTTTTGTAGTAGAGATTAGGATATGCATCATTCTTAGAGAAGCCTAGTCCTGAGAGATAGGTGTCAATTCTTTCATACTAGACCCTAGGAGCTTGTTTAAGCCCATAGTGAGCTTTCTTGAGTCCAGACACATGAGACTCTGCATTATGAATTTCAAACCCTTTAGGTTTATCTAGGTAGACTTCTTCTGAGATCTCACCATTTAGAAATGTTGTCTTAACATCCATCTAGTGTACCTTCCACCCCTTATCTACTGCAATGGCTAATACAACTCTTATTGATGTATATCTAGCAACAGGTGCAAAATTTTCTTCATAATCTATTCATTCCCTTGTGAGAAACCTCTAGCTATAAATCTAGACTTGTGCTTTTCAATACTACCGTCTGCATCATGTTTGATCTTAAAAAACCATTTAGATGAAACAACAGATTTTTTAGTTGGCCTAGGAATAATCTCCCAAACGTCATTTTTTATAATGGACTGATACTCTTCAGGCATGGCATCCTTCCATACTTGATGTTCAAGAGCCTCTGATACATTGTTTGGTTTGTCTTTAGAGAGATCATTCATAAGGGCAACATAGCTAGTAAATTTGTTAGGCCTTTTTCTTTCCCTGAAGGTCCCTGAAGGAGAAACAAACTTCTGAGCTTCTACTATAGTCTTGGTGGCACATAGTGGTCTTTTCTTGAGGTTTTATTTAGGTGGACTTTGAGTTTCACTTATAGTTTTCTCAGGATTCTCCCTCTGAAGCTCGGGAGTAGGATCTCTATGTATGTTAGGGGTGGGGATATAGAATTCAAGGTCTAGAGAGCTTTGGGATCTTTTGAAGGCTAAGTCTTCTTAAAAGGTAACATCCTTGCTTAGTTCAATATTCTTTTGACTAGGTATATAGATCTTGTAAGCCTTGGAGGTTTCACTATATCCTACAAAGATTCCCCTTTTTCCAGAAGGCTCTAATTTTAATCTTTTCTCCTTAGGTACATGAACATAAACAGGGCATCCAAATATCCTAAGGTGACTAATATCAGGTTTTGATTTAGTAAAGACATCCTCAGGGGTCTTATCTTCATGATGAGAGTGGGGACATCTGTTTTGAATATATAAAGCAGTGCTAGTTGCTTCTGCCCAAAGATTGACATGTAGATTCTAATCAAGAATCGTAGCTTTGGCAGCTTCAATGATTGTCCTATTTTTCCTTTTAGCTATCCCATTTTGTTGAGGGTTATAAGGTATTGTTAACTCCCTCTTAATCCCTAAATTTTTACAAAACTCTTTAAATAATTCTGATGTGTATTCCCCCCCATTATCAGTTCTTAGGGTTTTAATTTTATTTCCTAAGTAGTTCTCTGTTAGTGATTTGAATTCTTTAAACCTATTAAGGATCTCTTCTAATTCTTTACATTTCAGAAAGTAGATCCAAGTTTTCCTAGAGTAGTCATCAACAAATATTGCATAATACAAAAATCCCCCCAATGAAGGTACAGACATAGGTCCACATACATCAGAATGAACTAACTCTAAAATTTTACTTGTTTTCCTAGTACTATTCTGAAAAGCACCCTTAGTATTTTTACCTGTTAGGATTCCCAAAGATACTGAGAGGGGGGGGGGGTTGAATCAATATCTAACCAGTTAATGGATTTTCTAAATTTATTAAGTGAATTGCATTCCAAAATAGTGTACTGGTAAACAAGAATTAATGCAGTAAATAAAAATAGTAAACACAACATAGAAAGCACACCATAACACAATATTTTTTTGTGAGAAAACCCAGTGTGGGAAAAACCTCCATGGGATTTTTGACCCACAATATTCGCTCACTAGCCAATAAGTGAATATTACTTACAAAATGTGGTGCCTACACGTGTAGGAAGGCTCACTGCCTAGAGCTCATTGCTCAATTACAAAAGGAGGTCTCATTGACTTACAAAAGTGGATTATTGAAATCCAAAGTGAAGTACTGCTACCAAAAAGCATCTGGTATGGTAGATTCAGTATCGGTTAAGCTCTTGCAATAATCATAGACCTTACATCAATATTCACTCCTCATATCCATGTTCTATCTTTTCCATACATCTTACAAAATGATCCTACAAGATCTCATACTTATATGAGTCTTATTACAATATGCCATGTCAACTTAATAAAAGATATTATAATTAAATACATTAAGCAATAAACAAAATCCTATCGGCTTAGGGTGTCGGTAAACATCTTGGTCACTATTGGTGAACTATCTATCAGTGTCAGTGTCTGCCGGTGCCATAGGATTGTAAGGTTGCCATCAATGACAATACCTTCAATCACCTACAATTTCTCATTGGAGTGTGCATTTTCCAACAATCTCCCCCTTTGGCATTGATGGTAACACTCATGAGAAAAAGCCAAAATTGTATCCAAAAAGTGTTGTCCAAAAATCTTACCAAAACTCTATGTTCCAAATTTGTCTACTCCAAAACTATGTGCTCCCCCTGAGTAGATGATTTCTTCTATCATTTATTTTTCTCATCCTACCACTCCTTACTCCTTTTTCTCATCCTCTACTACTCCCCCTTTGGCATCAATGACAAAGGTTGTCAATTAATGCCAACTGATTGTAGTTCTGATCTAGATCTCTATAACCGATGGGTTACAATTAGATACAGATCCGATCATGCAAAATTTAGGTTGTTACTGAACCTCTCACTATACCTTAGTGCTGCTTCTCTCCTTTGGATGGTACCAGTGAGTATGTGCATTTGCTCTTCTGGTGTCTTAAGTCCTAGAACAAGAGCCTCTAA
The DNA here is from genome assembly GCF_030272615.1 of Cryptomeria japonica. NCBI lineage: Eukaryota > Viridiplantae > Streptophyta > Pinopsida > Cupressales > Cupressaceae > Cryptomeria > Cryptomeria japonica. The sequence continues at coordinate 146,022,134 of NC_081415.1, forward strand.
AATCTCTTTTCTTAAAGAGATGAGGATGTCTAGTTTTGGACAAATTCACATTAAAATTCCCCGGTCTAAGGTTTGTCGTTGGGTTCCCTGGTTGGTTTTGCCTTTCTATTATTCAGCAGTGCAGGGTGCATAGGATAATTCTCGGCATGACGTTACTCCTTTGGTCCATATTTGGCATCCAATTTTTGAAGTAGCATGATAGTGACAAATGGTAAGGTGTGATGGCTAGTTTCTTTTTTGGGGACCACCTTTTAGCGTAGTAAGCTAGTGGTTTCCCACATTTTTGTAATTTTCAAGCAGCCCATCCGCGGAAGCAAAATCTTTTCGATTCGTGGCAGTATGCGGACCATTGCAAGTGAGAAGTGGAATTCCAAGGGCCATTTTGCTGGGTGTGATCTCCAAAGTGACATGATATGTTTTTCTGTTCAGGGAGGTTATACCCTTTTGGCGTGTTTTGGGGGTTGTTTTCAGGAGCCGAGTGCTCTATTTATGTTGGTTTTTTCCTTGTTGCAGGGGGCTCAAAATTTTTGAAAAAGAACAATTAAGTTTGCTAAGTAGAAGTTTCTTTTCAGCCTTTAAAACTATTATTGTTTGTCTCAAGAAGGTTATTCAAATTGTGCCTATGATGTTTATGACACCTCTTTCAGTATGCTTTTGATGGTCTTTTCTGTGTTGTTTTGTTAAAGTTCCAATAACTTTGGGAATATATCTATCTAAGATTTTGTTGATTAAACTATGTTTCACACTTGTTATCTGGTAAATGCATCATGAGTATTTCCTTATGTCGCAAAGAAATTTGATTGTATCTTTGGTTATGTTCTTGATCTGGACTTGTAGATTGTTGAATGGGCATATGAAAGTCATATGTTTTTGGATTTTGTATGCTCAAGTCTTTTAATGATCTGGTGTATCACCTCAATAGTCTATTTTTTACTATTTTAAAGGTGTTTCTTTCTTCCCCTTTCCTCAAAGCACCAAGGAAGACTTCGCTTCTCAATCTCGGAGGTCATTCAGTGGAACCTGCACAATTAGTCCTCGACCAGTGAATTTCCCATTAGACTATTTGTTTCCAAAGTAATATCAGAGTCAATAGTTATTTTTATAGTATGCCCAGTGTGACCAATTACTTGAAATATATTTCAGCTAGTTTATGAGTCATAGGCCTATCACCAGGAGTCAGACGACTTTAAACCCTCACCTTCTTTTTCCTCCATTAGTGACCATCCATTCAGCCACAGTTTCGCCTTCTCAGGGTTTCCCCACAATCATACACGTTGTGATGGCACAAGTTCCTCCCCAAAATTTTGTGACTTGGGATAATGGTAGCCCCCTCATTCCCACAGTTCCACCCATAGTTTGGGGAGCCATCCCGGCAGCCGCACTTAAGACCGTTCCTAAGTTCACAAGAGAATGTCATAAAACCCCTAGGGAGCATTTGCAAGATGTATCTACTGTATGCACTAGCCATGGCATTACTGAGTAGAACGTAGCTTTGAGGTTGCTCATAACATCTTTTGAAAGAAAAGCTTTGGACTGGTTTAGATCCTTAGGCCCTAGTACTATAGGAGATTGGGATCAACTAGGAGATCATTTCTTTCAGAGATTCTCAGATAAAGCTGACAGATCATCCTTAATGCACCAACTCATTACAATCAAGAGAGCTCCTATAGAAGCATTCACTAATTTTAACTTGAGGTTTAAGCAAACCTGGCAAAGGATACCATTGTTTCCTCATCCTCCGATAGATATGGCTTTTGTATTCTATCTAAAAGCCTTCAATTCTGACATATCAGTGATGATTCAATCTTTAGGAGGCAACACTCTTTTGCAAGCATTTGATATAGCAATCCAAGCTGAAAATAACCTTATTGATGCTAGAAAGTTAGCCCCTCACCTTATAATGCCAGTATTCCCTGAAATATCTACCCAAGTTGTAGAGGAAGCCACTCCCAATACTTTCACTCCGCAGTCTATGTACTCGTTCCCTACTCCCCAAACCACTTCTTTGGCTACTGAAGTTATTGATATGAAAAATCTCCTAAGATCCTTCCACAATGAAATTGTTAACCTAAAAAGAGACCAGGTCTCACCCACGAAGCCCCCTTTTCAGCAAAATTTCCAAGGGAATCACCCTCCATACCAACATACAAATCATCGTGCTAAAAAACCTCTTCCGCCGAATGCCCAAATAGTCCCAGTCCTCAATATATTGCAGGTCATCTACCTAAGTACTAGTAGAGAACTGACAGTAGGTCAAAATAACCTGGTAGATGACACCAACTCTTGGTGTTTCCCATGCAACAATGCTCATACTCTGAGGAATTTCCCAAGGGGGAATTTGCAACAGAAGGTAGTAGAACAAAGGAACTCAGGCATGACATTGGATGAATCTGCATATACATCTCAGGTATGGACAATGTGGCTTTTGTCACTCAGATGCAAGGAATGTCATTACAACAAGAAGTGGAAATCGCCCTCAACCATGTGCTTTTTTCATGGATGGAGGATGAGGACATAGTATTGACCAATGGTATAACCCCGCCCAAAGGATGGAGCCCCTCTTGTGCACTCAAATTACAATCTTCACTCTAAAAGGTGTTTAACTAGGGAGGATGCTAGCAATATGAGATTCGTGCCTGTGCATAGGCCCCCGAAACCACCGATAATCAATTCCACCTACCTGAGGAAAGAGTTCATCCCTTATAAATCGAAAGAGCCAAAGGTCCTCACGCATCAGGTGCTAGATGTAGTTGAATAGTTGAAGAAAGGTCTAGCTCATGTCTCTCTATGGGATCTCTTGAGTATCCCATAAGAGAAGAATAGATTGAGAAAGGCATTGTCTTGTGATAAAAAAGACACAAGTGTGATAGCTCCACCATCCCTTCAGACTGACAGAATGAGTCCCTGACCAGCAACTGGTAAAACATGTTCCTTGACCATATTGACAAATGAAAGCTCACCCCCTACTGCCCAAGGAGAAGGTAAGCCTAAGCCAAATCCTTTTTACCTTACCCTTAGAGTTGGAGATAAACTCTTGCATAACTCCATGATAGATTACGGGGCTAGCACTATAGTCATGCCTAACCAAATTGCCAAAGTGTTAAACATCATGTATGATCCTTTGAATAAAAGAGTAATGTAGCTCAATGGGAATAGGGTTCAGATAGTAGGCCTCATCAAAAGGCTCCCCTTAACATTATTTGCATGTCCAAGTGTAACAGTATCCCAAGAAGTGGTATTCATCAATATCCCCCCTGTCTTTGGACTTTGTCTTTCTCGAGATTTTATTGCTAAAATAGGAGGCTATATGTCCCTAGATTGGTCCCATCTTATCCTCCATACCCCACATGGCACCAAGATGAAAATCCTTTCAGAACCCCTTCACTCTAAGCACATAGCTCACCAGGCCTTGATTAATTTTGAGCATACCCACACCTCTATATCCAATGATGAACGAAAGGTGGTAGAGCTTTTAGAAGATGAAGAAGTAATGAGAGAGATTATGCCTGAGCAAGAAGCTTTCCTAAATGAGTTCATATATTTGGACCCCTTCTCTAATTACCATGCCACTGGCCTAGGTACCTATTGCATTTTTGAAGAAGATCATACCATCACAAAGCTCACCAAGGATCCGTTCTCTGAAGATCAATTGTCTTTGGTGCTGTGGACCTTACACTTCGACAGTGCTAAATGCAAAATGGGCTCTAGATCTGGATTTTGTCTCACCCCCCCTTTTGGCAATGAAATCCAAAGGCCTTTCGAGTTGTGATTTGCATGCTCAAACAATGAAGAAGAGTATGAAGGACTGATTCAAGGTTTGAACATGGTAGAAAAGATGGGCATTAAAAAATTAAAAGTCCTTGGTGATTCTGAGCTAGTGGTGCACCAGGTTTGAGGGATATCCAGTGCTAAGCATGTCCACATGAGGTCTTACTGTGCCAAAGTGTGGGATCTAATAGAAAGATTTGATGCTTTCAATATCATAAGCATTCCTTAGAAACTAAATACTTTAGCAGATCACATGGCCACCATAGGAGTGCATTTTGATCCTACTATGGACTTCCTAACTGGCTCCCAGGTAGTCAACATGGTGGTCCACCCAACTATCCTAGATAATGATACATATTGGTAAGTGTTCGAAAGTGATGAATAGATTGCTTTGTTTATCCAAAGATCAGGAGAATTTGCGGACCAGCTACAACCTAAGATCAAAGAAGCTTAAGGGAATCAAGTCGTTCAGTTAAAATCCAACAAGCTCCCTAATGGTTTGATCACCTTAGAGAACTTGTTTGACAATGAGGGTACTAAAAAAGATAAGCGGAAGCTCACAGCAAATAAAGAATATTACATCAAGATGTCAGTCGACAATGGAAGAATTCTCAAGGTAGGAAAAGGTGTCTCCTCTGAAGACAGAAAGAAGTTGGCTCGATACTATAATGAATATGAAGGTGTCATGGCTTGGTCTTATGAGGAATTAAAGGGTTACGATCCTAGAATCATCCAGCATACCATCAAGCTCACAAATGAGGCTAAGCCGGTCCGGCAGAAGCAAAGACCAGTCAACCCCAAAATTGAATCCCTCATGGCTCAAGAGTTGAAGAAGTTGATCAAATCAAGGATTATTTACCTCATAAAGCACAGTACATGGGTGTCCAATTTGGTCCCTCTTAGGAAGAAAACTGGAGATATCCGACTCTATGTGGACTTCCGAGATCTGAATCAAGTATCGCTCAAAGATCACTATCCCTTGTCGTCAATGGAACAATTATTGAGCAATGTGGCCGGATCAGAAATGTTCTCAATGCTTGACAGTTCCTCAGGATATAACCAAGTAAGTGTGAAAGAGGAGGACTAGCACAAGATGACTTTCACTACTAAGTGGGGAACATTTTCATACCAGAAGATGCCTTTTGGCTTGTCAAATGCTAGAGAAACTTTCCAAAGGGCCATGGATTAAGCTTTCAAAGAACTAATTAATAAGATCATCCTAATATACTTAGATGACTTGACTGTGTTTTCCAAACACCGGGAGGATGATTTTGATCATCTCGAGTTAGTCCTACAAAAATGTCTTGAATTTGGGATCTCCTTGAACCCAAATAAATGTATCTTTGGGAAAATTACTTGGGCATATAGTTTCAAAAGAGGGTGTCTTCATTGATCCAGACCGGGCTAAGGCTATTAAAGACTTCCCCTTTTGGTCAACAAAAAGGGAGTCCAATCCTTTCTAGGAAAGGTCAATTTTGTTAGTCATTTTATCTTTGACTTTGCTGGAATAATAAGAGCCATCACTCTCATGCTTAAAAATAATATACATTTCAAATGGACTGCTGAAGCCAAAAAAACTTTTGATGAAATAAAAAATGTCATTTGTTCTGCTCCCATATTATCTAACCTAGACATGTCTAAGTATTTCATAATATACATCTATTTTGGTCAGCAACATCACCATGGTTGTAACCCAAAAAAACACCCAAAGAGGAGAAGAGCACCCCATAGCTTTCCATTCAAAAACTCTTAAGGATTATGAGGTCCGATACAACTTTGTTGAAAAGTAGACGTTAGCCACCATAAAAGGACTAAAGAAATTCATGCATTTCATTGCCTGTAATAAAATCATGGTGTACGTAATCCATCCCATAGTAAGGGAATACATCATGGAGGGTGACATCACTGAAAAGAGGGAAAATTGGATCACTAAGATTCTAGAACATGATGTCGATATCAAGCCAACAAAGCTCATTCGCAGAAGAGGCATGTGTGAATATATAGTGCAAGACTATGAACCCCGTGGTGATGGAGCGGCCGTAGAGGAAATGGTTATGTTTGTGCCTGATGTCCCCAATGACAGTTGGATTGACAAAAGGAAGTATTTCATGAAGACTGGGATTTTTCCTGAAAATCTTTCCCTGACTAAGAAGAGGTTCTATAGACTCCAAAATAATGGTTTTTCTTAATAGATGGAACTCTTTTCAAAAGGAATTTTGATGGAGTTCTACTATGTTGTGTGGACCGGAGCCAAGATGATAAAATCCTACATGAGTTTCACTACGGCTCCTCAAGAGGCCACTTCTCTGCACCCACAACCAGTATCAAGATTACCCAAGCTGCATATTTTGGCTATCCATGTTCAGAGATACACACAATTTAGTAAGGGGATGCAAAGAGTGCCAATATTACACAGGAAGAGGTAAGAAAGTTGCAATGCCACTCAAGCCCATGTTCATGGAAGAGGCTTTCGCTCAATAGGGCCTTGATTTTATCAGAATGATCAACCCCCCAAGTTTAGTTGGACATAAATGGATCCTGACTGCTACTGATTATTTTACCAGATGGTCTAAAGTTGTCCCTTTGTAGAATTCATTTGAAAGCGAAGTGTTGGATTTCCTAGAAGATCTGATGTGTCGGTATGGTCCCCCAAAAACTATTATATCAGATAATCCATGCGCATTCACAGACTCAGAAATCACCCAATTCACCCTCAGCAAAGGTATTTATCTCAAGACCTTTTCTAACTACTACCCTCAAGGGGATGGATTTGTTGAATCTACTAACAAAAACCTAATTAGACTTATCAAAAAGATAGGTTCCGAATACAAGGAGTGGCACCACCACCTAAGAAGCGCACTATGGGTAGACCGCATAACACCCAAACAGATTCTAAAAAACTCCCTGTACAAACTGGTATACGGGAAAGATGCACTTTTTCCCTTGTCACTTGAGATCCTGGCATTGCAATTGCTAAAATCAATGGAAGTTGCTGAAAATAGCCCCATGGCCATAAGGTTGGCAAAGATTATGGAGCTACAGGAAGTGAGGGAGGCAGCTTTCACGGCTCCCCAAGACAGACAAAAAGTCCTAAAAGGATGGTTCAATAGTAAAAAGAGTTCTAATTTGATTTTTTCCCTCGGAGACCTTATATTGAAATATAATGAGAGGATGGCAAAACCTGGTTAGCACACCAAGTTCGAGTGCCTATGGGAGGGCCCTTTCCACATTATAGGTTGCAAAGGTTTCAATGCTTTCGAGTTAGAAGATATGAATGGGGACCCCCTCTCTATCCCGGTTAATGGTTTCCACCTCAAACCTTTTCATTAAGGGTTCCCTTCCCTTTTCAAGTATATAATGTATATAATGTTCATAATGTATATAGTGTCTATTTATCTTATTTAATTTCTAGTCAAAATCAAGAAAGCAGAAAAAAAAAAAAGAAAGAGAGGTCATATAAAGGAGAAAAGTAAAATCGATTATATTATGAGATTCTTATATTTTCATTACAAAATGAGTAGGCTCTTGGCCTCCCCTTTTTCTACATCTTTTTGGTTTAGGTCCAGGTCGATGGTTCATCACCTCTTTAGTGGCTCTCCTCAGTCAGAGGAGCTCTCGAGCTCCCTGGGTATGAAAATGACAACTAGGTTTGGCTACTGCTTTGACATTAAAATTCTCAAGAAGATATAGTCTTTGAATCTAGTGTACCAGTTCATGACTTCCGGAACTGGGATTATCAAATGGACATGCAGAAGAAATTTCACAGCAAGTTCAACGTGGTACCGATGAGAAGACAATGTCATGGTTTTCAGCCCACTGATGAGTGGATGCCAAGCCACCTCCTCATTGAGTGTGATGAACCAGTCCAAGTTAGATGCAATAGGGAGCCCGTGGAAGGGTACATAGTATGTAACTACATTCTCCAGTCCACCCAAGTAATCTTCAGGTAAAAGAGCCTAAGTCAGCTACGCTGCTAGCACCCCAGATTGACCATAATCTAGTAGAGAGGCTATGAATCACGAGAAGATGTCTGCATTCCCTTGATAGTGGTCTGGGTTACCAACAAAATCCTCTCCAAGTATCCATTTAATTGTAGCTATTATTAAAGGGTTCTTCCTATGTGTCATCCCCTACAGCCTCCGGTCTGAGATGTTTCCCAAGAAAGGGACCTATATTTTCTTGTTGACAAGCCGAACATGAGTATCCATTTCTTTAGAAGCTCTACCGTTAAAGCTCGCAATATGGTAAAAGAATGTCTGAAAAGACATATTTATAGTAGAATTTTTGGCAGATAGATGACTAATTCTTAGAGCTCATGCCTCCCCAATTCCAATGTTTCTATCATGTCTCCATTAATTCATGTCATGTAAATGGGATTGTCTTCAGGATACTAGGGTCTTGTTAGTTACCTCGAGGAGAGAAATGGATGTAAGCAAAGAGGCATGCATACATCCAGGTACATTGCACTTTAAATATTAGGTTCCACAAGCCTATTTCAGCCCGCACAATCATTATTTCTGACCGATCCCCTTGATCAAAGAAAATATTTGCTTGAGGAACATCCCTCAAGTAATGTCAAATTAGCCAAAGGTTTTCTAGGGAAGCGAGAATTACGATGCCTTTCATCCGCAGGGGTTTATTGCAACAACAATTTGAGTTGGCATGTGTGTAAGTAGGTCCTTGCCATTAAGCACTTGGTTTTTGCCAAAATCAAGGCATGCTATGCATTTAAAGCTTGAGGTTTTCCCTCCTATCAGTCTATTTTTCTATTTTTGAAGAATGAGGGAAAAGAAAGACAAGCAAGGTTCTATCTCCCATCTTTAGTTTTCTAGGAAAAAGAAGGAAATTTTTTTACCTATAATCAATTCTGAGGCCGCATCCATAAGTGTTGTTCCCAAAGGTTTCTGGGTTAATGTTTTTGAAGAACTATCTTATTTTGCGCATGCTATCCCTCCAAAGAAGGAGTATCCAAAGATGAAGGCCAAGGCTAAAATGACAGCCCATAATGTGTTTGTTGTTCTGGATTCTTTAGAAAATATTTGCGAGCCTGAGATCCATAAGTAGCCCAAGAATCTTAGAGAGGCTTCTTGCTCAAGGATGTTGCATCACAAAAATGAGAGTCAATCCATGGTAGTGCGTTAATGAAAAAGTGGTGCTCCTCAATCCTTGGTTCCCATAGTCATGTACTGCCCTGAGCATATTGCAGCTTATGCAGAGGTTTTTGATCCCACCTCGTGCTCTATTAGTGGATCCCACCTGAGATTGGTCATATCTCTAGAAGCCATTAGGGAGATGATGTGCTTCCCAATCTTTGAAATAATAGAGGTTTTCTCAGAAAAATCCATGGAGGAGTTCTGGAGCACTAGGAGAGACACTTTGAATTTCTATCAAAGTACCCTCAATCGAAGTCTGTCAGCTGGACTTTTGAAGTTCCCTTTGTCTTACAACAACCTAAAGCAAGACAACCTCAAAGATATCTCATCTACCCTGGCATGGCTATGTGGTCATGACAATGACCAAGATATCACAACTTCCATGATGGGTTTTCTCTTCAAATGTAGGAAGCAAAGAGAGCCTTTTCACTTTGACTTCTCTGTAACTATCACTAAAGCCATCATTAAGCAATTATCTGAGTTCTAGCAGCTGAGACGCTTCAGATTCTCTTTGGTATTGGTACACCTACTTTTGCACCAAAATGAAGCTTTCTTCACACAGTTCATATGCTTGGCCACTTATGACGAGTTGGGAAACATAATGTCGGTGTCCTGTTGAACACCTTTGCTACTGGCCTCTTATGTTTTCTATCAGTTTTTAGATTTGTTCATGGCTCCCATACTCAAGGACTTTGGAGTGATTCCCAATGAGCCATTAGCATGTTTCTCTCAAATTCAGATGAACTGGATGCAAAATGAGCATCTTCCTTGTGACTGGTTCATGGGCCCTGATTTTTCTTTCATCCGCATGCATGGGTTCTCCGAGGAAGCTTTCTGGCTTCCCACTTACATAATGGACCAAACCCTGGCCCTTGAAATGGAAAGGTAGTTGGCAAGAATCGAGCAAGACATTGGCACTGGAAAGCATGATACCTCTATCATCGAAGATAACAAGGCCATTGGCCCAATCACTCTAGTAAGAAGAAAAATTGCTCAGGAAACCCTGACATCAAAAATGGTGCAGCTTGGTTTTGTAGTAATTGATGACTCTTGGAGTTATGACCCTGATGGTTGCTTAAGAAAAAGAAAGAATGTCGTAAGGCATGAGCCTCAGAACTTATGCGCAGAGCACACAAACCCCATGGTTGATGACCCGAACCTATATGTGGGCCCTGATGATTTTTCTATTTTAGAACATCCCCCATGGCTAAAGTTCTATTCTCCCATGCAAAGTTTCCACCCCACGAAGCCTATTCCTTAGGTGTTGTTGGAAAACATGAAGACTTTAGCCTGGTCCAAAAAGAAAAGGGAAGATTTTTGGGTTTATCATTAGGAGGTAAATCAGCCTAGAGCTAGCCTAAAGAATGCATCCTTGGATGAGTGTTTTGATCAAGAATGGTGTAGGGTAAATAAATTTGATGATGAGACAGGTGACAGTTCCTCATGTGGGGACTCATCTCCTGAGATGGCTGCTCGACAGGAGGTTGAGGTTATAAATATCGAAGGGCAAGAGCCAGAACCATAAACTCTTCTTCATTTAGATAGCGCAGCTCACACACCTCATTCGTAGGCTAGTAAGAGGTGATCTGAGAAGCAGTCCTTCAAGAGCCCTCCAGAGAAGAAGCCATATCTTAGCACATCAAGAGGAAATCCACCCTCTCAATTTTTGGCAACATCTTCAAATCTTTAGCATCCGCATCCTTCTGTTGTTCAGGTATGTCATTTTTTTCCTTCATCTCTAGCTTCAAATTTTCTTCCAACTGTCCCCATGACCACAATGCAGACCTTAGTCCCTACCACTCTCACTCTAGCCCCAATGGGTACGCTGGTCGATCCCCAAGATGTGCTCCTGCAGGCTTCTATCCCTTTCTTGGACATGGCTTTCATATCTGCAGCATTTCCATCACCTACATTAGAAGCAACCCCTGTGTCGTGTAGGCTAGATTTTGAAGAGTCATCTCCCTAGGCTATGGGTGCAGCATCCTCAGGTCCTTTCCCATTAGGGGGTTCCCCTTTTGTCCCATTATTTTCCCTATTGGCTCTGGTCTATCCCATCCAACCTACTTTCACTAGACCCATTTTGCATTTCCCCTTTGCAATCCCTCCTAGTGCAGCTTTTGTAGGTCAAGCCATCGATCATCCTGATGATTTCTAGGAGCAGGTTGTTTATGATAGAACTACTAGCCTAAGTAAGATGAGAAAGCAGAAGGAAAAGGAAGGTGCTCATCTAGAATGTCCTTATTTACAAACACACTTTAGTGAGCAAAGGGGTTGCCTCTACTTTGCAAATCTAGTTCCCAAGGTTGACAAACCAGAATCTTAGATGACACCAGTTGACTATGCACTATAAGTTATCAGTGTTAGTCTTCAAAGCACTACGACATCTGATAAGGTCGGAATGATGGAGGAGACTTCAAAAGCAGTATCCACATATTTTATCAAGAAAAGATGTCATCTAGAAAAGCTCCAAGAAAAGAATGTTAGTCTCTGAGATTCCCTTACCCAGCAAATGAAGGAAGATAAAGCCCAGGGCTTAGAAATCAATGGTTTGCAAAGTCTTCTAGCTTAGGCTAATTTAGAGAAAGGGAAGTTGTAGTCAGCTTTTAACAATGTGAGCTTTCAGCTAAAAGGCCAAGAAGCGATAAGGAATATGGTTTCGAAGGAATTGCAAGAGAAGGATGTACAAATACAACAGTTAAAGGCTACCTCTAGGGATGTTGCCTAAGTCCAGATGCACCTGCATGAATAAATCCTTCTTAAAGAAGATTATGCCCATCAACTAAGTGAAGCCCAGGTATCATGGTCTGAGGAAAAGACAAATTTTGAAGCAGAGCTGAAAGAGAGAAAGACTAGTCTTGGACAATCTTGTGAGCGCATTTCAGAGTCAGAGAATCTTTTGCGACATGAGCAAGATCGTGCATTATAGCTAGAACAAGTTGTTAGGACTCGGGAAGTGAAGATCCTTACTTTGGAGAATCAAGTAGCCATTGAATAAAGAAAATGTAATCGGCTCCAGTAGGAGATGATTGCGAAAGATAATAAAATTTCTTGATTGCTGAGCATTCCTCTTCCACAGCAGATTTCTCCAGATTTTTCTACTATGTTGATAGAGTTGTATATTTCTTATTGGGAAAAAGTAACATAGTACTATCCATCCTTGCAGCTGGTGTTAAGATTCCTTAGTGATGCGTAGTCCCTTTGTGCTGAGGTCGATGCCCTTATTAGGAGTTCTATTCTTGTCATTGGTCCTAAGTTCCTAGTAGCCCAAGGTCTTATTCAGTTGCTGTATTCTGCCCAGGATGAGGGACTAAGGGAGAAAGGGATTGCTGACCACTGGCAATTGATCAAAAAGTCTAATGTTTTCGTAAACCAACACAGGATAATCATGCAACCTTCAGTGGCCCTAGCGCCTTTGCAACTTTCAGTTCCAGATAAAAAGCGGCATTTAGAGAGGTTCATTTCTCTGGGCCTACCCTCTCCTTTCCCTACAGATGATACTTTTCTAGGGATTGAACAAGTATTACAATAGGTCGAGTATTTTCAACAAGATAGAGCTTTCCTGCAACGACTAGAGAATCCTATTTTGGTGACCGAGGTGGAGTGTCATTTGCACCCTCTGGCCTAGCTCTCTATAGTAAGAGGGTAGTTTCTCACATTTTTGTAATTTTATAGCAATCCATCCGTGGTTAGCAAAATCTTTTCAGTTCGTGGTAGTATGTAGACCATTGCAGGCAAGAAGTGGAATTCTAGGGGCTGTTTTGCTGGGTGTGATCTCCAAAGTGACATGACATGTTTTTCTATTTAGGGAGGTTATGCTCTTTTGGCATGTTTTGGGGGTTGTTTTCAAGAGCCGAGTGCTCTACTTATGTTGGTTTTTTCCTTGTTGCAGGGGGTTTAGAACTTTAGAAAAAGAATAATTAAGTTTGCTAAGTAGAAGTTTCTTTTCTGCCTTTAAAACTATTATTGTTTGTCTGAAGAAGGTCATTCAAATTGTGCCTATGGCCTTTATGAAACCTCTTTCAGTATGCTTTTGATGGTCTTTTCTATGCTGTTTTGTTAAAGTTCCAATAACTTTGGGAATATATCTATCTAAGATTTTGCCGATTAAACTATGTTTCATACTTGTTATCTGGTAAATTCATGATGAGTATTTCCTTATGTCTTAAAGAAATTTGATTGTATCTTTAGTTATGTTCTTGATCTGGACTTGTAGATTGATGAATGGGCATATGAAAGTCATATGTTTTTGGGTTTTGTATGCTCATGTCTTTTAATGATCTGGCGTATCGCCTCAGTAGTCTAGTTTTTACTATTTTAAAGGTGTTTCTTTCTTCCTCTTTCCTCAAAACACCAAGAAAGAGTCGACTTCTCCATCCTAGAGGTCATTCAGTGGAACCTGCACAATCGGTCCCCCACCAGTAAATTTCCCATAAGACTATTTATTTCCAAAGTAAAATTTAGAGTCAACAGGACCTAGTCTGCATTTCAGTTTCTTAGCCTTAAACTTTATTCTCTCCTTGTCTTTTTCAAATTTTTCAATTTTCTCTACAAAACCTACAATTTCCTATTCTACTATCGATATGGAGTCTAATGAACCTATTAGATTATCAACAATATTATTATTTTCCTTTTTTGCTTTGCTAATCTCTTTATCTATATCCTTTGTAAAAATGTTTGTCTTGCATGAATCTCTATACAATTTCTTGAAGTCCATTATTGTTTTGCCTAGTATCGGTAATAATGTATCAATATGTTCCTTACATCTATTTATTAACTTTGCAAAGAATTTTTCCTTCTCTTTATTCATTTTCTCTCTCAAAGTCTCCTCATTGATCTAATCAATTGTTAGTAGATTGTCGATTATGTACTTAGACAATGTGTCTAATTGGCTCAAAAAATCTTTATTTTCTACATTACACTTGGGTGCAAACATCTTCAAAATTAGAATGGTATCATCAATTGCCTTATATGTAAGTGCACTGCAATCAGTTATTTTCTTAATGGAATCCAACAATACCTTTGTTACATTGGTTGGTCTAAATTCTGTCAGTGAAGAACTAGATGATTAACCAACTACTTTAACAATTTGTAATCCACCACTATGACTAACATCTTTGGTTATGGTGACCTCTAGTAGGTCAGTTTGAGTCTACATCTCTACAAGCAAAGGCTTGTGTTTCTCAGTTGTTGTCAGTGGCACTATCTTTGCATTAATATTTACCTAATCCTTCTTCTCTTATGATTTCTTGGTGTGTACCTTGGTCTGTTTCTCTGAGCTTTCCACTATCAGTTTTTCTGATTGTGACTCTATGTTTTCTACCAGTTTCTCTGTGTTCACCTCTGAACTGTCTACTACCCATATCTCAATAGATTTATTAGTATTATCAGTTGTCGGTTTCTTAGTAGTTTTTTCAATAACCAGGGGATTAGTTGATTATTCAGTGTGAGTTTCAATCCCAATCTCAATGTTTCCAATTGTATTCTCAATATTTGTCTCAACTGTAATGTCTTCGGTCGATGGCTCAGTTGCCACATCTCTATTCTTAGTTGTTTCCTTATCAACCATAATGTTGATTTCTTGTGTGTCAATATTCTTTATATACAACACCTATGAATCAGGATTGGTGTCTTCATGTGTTGTCTCCACACTCTCCACATTCTCTATTACCAGTGGTGTATCAATATTTACAGCTGATGGAGTATCAGAAGGATGTGGGGGTAAGTTATTTGTTACCTTTATGCTTAGAGGACCACCTACCTTGCCTTTACCTTTATCCTTGTCCTTTTGGTAGACTTTGAAAGTCTTTGGTTGTTTAAGCTCTTCTTGTTTTTCCTTCTCAATGAAGATGATATCTCATTTACTCTGCCATCCATTAATGCTACATGCTGGTGACCAATAGAAAATACAGTCTGGTTAGCCTCACTTATTTGTTCATCAATCTCTTCAGCTGATCTTACTAGGTGAACTGCAAGTAGTTTATCTATCTTCATCTTCTTGTCTAGTTCAACAATTGCTACACTTCTTACTTCTAATCTTCTATACAAATCATTAGGTAAATCATCTACAACTTTTATCAAAAATTTCTTGTAGATATCCTAGTGTAGGATAACACTATTTTCTATGCTTTCCTTTTCTTCACTGCTCAAAGTATTATACAACTTGATAATATTTGACAAGTTACCATCTTTAGTTATGTCATGTAGAAGATTGTCAAGTGGAGGGAAAACTTGTTTTTATTTCTTCTTCCTTGGTGTCATCTTCTTTGCTGAAGGCCTTACTGCCTATTGTTTCTATCTTGTTCTCTTCGGTGCAGGAGAGGGTTTCGGTGAGGGTTTTCTTTTTCTTTCTACCCTTTTAAACTATACCGGTATTTCACTGTCAGAAGAGGTAGAAACTAGTGAAAGAAGTCCTTCTGGTTGTTTCCCTTCCAATTCACTTTCCTTAATACCAATTTTATTCAATATGTCTTCCTTGATTGCTTTTGCCTGCCTAGTTGCCTTTCTAATTGTTTGTTATGTTTTCTTTATTTGTTTCTGTGATTGTATTTTGCTTTCAATAGTTTTAGCATTTCCAAATATTTCTTTTGTTGGTTCTTTAGGGGCTTCAGGAGGGCTTTAGCATAAGTTTCAATTATGTTCTCATCTTCATTGGAATCACTACGTCCATCCAGATTTCATCTTTCTTTATAACAAAGAATATCTCCTTTTGATATTTGTCAATTATAGCTTGAGATAGTCTTATCCTAGTCTTCATTCTAACCTTCAGTGCTTGAAAATTTTCAATTATGTTCTTCTCCCTATCATCTCCCATGTTGTTTAGAATATCCAAAAGTATTTTTCCTACCGGTATGTCAAATCCAAAATCCTTTTTACCAATACTGGGTACTTCCTTGGTGATATATAGCAATAGACATACGAGTAAGTTGCCAAATTTGAATGTGCCTTTCCTGTCACCTTTGATTTTCTTCATATTTTCTATTAGCTCATCTTTTAACCATTCGCATATGTCAATCTTTGCAATATTGTTTACCATGTCATAAGCACTTTTGATACATAAGCTAGAAACATAGTTTAATCTATTGGCATGTGTAGCCTTGTATCCAAGAATCATTCTAATGAATTTTACATTGATATCCTTTACATCATTTACTCTCAAGGATCTCTTGTCATATCTTGCACTGGTTAGGGTCATTACAGTGTCATTTGGAGCCTTTTTAGTCTTGTCAGGTCTGCTACTGGTGGAAGGTAAGCCTGTCACTGCCCTAACTACTTCTTTTGTTATCTAATGAATGGAATCTAACTAAAAGAACTCCCCATGTACTCTACTTAACACAATCCTTATAACTTCCTTGGGAAAATTAGGAATACTAAGAATCTCCAAAAAACCTAGAGTTTCAACTATCTTGTGTTCTAGTTTTGCATTACCATTTCATCACAAATAACTATCCTATACATGTTCAAAATCTCATCAGCGCCTAGTTCTTCAATATGACAATGTATGTAAATTTTAGGATCCTAAACATATACAACTCCTTTGGGTATTTTTGAAAATGCTCCTAGGGTATCATCCTGCTTTGCTATTTTGGGAATGATTTTAAATATGGGTCTAGGGCACTTTAACAACTTCAATTACAGTAGGGTTTGCAATGAATTTAGGTGCAGAGGAGGAAGCCATTGTATAAATACCTTAATCTACCTTTAGGTATGAGTGCTTGAATGATTTGCTTCACTTCTCAATGTGGATGCCTTCACTCAGGATTTTCATGCTCTAAGGAAGTTTGAATGCTCAGTGAATGAAAAAGAGCCAAAAACACTTTCTTTATAAAGTCATTTCCTTCAACTACCACATTAAATGCCTGTCGGTTAAGTGAAACTTAACACATCTTTCGGTAAAGAAGTAATCCAACTTCTCACCATCAACCGAGGGTAAATTAGCATGTTTTTCTATTTGTTGTCATAACCCCAAAAGGTTTCTTTTCAGTTAGATGAAGAATCTCCTGCTGGTGGAGTGATACTTTGTTCTATCAGTGAAGGAATAGCTTCATTAACATTCTAATCTGATTTTTCTAATCCATTGTTTTGAAAATTATTGCTTTACCTCTTCAACCTTCTCTTTACCTTTCAAACTAGGTCCTTTGTTATTTGTTGGTGATGCCTTACTTCTACAAAAAATTTCAATATGTCCAATCTTGTTACAAGCATACCAAGTCACATTGTTTTTTTCTAAATAGCTTTTCCATATCCTATGTTGGTATGTGTTCTGCATTAATTAGATAAGTGTCCAAATCTCCCACAAACATAACATCTTACATTCATTCTGCAATTTTCTAAGTTATGACCAATTTTGTTGCATTTAGAACATTGATCGATGGGTGCATTTTTGTTCTAATAGTTTCTAGATCTACATTGATTTTCTCTATGTCCATACTTGTTATAGTTAAAGCATTTCCCATTGAATTTGTAAGAATTAGGTTATCTTACTGATTTACTGTGATCATGATTGTTTGTAGTACCAGAGCTTTC
The DNA here is from genome assembly GCF_030272615.1 of Cryptomeria japonica. Lineage (NCBI taxonomy): Eukaryota > Viridiplantae > Streptophyta > Pinopsida > Cupressales > Cupressaceae > Cryptomeria > Cryptomeria japonica. Next base: position 146,039,578 of record NC_081415.1, read on the forward strand.
ACCAACTTCAAAGCCAAGGCCATTTGTATCCCCATCAGGTTTCTAATTTTTTCAGCATGTTATCAAGTTCCTCTGAACTTTTCTTGAATTTCTCTTTGTGTTGATTTGCAGCAGCCCACTCATTTTCCAAGATTCCCTTTTGTCTCATGAGTTCAGTTCTGTCATTTTGTGTATGCATCAAATCTATCTTCAACATATCATTTTTATGACTGAGTCTTGTGTTTTCATTTCTAGCATCATGTATTCTTCTAACCAAGTCATCTTCATTCTTCTTTTTGTCTTCAATGTCTTTACAAAACCTCATAGTCATATCTTGCATCTCATTCCTCATATTGTTGTTTTCCTATCTCAATTTGTTCACAAGGTCATTGAGAGTTTATTTTTCACCATCATCACTCTGCATCTTCTCAAAAAGTTCTCTTCTTTTATTACTAGCAATAGTGAGATTTTCTTGAAGTCCTTGAATAATTTCCTATGCAGTCTTCAAATCATCTTCAAGTTTCATATTCTTCAACTTTTCTACATCATAATCTGAAAGAGTTGTTTCCAATTGCTTTCTCAAGTTTTCCATCTCTACCAGTGTTAGAATCTTCCTCAAGTTGTTAGGATTTTGACAATAGAGGACCAGGCTCTTATACCAATTGTTAGGATTCCCAAAGATACTGAGAGGGGGGGTGAATCAGTATCTAACTATTTAATGGATTTTTTGAATTTATTAAGTGAATTGCATTCCAAAGCAATGTACTAGTAAACAAGAATTAATGCAGTAAATACAAACAGTAAACACAACATTGAAAGCATGCTATAACACAATATTTTTTGGTGAGGAAACCTAGTGTGGGAAAAACCTCAGTGGGATTTGTGACCCACAATATTCGCTCACTAGCCAATAAGTGAATATTACTTACAAAATGTGGTGCCTGAACATGCATGAAGGCTCACTACCTAGAGCTCACTGTTCAATTACAAAAGAAAGTCTCACTGACTTACAAAAGTGGATTATTGAAGTCCAAAGTGATGTACTGCTACAAAAAGCATCTGCTATACCAGATTTAGTACCAGTTAAGCTCTTGCAATAATCATAGACCTTACATCAATATTTTCTCTTCATATCCATGTTCTATCTTTTTCCATACATCTTACAAAATGATCCTACAAGATCTCATACTTATGAATCCTATTACAATATGCCATGTTAGCTTACTAAAAGATATTACAATAAAAAACATTAAGCAATAAACAAAGTCCTGTCGGCTTAGGGTGCCAATAAACATCTTGGTCATTGTCTATAAACTATATGTTGGTGCTGGTGTCTGTCAGTGCCATAGAATTGTAAGGTTGACATCAATGAGAATGCCTTCAATCACATCCTAGGGCACATCCTGTGCATGCCCCTGAATGATATTGCTTTAACTTAGGTAGACCTATGACAAGGTCTCCCATTGATCATAAAGCTCTAAAATTTAGGTGGCCTAGTCTTATATGCCAAACTTCATTAGCATCTATAGTTTCATGTATTAGGGCTAAGTTGGGGTCTGTGCATAGCTCATACAAGTAGCCTTGTCTTTGACCAATTTCTCATTGGAGTGTGCATTTTCCAACATCACCTAGGGAACATCTTGTGCATGCCCCTGAATGATATTGCTTAAACTTAGGTAGACCTGTGATAAGGTCTCCCATTGATGACAAAGCTCTAAAATTTAGGTGGCCTAGTCTTATATGCCAAACTTCATTAGCATCTACAGTCATGAATTAGGGCTAAGTTGGGCTCTGTGCATAGCTCATACAAGTAGCCTTGTCTTTGACTAATTGTTTTAGCTTTCTTGATGGATGAATTCTGATGCCTTGCAAAATGGACAAGGTTAGTCTAAGATAAACCACACACAAGACAAGAAACGGTTAGTGTTAGTCAATCAAAAACTAATCTAAATAGGCATATCAAGAGAGACACTAAAAACATGAAAGAATATTTAACTAAAGAAGCAAATATGATGAGGCATCTCCAAATACCTCCTAACATGCTCTTAGCTCCTTCTCCCTTGTTCCTCTCCTCTCCACGTTCCAAAATAGTGTAGCTCTCAGTAGCTTTTTGCACTATGGATGCTTATGGAGGATTGAGATTGTAGTATTGTGCTCCAAATGTAAAATAAAAAGCTAATATTAAGCTATTGATGCTAAAATGATTTATTTTAACCAAAATGACAATACATGAGTTTGCTATGCTAAAATGCTCTCTTAAAATGCCTATAGCTTAAATGCATACAAGTTTTCAGGATCTGGATTATGAAGAAATGGGCTCTATTTATAGGAAAAATGGAGCAATGGATGATTGAGATTGAGCAATCTCAACAAGGGTCAAGATTGAATGATTTCAAATCCATGTGAGGGCTTTCAACCCAATCCCAGGATGACAAGTGTCAATGTGAGATAGGTTGAGAGGAGAGGGAATAAGCATTAAATGCCTAATATGACTTTGAGATTTAGAGTCAAGGTTGGTTGAATGAATAAACTCTTTATTCAAAGAATAAAGCTTTTATCCAATGGATAAACTCTTGTGCAAATGTGAAATGGATGAATATGGTCAAAACAATAAATGTTTGGGGGGACAAGTTTGAAATAACCATAAATGGTTATGTAAGAGCCATAAATGGTCATGTAAGAGCCATTAGTGGTCTTGGAAGACTTTGGGGGTTAATTTGTTGAACACACAAAGCATTAAATGCTTTTCAAAGACTTTGGAGTCTTTGAGAAGTGACTCCATTTTGCTTAGGAATGTGACAATAATTAGGGGATGGATTAGGTTAATTAGGAAGGGGTTAGAAGAATATAGAAGGGGATTAGATTTTTCAAGTGGATTTGGTGGGTGAGGGAAAATAGGATTTTATTAAAATAAAAATTCATTTATTTCAATAAATGTGTGCAAGTTGCATTTGTAGGAAAATGCAAGTGGGGTGGGGATAATGATTTAAATAAATATTTAATTTAATTTATTTAAAAGAGGAAAAGGGGGATTTAATTAAATAAATAGATTTTATTTACTTAATTGATTTGTATTTGGTTTAATGAATTAATTAAAATAAATTGAATAATTTATTTAATTAATAGAAGAATGTTTGGAGATGAATTAATTAAATATTAATTTAATTAACTGATGGCTAGTGGATTTTTAATCAAATAAATAGCGAATATTTATTTAGTTAAGCTAGACAGATTTGTGTGACTACAAGCTCTTTGACCAAGCCAATACTTTGTTGTCCATAAAGGTTACTATGTATCCATTGTCCTCCAGTGCTAATATTGAGACTAGATTTATCTTGATGCCTGGGAGATATAGTACACCTTTAAGTTGTAATGATACACCCGACTTTAGTTTGCTTTGACTGGATGTGTAAAGTCATCTCTGATAGTTACTTCCTCATCATTCTCCTCTTTCATGGAGTCTAGTACTTCTCTGAATCCTGTAATGTGTCTGGATGAGCCACTATCAATCACCCAAGAGTTCACTTTGTTTGATGCTTGGTTTGTGAGTGTTGAATAGAGTACATACTTCTTGAGGTCCTCTTCCCTTTTATATTTTCCTATTTTAGCTAATGTGGCTTGCTTAGCTCTTTCTGGACATTTGGCAACATAGTGCCCAAGTTTGTCACATCTGTAACACTGAATCTGAGAAAGGTCCTTCTTGAAAGTGTTCTTTCCATGATGACTTTTTCTCTTCCTGAATTGCTTCTGCTTGCTTTTCTTGTTTGAGTTCATATTTAGAACTTGGAGATCTTCATCTATATTCTTTTTCTTGATCCCTTTCTTATTTTGCCTTGATTCCTCTTGGAGATAGTTAGCCTTTAGCCTATCAAATTTTGGGAATTCATCCCGTGCACTAATGCCTTGGATGAATGTTTCCCATATCCTAGGCAATCCATCTAGAGTAATGAGGGTTAATTCTTTTCTTTGGATCTCATATCCAAGGGTTGCTAGTTCATCCCTTAGGGCAGATATTCCCATGAAGTAGGCATTGACTGATTCTCCTTTTATCATGGCTATGTGATTTATTTCTCTTTTTAAAGCCAAGGTTCTACTGGCATTAGATATCTCAAAAGCATCTTCAAGTACTTTGAACATGTTGAAGGTTGTTTCATGTTTCCTTATGACAGGCATAATATTATTTCTTACCCCATCAACTATGATTTTAATAGCCTTTTCATTTCCTTCTCTCCCAGTTATTTTGTCAAGTTTAGTCTCAGGTTCATCAATTTTAGTCTTTACAAATGATTTGACTTTATTTTCTTTTAGAATCATTTGAATTCTGAACTTCCATGTTGATAACTCATCATCTCCTCTAAGTCTGTCTTCAAATTTGATAGTGCTAGCCATTGAAAGAATTGTGATGTTGAATATATGCTTGATTTAAATTTTCTGTAAAATTGAACAGCCTTAGGTTCGATTTAACTATAGCTCTGATACCATGTAAATGATGTTCAATTTACAATTCAATATGCAAGATGTATTCTAATTTGTATTCTCTATATCTATGTATTATCTATCTCTATTATAAATCTGACTATCTTCTTTGTTTGGCAGGTGAGAGGAGTATTTATCGATTTCAATATCTTCTTCACAAATATCAATTGATATATATATGAAAGAGGGGAGGATCAAGTAGTGCCTTGACCGGTCATGTCTTATGGACATGACCGATCAAGACACTACTTGATCACACCCTTTGATATATACTATCAATTGGTGTTTATTTTAATTACCAGCCCAATACTAATCGAGGTCCACGTAACTTAGTGTTCATACCAATTGGTATTCACGTTGTATACCAATTAGTGTTTGCGAGGCATATTAACTGATGTCAATTGGTGTCTAAGCTAACCAATATCGATCACTAACTAGAGGTTAGATATATCAAGCAGTGCATACTATGTTACCCGATAACAACTCTATAATCATTATTTGTTTATTATTGAGAACACATCCGATATAAATCAGGATATATGGTTAACCCGATAATCATCGGTGATCATAGTTATAATGCAAACCAATATGCCATGCTATAATATGGTTATTGATATTGATTGACTAAGTAGATTTGATATATAAATGAGGAATGATTATCAATTGAAATAGCTTGAAGTTTTCTTAATGGTTTATCTATAGGATAAATGATTGAATCAGAGACTTCATTTATGTCTCATTCAATCATTTATCTTACCAAAGCTACCATGCATTAACAAAAAGGACTTGTTGGAACTCATAAAATTTGAGTCAAGTTTTGAGGCCCATTTTGAATTTTTGCTACTGCATTTTCAGAAAGGACCACCTAATGAGTCAACCTAAGTGGCCTAGTTTGGAGATGGGTAAAATAGAGCTAGTTAATCATCAAGAGGTAAAGCTTTGAAATGTGTTCTACACCTTTCATTTTGACTATGCAGTGTGTTACAACTTTCAAAATTCAGTTTGGATCAATTTATCAAGTACCCATTTCAAGGGGTGAGCTGAAACTGCATCATAGGTGCAAATGCAGATTTTATTAAGTAGCCTACTTCGAGATCCTATATATTTTGACCAGTTGATCATCATGATAAAATTCAAAGTGCATTGAATTTTATGCATATAAGTGTGCCTCCATGCCAAGTTTCAGGTCTTTATGAATTTGTTTGATCAATTTTCCAAGATGATTTCTTGAGACACTTCATGCAGTTTTCTGCATTTTCATTGCCACATCTTTTTAAGTGGCCATTTTCATGAACCCACCATTTGCACCCAGTCAACCTTTTGGTCAAATTAAACATTCTACAGTTTTCTTTGTACTTCAAGGTATTTATGTCCCAGATTTGGGGGTCTATGAAGATCATTTGATATTTTTAAGAAACGCATTATGAGGTTCCCACACATTGATTTCATCATGTTCATAGTGATGACAGAGCCAAATGGTCATCTTTGACCGTTAATATTTCTTCACTTGGGATTTGTCTTGAGAAACAGTTTGGTAGAGTGAATGCTTATATATCAGATAATACGCCTGTCGGTTTGCGAAGTCCATATAGGTGTTTTGACCAATTTTAAAATTGCATCTTTGGGTTTCAATGTGAAAATGTGGCACGAGTGCCTGAAAGTTGCAAAACTCAGTTCAGTGATTAGAGAATGGTGCTAATCGATTCAAGAGGCATGTTTAAGATGCCTGAAAGTGTTTTTAAAGGGTCAGTTGAATGAAAACAATTTTTTTTTTTAGTCAGACCCACTTTGGGGCCCGATCTAGATCATGCCCTTGTAGTATTAATTTACTAGCGACTTGGCTCACTGAGGCAATTTCAGATTGGCGAGTTTAATGTCAAATCCTCCTTCAGCGATAGAAAAGAGACATTAAAAAAAAGGCAAATTGGTATGTGACTAAGGTGAAAGAAATTTCCAAGTAAATATCAATTTCCCTATGGTTGAGAAGACCAAGAAGCTTTCAAACAAAATGAAAATGCCAGTCATCCTCCTACATGGCATGTAAAGAGATTTAGAAACTTTTAGCAATATGCAATGGTAGGATTAAAACCAATTCTCACATGGCAGACTAGGCATATAAGTTTCTGTGAATGCAATTAGTAGGAGTAAAGCCCCCCTCCCACATGTGTTTGAAAGGGAATCATAGAAACCTTCAGCCAAATGCAAATTGGCAGGTGTGAGTCAAATTCTATGAACCTTGCCTACATCCTCCTCCCTGCATGGTGTGAGTTTGGTGGGGCAGTTGAGAGGCATTAGAAACTTAAAACAAATTACAGTCTGTAGGTGAGGCCAAATCCTTTTCTCCCTGGCAGATGGTGTGGGGGTTATCAATTTCAAGCAATTGCAATGAGCAAGTGTACTTCCAAAATTCCATAAACTCTTGCTAGCGATCCCTTTGGGTGACAAATGGAGGTATGGAGAAGACTTTAGGAAGTTTTCAAGCCTTCCTTGCTATGCTCATGAGTGCTGGAGAGGCCAAAGAAAGTTTCAAACCAAATAAAATGGGGTTGTGTGGAGAAGACTTGGAAGGCTTAATAAATTCCAAGAAAATGCATTGACAGACATAAGACCAAAATCTATGACCTTGGGAGCTCCTCCTTGCCTGTGCATGGGTGTGGCCATAGGTGAGAAAAGAATTAGAAACTGCAAGCAAAATGCTATAAATAAGTGTAACACCAGCAAATAACCCCCATTTTGGCATGGCAGACATGGCGTTTGGAGAAGGAGGTTCAGAAACATAAGGCAATGTGAATTGTTGAGTGTATATCCAAATCCTCCTTCTGTAGTCATTCAGAAACTCAAGTAAGATGCAAATTGGCAAGTGAAACTCATTTTAGCAAGTGCAATTCATAGGTGTATTGTCAGCTCCCTTTGCACAAAATATGCTATGGTGAGAAGATATTAAAGACCCTTCAACAAATGCATTAGTAGTTGTAAAGCCATTAAAACTTCCATGTGAATGAATAGACCAGGGGATGTGCAAATAGCCATATATCCCACATTGGTAATGGGGAGGGAGTTTTGAGTATTTAAATGTAAGGCTACACATAACCATAGTGTCAAAGCCTTGAGGCTTTGGATGCAAGATGCTATCTTGGCACCCAAGTAGACCCCACGCATGCGCGCATGAACCCTGAGGTAGTGAAGAGATAGTTGGCAACTAGGTGGAACCCATGTGTGCACAGTTTCTGAGGTGAGCGAGTTTTGCAGTGGAAGGATGACTTAACAAGTAAGTAGGTTCATTGTAGATCAATGGTGGTCACTGATTCGAGAAGAAAAGTTGCATGCTAGTTACCCATCATGAAACAATGACAAAGAACGTGCAAAAAAAGGTGAGTTAATGGGTGAGCAAGTTTGAGTCGATCGGACGGTGGTCTCTGAGTCACAAAGTGAAGATGCATGAAAGTTACCCTTCGCGAACTAGTGATCGATGAGCTAGCAAGTCTGGGTGGCAGGTGAGCTGGCGGGTCCCGATGAGGTGGCAGTCCAGTGGCGTACAGGTGGTGGTCTGCAAGGCAGGTGAAGTGGTAGACAAGTGGAAGATAGGTGAGATGTCATCCCACATGGTTCCATGAATGAATCACAAGATGCCACATGGCAGGGCATAGGTAAAAAATGGACAGAAAAATCAAAGTTAAATATATAGTCCTGACTATAGTGTAAAATCCAAAAATTTAAATGATGCGTCCACATTGAGGGATTAATTCGCCTGAGGGGTATTTTTTCCCCCAAGCATAGACATATTATATACCGTTAGAAAGATCTCAGAGTGAGGAATTCACTTTTGCAATTAATTTCAATAGATCTCAAATATTTTGAGAGCAATTTTGATGGGAAGGATTAAGGAAATATTTTTTTAGTTGGGGATAGAGGACACATGGCAATTTCAGATGAAATCTTGTCTTTTCCCTCTTCTTTATATTCTTAATTCTTCTCATTTGTAAGGGTTCTAGAATTTTTGGAAAAAGGCTCTAAAGTTCTGAGTTCTTAGGTCTTGGAAAGGGTTCCAGTTTTATGCATTTTTATTTTCTGGGTTGTAATGGTTGATGTTCCTATTCTGTTGTCATGGAGTAGATACATTTTGTAGATTGTTTCTTAGTTTCAGGTCACATATATGTAAGGCATATATGCAATGTAGTGGATTGTCTTCAGACATTCTTCAATTTCATTAAATTTAGTATTCAAGGAAGTTGGTTTTATCTTCTCAAAGTGAGAGTGTAATTCTTGTTCTTAGGCATCCTTTATAGAAGGGATTTAAATTCTATGAGCAAAAATTGTGGATTTGGATTAATGTTTGGATATGTATGACCCTTTGATGAATTTAGAATGTCTTAATGCCAAGCATTAATACAAGGAAATCTTTTCAATGAATTTGATATGCAGCTTAGATTCCATTTGTGATCATTTGTATTGACTCTATGCCCAGGATGAGGCACTGATCTGTTATAGTTAGAGGTCATTTGCATCAATTTAAAATAAAATCAGAATATATATCTTTTCTTTCTATTTTGTGGTAATGTCCCACCTATCTCAAGCTCCAATGTAGTTGAGAGTCAATGTGAATGTAGCTAGTTTGTAGTACTTTCCTTATTGTTGAGCTATGTTGGAGATTTCTTCTTTAATGGTGATGTTGTGTTTGAGTTTAGACTATATTTGAAGTGCATCACAAGTAAACCTACCTAGGCCTTGCAGAGCTTGAAGAGAAGAAGGATTAGTATCCTTGTCAAGTTGGTCTAGTTTGGCTTTTGAAATCATAGTTGAGAATAGCTACCTTTCAAAATTTGGTTGTAGATTATACTGGTTGCTGATTTTGTTGTTCAACATAAAAAGGAACCAACAAAATGGTGACTCTGCTAGGGAGTGGAGAGATGTAAAAAATTTGTCAAGTCAAATCCATGAGTCTGGTCATGTCCATTTGAGGAAAGAGTCATAAATTTTTTGTAAATCTGAAAGTATTTTCAAATCTGTTGTTATCTGCTTGGTAGTGCTTATGAAGCTAGGAATATTTTCTTTTTGTCATAAGAGTCAATTCCTATCCAAGTGTTGAAAGTCTACTATCCTTTTATCTTTGTGTAAGTCCATATCTCTTCATGTTTTATAAATGATTTTATAAGTTCTCACAGCTAGTGTGTATTATTGTAAAAAATTTAAAAGATTTGGTGAACTTGCAGCAAAGATTTAGCAGAAGCTTGGAGTTTTAAGATTGAAGGTCCCAGTCAAGGAGAAATAAGAAGAGCTGTAGAAATATTATTTTACTAGGTATTCCTCAAAGTATTTATGAGACAATTCATGTTTCTTATAAGGTGAAAAAGTCACCATAGAAAGAAAAAGAAATTTGCAATTTACATACTTCCTATTTTAAAAAGTTTTAGTTAAAGCATGGGTGAAGTATTTTGAATAATAGAGAAGGTAGAATCTAGCTGCAATAATTTTTATTGGCTGAAAATAGTGAATGCATTCAAGCAAGGTTGCAATTAGTAATGGATTGTTGTAGAAATTTCTCTATTAAAGGTTATGTGGCATTCTATTTTGATGGCATACCTGGTTACCCAAATCAAATTCCAAGTGACATTAGGAAGCACTTACCATTGTTTAATGGGGACCAATCACAATCAGCAAGAATGCATGTGCAAAACTTTATTGATTTAATGAATGACTATGATATTTGTCATGAGGATATTTGCATGAAGTTTTTTGTGCAGATATTGAAAAGGGATGCCAGGATTTGGTTCTCATTTTTGTAGGAAGCTTCTATTCCCTCATGGGAAGAATTAGTTGAATATTTTCTTTAGTAATTTGATGAGCGAATAAACTTTAATGATGTGCCAAGCAAGTTGATGGAGATTAAAGTTGAGGAAGGTGAATTAGTGCCAGCCTTCAATGTTAGATTTTCCAAAGCACTAGCTGAGATCCCACAAGGGTATAAACTAAATGACGAAGTGTCTTTAGTGATTTATTTGGATGCCTTTGGAACTAAGATGAGTTACATGTTGAGGGATAAAGAGCCCAAGACATCGCATCAGGAATTTGTGACAGCCATGGACATAGAGAAAAATTTAAAATTTGGCATTCCTAAAAGACTTGTATCTATCCTGTCTATTGTCATAGTGTTTGTAATGCTGCAACTAAGTGTGAAGTGAGAAGTAATGTTTAGAGTTTTGGTGTTCATACTTGTGCTGGAAACACCGATAATTTAATTCCAAATAAAAATCAAAGTTGTTTGGTGAAAACAATGGTGGATCCTCATATAGATATAGATAATGTCAATTGTGTTGAAGATGAAGTAAGAGTATTTTCATATTTCACTTCTTGTAATCATGTTGATGATCTTTCTAATTAAAAAGTTGTGCACAAAATTAAATCAGAAAATTTTAATGATACACATGATTGCAATAAAAATATAGTCCACATTGATGAAAATATTTTTAAAGAATGTCACATTGAATAGCAAAGTGCAATGCAATTGCAGAGGATTGCAGAACTTAGAAAATCTCTTGAAGTCGTGGACAAGAAAGTTCAAATCTTGGAGAGCCTTAGAGTTATTAATGAAGACCTTCTCCTATATGGTGAAGAGTATTTTTCAGAAAAGGATTGTGAACTGAATGCTTATACACTTGATGAACAACATGCTAATCTAATAGATTGTTTTGTGACAGAAAATTTAAGTGAACATGCTAGATACTCATCAAATGAAGTAAATGGCAATGATATTCATCTTTATTCTTTGAATAATGATGAGTGTTCTATTGGTAAAGAAGATCAATTGTGGAAAGATAAGTATGACTATCTTGATTCTTAGAATGATGGTCATAGGATGAAATTTTGTGGTTGTGAAACATGGAATGCTGAAGATAGTTCCAACCCACTTTCAATTTCTTCTTTGTCTGATGAAGATGATTATGATGATAGGATTTATGTTATATATAGAAAATATTCTAATATTCTATTTGATGTTGATATAGATATGGACCAACCACTTTGTTGTCACAATGTTCATAAGGGGATTCTTCATTTGGTTTTTAACCTTTTGTATGAAGAAATAATTGATTAGCCAAATGTTGTAAATGATGAACTAGTCCATGATGCTGATACCGTTCCATGCAGCAATGACATGTGTCAGGATGAAGATTTTTGTAATGGGTTACTTACTAGTATGTTTAAACCCCATCTTGAATTTTTTCATGTGAAGATAAGTGAATGTTCAAATCTTATTGCAAACTATATGCTTGAGCCTGAGGTATGTTCATTTTTTCAAGAGTGGGGTATTAGAGATGCTGATGTATTGCATTTAGTAGATGATGAAAAGAATGGATATGTTTCAGTAGTTGATCATGAAAGTGAGGTTCAAAATTATGTTCATGATGTGTGTCATAATAGAAACATTTCTCTAATGATTAGTGTTTGCTTTAGATTGTTTACATTATTAAGTGATGAGAATCAGATTTTTGATAAGGGAAAGAGTTGGTTTCAACTTTGGTGGCTATGAACCATATGTAAATAAATTGTATCTTTGTACAGTTGCTTTGATTTTTTTGTGTGGTTTTCAATAAGGGGCCCTGCTATTTGGGTGGAATAAGGAACCCCTTTTTTTGAGAAGAGAAGTGATTCCATTTTTGAGGTGGTCTACTCTACCATAGATTTTGAATTCTTATGTTGATCTTGCAATCAACCATCCCCAGTTAGAGCCACTATTGGAACTCATTAAATTTGAGTCAAGTTTTGAGGCCCATTTCAAATTTTTGCTATTGCATTTTCAGAAAGGACCACCTAATGAGTCAACCTAAGTTGCCTAGTTTGAAGAAGGGTAAAATGGAGCCAATTAATCATCAAGAGGTAAAGCTTTGAAATGTTTCCTACACCTTTCATTTGGCCTATGCAGTGTGTTACAACTTTCAGAATTTAGTTTGGATCAATTTATCAAGTACCCATTTCAAGGGGTGAGCTGAAACTGCATCATAGGTGCAAATGCAGATTTGATTAAGTAGCCTACTTTGAGCTCCTATATCTTTTGACCAGTTGATCGTCATGCTAAAATTAAAAGTGCATTGAATTTTATGCATATAAGTGTTCCTTCATGCCAAGTTTCAGGCCTTTATGAATCCGTTTGATCAGTTTTCCAAGATGATTTCTTGAGCCACTTCATTTAGTTTTCTACATCTTTTTAAGTGGTCATTTTCATGAACCCACCATTTGCACCCAGTCAGCCTTTTGGTCGAATTAAACATTCCACAATCTTCTTTGTACTTCAAGGTATTTATGCCCCAAATTTTGGGGTCTATGGAGATCGTTTGATATTTTTAAGAAAGGTATTTTGAGGTCCCCGCATATTGATTTCATTGGGTTCATAGTGCTGATAGAGCCAAATGGTCATCTTTGACCGTTAATATTTCTTCACCTAGGATTCATTTTGAGAAATGATTTGGCAGAGTGAATTCTTATATATCAGATAGTACACCTGTCAGTTTATGAAGTCCAAAAAGGTGTTTTGATCAATTTTAAAATTGCATCTTTGGGTTTAAATGCAAAAATGTGGCACAAGCACCTAAAAGTTGCAAAACTCAGTTCAGTGATTAGAGAATGGTGTCAATTGATTCTAGAGGCATGTTCAAGATGCCTGAAAGTCTTTTCCAAGGGTTAGTTGAATGAAAATGAAAGTTTTTTTTAGTTAGGCCCACTTTGGGGCCCAATCTGGCTCATGCCCTTGCAGTATTATTTTATTGTCGACTTGGTTCACTAAGAGAATTTTTGAATATTTAAATGTGGATTGTCATCATGAGACATGTCATAAGAGTTGAAGATGCTAATAGAACTCCAGGTTATTTCAAATTGGTGAGATTAATGCCAAATCCTCCTTCAACGATAGAGAAGAGACATTAAAAAAAAATGCAAATTGGTATGTGACAAAGGTGAAAGAAATTTCCAAGTAAATATCAATTTCCCTCTGGTTGAGAAGACCAAGAAGCTTTCAAACAAAATAAAAATGCCAGTCATCCTCCTATGTGGCATGTAAAGAGAATTAGAATTTTTCAACAATATGCAATGGCAAGCTTAAAACAAATCTCATGTGGTAGACTAGGCACATAAGTTTCTGCGAATGCAATCAATAGGAGTAAAGCCTCCTCCCACATGTGAGTCAAATGACATCATAGAAACATTCAACCAAATGCAAATTGGTAGGTGTGAGATAGATTTTGAGAACCTTGTCTTCATCCTTCTCCCTGCGTGGTGTGAGTTTGGTGGGGTAGTTGAGAGGCATTAGAAACTTCAAACAAAATGGAGTCTGCAGATAAGGCCAAATCCTTTTCTCTCTGGCAGAGGGTGTGGGGGTTAGTAAGCTTCAAGAAATTGCAATGAGCAAGTGTAGTTCCAAATTCCATAAACTCTTGCCAGCAATCCCTTTGCGTGGCAGATGGAGGTGTGGAGAAGACTTTAGGAAGTTTTCAAGCCTTCCCTGTTGTGCACATGAGTGGTGGAGAGACCAAAGAAAGTTTCAAACCAAATGAAATGGGGCTACATGGAGAAGACTTGGAAGGCTTAATAAATTCCAAGAAAATGCATTGCCAGAGGTAAGACCAAATTATGTGACCTTGGCAGCTCCTCCTTGCCTGTGCGTGGGTGTGGCTGTAGGTGAGAAAAGCATTAGAAACCATAAGCAAAATGTAGTTAATAGGTGTAACACTAGCAAATAACCCCCATTTTGGCATGGTAGACATGGCATTTAGAGGAGGAGGTTTAGAAACTTAAGGCAATGCAAATTGTTGAGTGTTTATCCAAATCCTCCCCACTTAGTCATTCAAAAACTCAAGCAAGATGCAAATTGGCAAGTGAAACTCCTTTCACCAAGTGCATTTCATAGGTGTATTGCCAGCTCCCTCTATGCAAAATGTGCTATGGTGAGAAGGCATTAAAGACCCTTCAACAAATACATTGGTAGTTGTAAAGCCATTAAACTTCCATGCGAATGAATAGACCAGAGGATGTGGAAATAGCCATATATCCCACATTGTTAATGGGGAGGGATTTTTGAGTATTTAAATGTAAGGCTCCACAAAACCATAGTATGAAAGCTTTGAGGATTTGGATGCAAGGTGCTAGCTCAGTGCCCATGTACACCCCACGTGTGCATGCATGAACCTCAAGGTGGTGAAGAGATAGCTGGTGACTAGGTGGACCCCACGTGTCCATGGTTCCCAAGGTGAGCAAGTTTTGTAGTGGAAGGACGACTTAACAAGTGAGCGGGTTCATCGCAGATCAACGGTGGTCATTGATTTGCAAAGAAAAGTTGCACACCAGTTACCCGTCACGAAGGAGTGACAAAGCAAGTGCAAAAAAAGAAAAGTTAACGGGTGAGCAAGTTGGAGTTGATCAAACGGTGGTCGTTGATTCGCAAAGAGAAGACAAATGAAAGTTACCCTTCGTGAACCAGTGATCGATGATCTAGCAAGTCCGAGTGGTAGGTGAGCTGGCGAGTCCTGATGAGCTGGTAGTCCACTGGCATATAGGTGGCGGTCCACAAGGTAGGTGAAGTGGTAGACAAGAGGAAGAGAGGTGAGGTGTCGTCGCAGGTGGTACCACAAACAAATCATAGGATGCCACATGGTAGGGCACAAGTCAAAAATTGACAAAAAAGTCAAACTTAAATATATAGTCATGACTATAGTGTAAAATCCAAAAATTTAAATGATGGGTCCACATTAAGAGATTAATTCGCCTGAGGGGTATTGTTTGCCCAAATGGTGCAGGAGCATCTAGTTGAGCAAAACTCCCATTTTTGAGTATTTAATGCTTTAATGTTTGTAAAGTCTTGTGTTAGGTTAATTGTGTTGTTTTATGTTGTTTTGGATCAGGTTTAGTGGTTTTGATCTCATTTTGGGCTCAAGAGATCAAATTGTGCCTTTCAGGCTGTGAGTTGACAATTTTTGGCTAAATAGGCCAAAATTGCCAAAAAGGTCTTCTAATGCTTTCTAAAGCATTGAAACATGTTTTTTAGGTGTTTTTAGGCATGTCTAAGTGGTTTAGACAAGTTGATAAGGTTAGGTTGTGAAAAATGCATCTTGGAGCAAGAAAAGTTGTCATTTGGCTTGAAAAGTTGTCAAAAGTTGTCATTTTTGGGTTTTTCTTGCAAATTGAAGTTATGAAAGCCTCATGTCCATACTAAGGCTTGATAAACAACTGGAAAAAATATAAAAGGCCTCCCATGGCCTTGGACAAGGTTGGAGAATGTAAAGACTAAGTTTTGCTAATGAGAAAATAACAAAATTTTGGGTTTTACCTTGTTTTTTCTTCTTTTTGAGTGCAATTCGTACTATACCTATACAAATCCATACTGTACCTTTTGTAAAGTGGAAATGTAGATGTTAACTATCCTTCCATGTAATTTTTTCATTGGATTTGCATTTTTAAGGTGGTTTAAATAAATTGTTTCAGTTTTGACTATTTGCTGCCCTATAAAGGGTTTGGAGTTCCAAAATGCATCAACTTGGTTTATCCAAGTCTGGGATCCCTCCAATGGATTCTTCCAAGTTGGTATGCTTGTATATATTTTATAAATATTCCCTTTTATTCTAGAGTTGTGCTTACAAGAAGGTTTTGAGTGAATACTAGACAAGTTAAGTGAAAATTTGTCTAGTAGATTGAAATACGAAGCCAAAATGTTGTTCTCAAAGTCTATTTGAGTCTACAACATGGTATAATGGTCTGCACCTTCCCTATGAAGGTTTTGAAATGAGTTGGAGCTCCAACAGAGGCCGTTTTACTTTAAAAGTTTGAGGAAGTATGTCAGGACAGCGGGTTCCCTGTTTTTGAAAAATTAAGTAATGTTGGTGTCAAAGTACTTTTGAAGCTTGTTATGCTTGGGATCTTGGCTCATTTGTTAATTTCAAGGTTAAAATATTGTTTAAGGATTGAAGACACTAAAGTGTAGGTGGTTTTTGAAGTTCTAACCCTATGGTATGCAGCCCAAAATAGTGAAAATCAGAAAAAAAAAAAATAGCGTTTTGATAGAGGTTCTTGTTCATTTTCAGTTTGTTTGCCAAGTGTTTGGCATAATGCTTGATTGTTAGTGGCAGGGCAGAAATTGAAATTTTGTTTTAGAGGTGTGTGTTGAGAAAGGAGACAAGGTAAAACGCCGTGGAGTGATTTGGCAAAGTCTAAGTTACCAAAACCCCATAAAAACCCTTGTTTTGAGGCCATAAAATATGATAGTCATAGATTGACCTCCTCAAGACCTCTCTTGGCACTAATTCATGACTTTGGCAAAAAGGGTACTAAAAAATATTCACCTTTTTTAGATATTCCAAGATGGTAATGAGTAACGAGCAAAATAGTGTTTCAGGAAGGCTAAAAAGGGCTTATTCCTTGTAGCCCTGTTTTGAAGAAAATTAAGAATCCAATTGGAGTAAGTTTAGGTGACCTTGTAAAACCTTTTGAAATCCAATTGGAGTAAGTTTAGGTGACCTTGTAAGTTTAGGTGAGCTTGAAGAGAAGGATTAATATCCTTGTTAAGCTAGTCCAATTTGTCTTTTGAAATCATAGTTGAGGTTATCTACCTTTCAAAATTTGGTTGCAGATTATATTGGTTGTTGATTTTGTTGTTCAACATAAAAAGGAACCAACAGGACTTACCTTTGAATGTTGAGGAAGACGATCTTCCCAAGTTGGCACTATCTGCACAAAGCATTCTCTAGTTTGTTTAGCAAAGGTAATCCTCTTACTGCCTTGATCTTACTAGAATTTATAATATTGTCAACATTTATATGACAGAGTCTCCTATGCCATACCCAACTAGGTATGTGTAGGATCATGGTGTGCCAAATCAGGCCCTTAAGTGGCAATAAAATTTTAGAAAATCAGAGTTATGCAACTTGACATGAAAATTTGAATAAGTTGTGAACATTATTTTTAAAATATGTAAGAAGAGAATATATAGAAAATTGAATGTAGTTTCTAAGCTACTAGGTGTTTTTTGGAAAAAAAAAATCCTATTTGATGAAAATTTCAAATTTCAATGCAGTGGTGCTAAAATTTTAGGAAAAAAATAAGAAGTAGACATATGTCTGACCACCCTAATCACAATAAAATCATAATATTCTTTTATAATATTTATAATATAAGTATTAGACTCATGTCCGGATGTGACACATATTTTTTTTAATTTTTTATAAAGTAAATAATTATTTATGAATTTTTTACTACAACTTTTCAGAAATTCAGAAACTCCTACATCTGACCACCTTAACCTGGTCAAAACCTTATGAAATTTAATTTTTTTAATTTTTTCCCTATAGTAGATGAAGCATAGGATGTGACGCATGTTTCGGATTCAAAAAATGTTACACCGTTTGAAAGTTATGAGTGTTTTTCAATCAATATATCAATCAGGACTATTATCAGAATTCAATTAGAAAATAAATAATAATTATTTATTAAAGTCAAAAATAAGACAAGCCTTATATTGTTGGAAAGCTGGGAATGTCCTTAAGAAACCCTTTTCATTTTATCAATTTTGGCTACACAAAAAGTTGTCAGCCAGAAGTGTAAAGTCTGGAAAATCAAGGAATACTGAAAAACACATTTTTTTAGTTGACTTTCCAGGCTTGTCACTTCCAAGCCAAATACCAAAGCATTCCCGAGCCAAAATTTGAAATTTAGAAATTTGACTATAGAAATCGGATATCCAATATAATTCGATATCCAATTATATCGGATATTCAATTTTTATATATAAATTTATCATCTCCAAAAATTATCTCATTGCCGCCTTTTATTCTTTGAACTGGCACATTAATGGCGATGGTAGAAATCTGATATCCGATGTTAGATTTTATTAGTCATATTTTAGAGAGAGAGAGAGAAGGAGAGGGAGAGAGAGAGGGAGAGAGAGAGAGATTAGGGGAGATTAGGGGAGAGAGAGAGAAAGAGAGAGAGAGAGATTAGGGGAGAGAGAGAGATAGACAGACAGAGAGATACTAGGGGAGAGGGAGAGAGAGAGAGGAAGAGAGAGAGGGAGAGATTAGGGGAGAAAGAGAGAGACAAAGAGAAAGACAGAGAGAGGAGGAGAGAGAGAGAGATTAGGGAAGAGAGAGAGAGGGAGAGAGAGAGAGAGATTAGGGGAGAGGGAGAGAGAGAGAGAGGGTCGTTAGGGGTCATATTGTGTCTTACGAGCCCTTAGGATAGAATATGACCCCTAACGACACAATTTGGTGCCTTAAGGGGTCCTATGGTGTTCCAAGACACCATATGACCCCTATGGACACCATATGACCCCTAATGATGTTGAAATGTGGCGACTGATCAGCAAAGTACTGTACATTCAGCATGTTGAAAAAAAATGTTGCCATTTTTTGTTGATGAAAACTGACATTGTAATAAAACCCTAAAAAGGTCGACTTTGTTTGTTGCCCTAAAATGCATGTTATAAGCAGCTGGGATGCTTAAGGCATTGTAAGGTTGATGTACTATTTTTGTTGGATAATAAGAAAGATTGGACAACTGTGTATAGTGGACGTAACCCATTTTGGGTGAACCACGTTAAATCTCTATGTTATCTGTGTCCTATTTTATTTCTTTATCTTTTGTATTTAAATCTACATATAATTGTTAGTTCATATTTGCTTCAGATCTACTTGAAACCCTAACAATTGGTATCAGAGCTAGGTTTTCTATAAATTGGCGGGACTCTCAGATTTGAGTGGGAGAAGGATTCCAAATTCAAGGTCGAAAAGTTTAACGGCCAGAATTATCAGTTATGGAAAATGTAGATGGAGGATTACCTGTATCAAAAGGATTTGTGGCGGCCATTGGAAGGAAAGGCAAAGAAACCAACCACAATATCAGATGAAGAGTGGGACATTTTAGATAGAAAGGCACTAGGATCCATTCGATTCTACCTTGCGTCATCTGTAGCATTCAATATAACAGAAGCAAAAATGACTGTAGATTTGATGGAAACATTGGCTAAGCTATATGAGAAACCCTCGGCTTTGAATAAGGTATTTCTTATGAAGCATTTGTTTAATTTGAAAATGAGTGAGGGAGGATCTGTAGCGGAGCACTTAAATGAATTTAATACAATTACCAGTCAATTGTCTTCGGTAAAAATTACCTTTGCAGAAGAGGTTAGGGCTCTCTTGATTTTATGTTCTTTGTTAGAAAGTTGGAATAGCTTGGTTATAGCTATAAGTAACTCTGTCTCTGGTAAAAATACTTTGGTATTTGATGATATTGTTGGTGTTATCCTAAGCAAGGAAATGCGAAAGAAAAGCACAGGTGAGACTCCAACATCATCGGGTAGTGTTTTGAATGTGGAGAATAGAGGAAGATCAAAGGAAAGAGGAAAAGGCCCTGGGAACGAGAAGTCACGAGGGAAGTCAAAGAAAGGATGCTCTCAATCTAGAGGAAAGAAAGATTGCTGGTACTGTGGAAAGCCTGGTCATCTAAAGAAAGACTGTTGGTCTCAGAAAAACAAAGAAGGAGACAAAAATGAAAATGATAGTAAGGAAGCTAATATTGCAAGTAATACTTTACAAGATGCTTTAATCTTATGTTTGGATAATGTTAATGATTCCTAAGTAATAGATTCTAGGGCTTCATTTCATGCCACACCCCATAGAAAATATTTTCTAGATTATGTTCAAGGTGATTTTGGACAGGTATATTTGGGTGATGACGAGCCCTGTCAAATTGTTGGAAAAGGAAAGATAAAGATCAAGTTGCAGAATGGTAATGACTGGTTTCTGTAGGAGGTAAGACATGTTCCTAATTTAAGAAGAAATTTAATTTCTGCAGGGCAACTAGGTAGTGAAGGTTGCATAGTTAGCTTCTCAGACAGTATGTGGAAGGTCACTAAAGGATCATTAGTAGTAGCTAAAGGTGCAAAGGTAGGCACATTATATCTATGTACTGGTAACACTTACTCTACCTTAGCTACTACAGATAAAGTTACTACAGGGACAACAACAATAAATGTTGAAAGAACAGATTTGATAATGTGGCACAATAGGCTTGGGCACATGAGTGAGAAAGGGTTGAAAATCCTTCAATCCAAAAATTTATTGCCAGGACTAAAGAAGATTGATTTAGAGTTCTGTGAAAATTGTGTTTATGGTAAATAGAAAAGAGTCAGATTTCTCAAGGTTGGGAAAGAGAAGAAGAGTGAGAAGTTAGAGCTTGTACATTCAGATATATGGGGACTGGCTCAGGTATAATCTCTTGGTGGCTCTTGTTATTATGTTATTTTTATTGATGACTCAACTAGAAAAACATGGGTATATTTCCTAAAACAAAAATCAGATGTTTTTGAAAATTTTAAGAAATGGAAAGCTTTGGTTGAGAATGAGAAAGGGAAAAAGTTGAAGTGTCTCAGATCGGATAATGGAGGTGAGTATTGCAGCAAAGCATTTGAAGATTACTGTTCCTTAAATGGGATTCGAAAGAAGAAGATAGTTCCAGGAACTCCATAGGAAAATGGTGTGTCAGAGAGAATGAATAGGACCATCATGGAACGTGCGAGGAGCATGAGATTGCATGCTGGATTGCCCTTACATTTTTGGGCAGATGCTGTACATACTGTTGTCTATTTGATAAATAGAGGACCTTCAACCCCTTTGGATGGTGGTATTCCAGAGGAGTCATGGACTGGTAAAAAGGTAAATTATTCTTTTCTAAAAACTTTTGGTTGCGAAGCTTTTGTCTATGTTGATAAAGAAAACAGAACCAAGCTTGATGCTAAATCTCAGAAATGTACCTTCATTGGATATGGGATAGATGAATATGGCTATCGGTTATGGGATTTTGAAAATAAGAAAATAATTAGAAGTAGAGATGTTATATTCAATGAGAAGGTTATGTATAAAGAACAGATGCAGGAAAAGAAGCATGAATAGGACAAACAAGAATATGTGGTGTTGGATGAGATTCCTGAAAATGAAATGCCATAGGTACCTAATGCTTAGCAACAACAGATTGTCCCACAAACTCCTGCAAGTGTTAGACATTCTACGAGGACAAGTAGACCCCCTGAAAGATTTTCTCCTTCTTTGTATTCTATTTTATTAATGGATTCTGGTGAACCAAAAGACTATGAAGAAGCAATGCAGGTGGATGCCAAACAACAGTGGCAACTAGGCATGAAAGAGGAGATGGACTCCTTGATGAAAAATAAGACTTGGGACTCAGTTCGTTTACCTGCAGAAAAAAGAGCCTTGCCTAACAAATGGGTTTATCGGCTGAAGGAGGAGGAAGGAGGTCAGAAAAGATATAAGGCCAGACTTGTGGTAAAAGGTTTTGCATAGAAAAAGGGTATAGATTATGATAAAATATTTTCTCCAGTTGTAAAAATGACTTCAATTAGAACTGTACTTAGTCTTGTGGCTGCAGATGATTTACATCTTGAACAATTAGATGTCAAAACAGCTTTTCTCCATGGAGATTTGGAGGAGGAAATTTACATGTTGCAACCACAGGGATATGAGGTCAAAGGTAAGGAGAACTTGGTGTGCAGGTTGAAGAAAAGTCTGTATGGCCTAAAGCAAGCACCCCGACAATGGTATTTAAAATTTGATAGTTTCATGGCTGAACACGACTATCATAGATGTCATTCTGATCATTGTGTATATTTTAAGAGATTTGTTAACGGCAGTTATATTATCCTATTGCTTTATGTTGATGACATGCTTGTTGCTGGGTTTAACATGCAACATATAAATGATCTTAAATAGAAATTAGCCAGGTCATTTGCTATGAAGGATTTGGGTGCAACTAAGCAAATTATTGGTATGAGGATTACACGGGATAGGAAAAATAGAACCTTGAATTTGTCCCAAAGTGAGTATATAAAGAAGGTGTTGAAAAGATTTAACATGCAGGATGCAAAAGCAGTTAGTACACCTTTGGCTAGTCATTTCAAATTGACTAAGGAGATGTGCACAAAGGCACAGGAAGAGGTTAATAAAATGTCTAACATCTCGTATTCATTAGCTGTTGGTAGTTTGATGTATGCAATGGTATGCACAAGGCCAGATATTGCACATGCAGTGGGAGTTGTGAGCAGGTTTATGAGTAATTTGGGTATGGAACATTGGAATGTTGTGAAATGGATTCTTCAGTATTTGAAAGGAACTACTACAAAGGCATTATGTTTCAAAGGATCTAATTCTGCTTTAAGTGGATTTGTTGACTCTGATCTGGCAGGTGATATTGATTCATGGAGGAGTACTACAAGGTATGTTTTTACTATTGGGGGAACTGTAGTCAGTTGGGTTTCTAGGCTATAAAAGGTTGTTGCACTTTCAACCACTCAAGCTGAGTATGTTGCTGCTACAGAAGCCAGCAAGGAGATGATTTGGTTACAATGTTTTCTAGAGGAATTGGGTTAGACACAGGAGGATAGCCCATTGTATACTAATAGCCAGAGTGCCATTCATCTTGTAAAGAACTCTGCTTTTCATTCAAGGACAAAGCACATTCAGCTCAGGTACCACTTCATCTGATCTATTTTGGAGGAGGGTCAGTTACGGCTTGAGAAGATTCACATAAGTGAGAATCCTGCTGATATGTTCACAAAGGCAGTTCCACAGGAGAAGTTGATTTCCTCATCAGTTTTTGTTGGTCTTCTTGATTGATAATTGTGGAATTTATACCAGTCAAGTCCTAGTGTTTTATCCAACAGATGTTGCATGTATAATGGTGTCGTGTAGTATCAATCTCCAAGTGGAAGATTGTTCGGTGTGGAGCTTGATCAGTCTCCAAGTGGGAGATTGTTGAAATGTGGCGACTGATCAGCAAAGTATTGTACACTCAGCATGTATCCTTATCGGGGTCCGGGGCTGGGCTGGGCCCGGGGTAGGGGTTTGGGGGCAGTAGCCCCCGAGAAAGCGGGGGTTCGGGGGCGGCAGCCCTCGAGAAATTTTTTTTGCAGTTTTTCGTTGATGAAAACTGACATTGTAATAAAACCCTAAAAAGGCCGACTTTGTTTGTTGCCCTAAAACGCATGTTATAAGCGGCTGGGATGCTTAAGGCATTGTAAGGTTGATGTACTATTTTTGCTGGATAATAAGAAAGATTGGATGGCTGTGTATGGTGGATGTAACCCATTTTGGGTGAACCACATTAAATCTCTATGTTATCTGTGTCTTGTTTTATTTCTTTATCTTTTGTATGTAAATCTGCATATAATTGTTAGTTCATATTTGCTTCGAATTTGCTTGAAACCCTAACAAATGATACCATAGGAACCCTTAAGATACCAAATCATGTCGTTATGGGTCATATGGTGTCCTAAGGGGTCGTAGGACACCATATGACCCCTAACGACATGATTTGGTGTCTTAAGGGGTCCTATGGTGTCGTTAGGGGTAATATGGTGTCCATAGGGGTCATATGGTGTCTTGGGACACCATAGGACCCCTTAAGACACCAAATCATGTCGTTAGGGGTCATATGGTGTCCTAAGGGGTCATATGGTGTCCCATGAACCCTTATGACCTCTTAGGACACCATATGACTATTGGCATATGCACACTCCAATGAGACATTAAAGGTGATTGAAGGTTTTGTCATTGATGGAAACCTTACTATCCTATGGCACTGGCAAGGCATTACACTGGCATCAGCAAATCAGACTCTACATTGGCACTCAGACTACTGACACCGGTAGAGAAAAGAAGCATACCGACATAGAGGTCGACAAGATTTTTGTTATAATATATTTAGTTTATTATTGTAAAAACTTTGTAAGTTGACTTGGTATCATTGTAAAATGACTCTTATAAATAAGAGATCATTATAGAACAATTAAGTAAGCATGGTAGAATGTAATTAGGCAAAATAAGGCAGACCTATTATGTGAATTATAGGTTAAGGGTTTATGTAAAAGCCAGAGCAAAAACTAGTATTGGATCTGGCATTATAGATACTATTCTGAAGCAGTACAAGATACTAGATTTGTATAATCCATCATTGTAAGTCAGTGAGACTTCCCATTGAGTAGTGAGCTCTAGGCACTTGGTCTTCTTGCATGTGCGGGCCCCTCTTGTAAGTAATATTCTCTTATTGGCCAATAAGTGAATATTGTGGGTCACAAATCCCACTGAGGTTTTTTCCACACTGGGTTTCCTCTTTAAAATATTGTGTTATGGTGTGTTTCTTATGTGGTTGCTTTTAATTCTATTTATTGAACTATTTCTTTCTTACCGGTACACTGTTATAATATTCTTTACATGTTTTAAGTTAAGAAATTATATTCACCGACTAGATACTGATTCACCTCTCCCTCTCAATATCTGTGGGAATCCTAACAATGACCCCTAATGACACCATATTGCTTTGCTTTGGGTCATATTGTGTCCTAAGGGGTCATATTGTCACCTACAACCCTTTAGGACACCATATAACCCCTAACGACATGATTTGGTGTCTTAAGGGGTCCTATGTTGTCCATAGGAGTCATATGGTGTCTTGGGACACCATACGACCCATTATGACACTATTATTGACACCATATGACCCCTAACAACACCATAAGACCCCTTAAGGCACCAAATAATGTCGTTAGGGGTCATATTATGTGTTACGACCCCTTAGGACACAATATGACCCCTAACAACATAATTTGGTGTCTTAAGGGGTCCTATGGTGTCCCAAGACACCTATGACCCCTATGGACACCATATGACCCCTAACGAAACCATAGGACCCCTTAAGACACCAAATCATGTCGTTAGGGGTCACATGGTGTCCTAAAGGGTCGTAGGACACCATATGACCCCTAACGAGATGATTTGGTGTCTTAAGGGGTTCTATGGTGTCGTTTGTTAGGTCCCGGAGACAACTGAGAGGGGGGGTGAATCAGTGGTCAAATAAATTCAAACCAAAAACTTATTAACCAATTTAATACTTAATACCAATAAATCAGTTAAGTGTGCCGATAGATAGTGTTAACAGTAAATTGCTATACTGATAAGGATTAATGCATGAAACATAAACATAAAGTTATCCATAACATATGACATGAATATTTGTACGTGGAAACCCTGTAAGGGGAAAAGCCACAGTGGGAAACCTTACCCACAATTAGATGATACTATTGTAGATAGTAAGTGTACATAAATGGGGTCTGCACATGTAGAAAGGCCAATAGCCTAGAGCTCACCACTCAATCACAAAATGGGAGTCACACTGACTACAGTTGGATGGTTAAATCCAATAAGAATGTACTACTCAAAATAGCATCTTCATATGCTGGATTTAGTACTGGTGTAATGCTGATATGCTTCTAAAAAAACCTAACTTCACCTTCAAATGATGTCTTCATGTATATCCCTACTTGATCTTGCATATACCTTCACACAATTCTTTTTTGCATTCCACACACTTGATCTTACAAATAAGATCTTACATTTATACCATTCCCTAAGACCAATTTTAGTAGGTCGGCTCTACAAGATATTACAATAAAAACATTTTACAAATAATATAATATCTAATGCAATAACTGATTGTACATGTCGGCTTAATGCATTTACAACAATAATAAATCATCTCCATAGCATCCCATGCTGATCTAGAAAAGATAAACCTGCTGGTGAAACCCTACATAACCTCGACCTATTTGCCGGTAAAGGAAAATATGCAAATATGAATATACCAATGATTAATTCTTCAAAACAAAGTGTCCACATGATGTCTTTGACATTACCAAGTGTCTTCCATATCATTCCAGGTACCGGTGAACAATATATCCTACCGGTGAACCATATACCAGTAACTGTTGCATAGTTTACTGCTTGCCGATGAATGTTGCTGGATCTCCAAAGTAGGTCTATTAGTAGGTGTTGACATCAATGACAAAACCATACCAAAATATCAACAATCTCCCCCTTTGGAATTGATGGCAACACAAGATGGAAAAACCATCAAAGTGCCAAAACAAAAATGCCAAATACAAAAACCAACAGTCTCCATTTCACCCCCTAGGAGTAACAAGTGTTTATCCAAAGATTATTTTCAATACCAGTCTCTCCTTAAATGTATTTTACAAAAATCTCTCCCCAAAAGGATAATGTTTTTTTCCATAGATATCTCTCCCCCTTTGACATCAAATGCCAAAGTCACAAAAAGTCAAGTCCATACAAAATACCAACCAATTCAATATACCAACTACTCCCCCTTAGAAGTAGCTTCCTCATCAAATACTGGAATAAAAGATTTGTCTCTTTAATTATGTTGGTTGATGACAATCATCAACTATCTAAGTCTCTACCGATGGAGGTATGACTCCAAGATGATCTCTGAGATATTCAAAAGCCTCCTTAGGCAAAATTTTTGTAAAAATATCTGCAAGTTGTTCTTTAGTATTCACATAAACTAGTTTTATCTCTTTTTCTTCAACTTTTTCCCTTAGAAAATTTAGTTTGATAGAAACATGTTTTGTTTTAGAATGTAATACCGGATTCTTAGATATATCAATTGCTACAGCGTTATCACAATATATAGTAATAGGTTCCTTGCATTTTACCTTTATATCTTTCAACATTTGCTTAAGCCATAATACCTATGTACAGTTAGTTGCTGCTGCAACATATTCTGATTCTGCTGTTGATACAGATGTACAATTTTGTTTCTTACTCAACCAAGAAACTAATCTCTTTCCAAGAAAGAATGCTCCTCCAGTGGTGCTCTTTCTATCATCTATATCTCCTGCCCAATTTGCATCTGTGTATGCACATAGATCAAAATTTTCATCTTTAGGATACCCTAATCCAAGATTTGCTATGCCTTATAAGTAATAGAAAATCCCTTTTACCGCTGATTCATGATTTTCCCTAGGATTACTCTGAAATCTAGAAATAATACATACCACATTCATAATATCAGACCTGGTTTGTGTCAAATATACTAAACCTTCTATCATAGATTTGTATCTAGTTGGATTAATAGGTGTAGATTCATCCCTTTGAGATAATTTGTCTTTTGAGTCATAGGTGTGCTTACCAGTTTAGAGTTCTCCATCCCAAATTTATTTAGTAATTCTTTCAAGTACTTGGATTGACTAAAAAATATACCTCTATCAATTTGAGAAATCTGCAAACCTAAAAAGAATTTTATTTCTTCAATCATAGTCATTTCAAATTCTTGCTGCATTTCAAGTGAAAATTTCTTACATAATCCATCTTCTCCTCCAAAGACCATATCATCAACAAATACTTCAATAATCAAGATGTCATCATTAGTTACTTTGTAGTATAAATTACTATCTGCATTTCCTTTAGTAAAACCAATCTTCAAAAGATACTTATCCAAACTTACATACCAAGCTCTTGGGGCTTGTATCAATCCATACAGAGCTTTTCTTAACCTGCAAACCATATCATTGTCATCTATCAAAGAAAATCCATTAGGTTGTTCAATATATACTTCTTCTTCAAGATCTCCATTTAAAAATGCACATTTAATATCCATTTGATAAACTTTGTAATCCTTGTGAGCTGCAAAAGCCAAGAATAATCTAACTACCTCAATTTTGGCTACTGGTGCAAAGGTTTCATTGTAATCAACTCCTTCTTTCTGAGAATATCCCTTACACACTAGTCTTTCTTTGTTTCTGACAACCTTACCATCTTCATTAAGTTTATTTCTAAATACCCATTTAGTTCCAATTACATTTTTATCTTTAGGCCGGGGAACTAATGTCCAAGTATTATTCTTCTCAATTTGTCCTAATTCTTCTTCCATAGCTTTAATCCAAAATTTATCTTCACATGCCTAATTGATAGATGATGGTTCAATTTGACAAATAAGACATACCTCTTCATTTGCCAATCTTCCTCTTGTCATAACTCTTTTGAATTTGTTTCCAATTATCTGATCTTCAGAATGATTCAATCTTATATACTGGGGTGTCTTAGTTTCCTGTTGTTCTTCAATTATTGTGGAATCTTCTGATGATTCTGGGATAGAGTCTATATACCTTGAAGTTCCTCTGAATTGTTCACCAATATTTACATTTGTACTTTCAACAATTTTCTGCAATCTTTTATTAAAACATCTATATGCCTTGCTCTTAGGTGAATAACCAAGAAATATTCCTTCATCACTTCTAGGATCAAATTTGCCAATATACTCATCTCTTCTAATATAACATTTACTTCCAAAAATTCTGAAATACTTAAGAGTAGGAGTATTACCAAACCATAGTTCATGAGGGGTCTTACCGGTTTCACCTTTGATGTGAACTTTGTTGAATGTATAGATAGCAGTGCTTACTGCCTCTCTCCAATACACATGTGGTAGATTTGCTTCAGATAACATACTTCTAGTTGCATCCAAGATAGTTCTATTTTTCCTTTCAAGAGCTCCATTCTGCTATGGTATCCAAGGTGCTGATAACTGTCTTCTGATTCGATTCACTTCATAGAATGTATTAAAGTCCTTAGATGTGAATTCTCCTCCTTAATCTAATCTTAAACATTTGATTTTCTTACCAGTTTCATTTTCAACCATTGCCTTGAATAGTTTGAAGTGCTTCTGACTTCTCTCTGAGAAAAGTAACCCAACACATTCTAGAATAATCATCAATAATTAGCATAAAATATCTATCACCTTGTAAGCTTCTAGTTCTAGCTGGACCACATAAATCAGTGTGAATTAATTCAAGAGCATTATTGGATTTTTCTGGAATACTTTTGAAACTAACTCTAACTTGTTTTCAAAATTGACATTCCTTACAAATTTTATTCTGAGGTTTCACAATTTTAGGTAGATTTCTAACTGCCTTAGAAGTACTAATTTTTACCATGCAATCAAAATTTACATGACATAGTCTCTTATGCCATAACCAACTTTCATCTATGTGTGCAATTAAGCATGCCTTTTCACTATTATTCAAATGAAAGATATTGCCTCTAGTCTGATTACCGATTGCAATTTCCAAACCAGTTCTATTCATGATTTTGCATTTTTCATTTTTAAATTGTAACTCAAATCCCTCCTCAACTAATTGACCAACACTTAAAAGATTATGATTTAATCCTTCAACATAGTAGACATTGTCAGTGTTATGCTTACCATCAAGAGATATTGAACCCTTACCTTTGATTGAACAGGCTTTGTCATCTCCAAATCTTACTAAACCTCCATTGTATTCTTGAAAGTTCAAGAATTTACCTTTGTCTCTAGTCATATGATGTGAGCATCCTGAGTCAATAATCCATTCATCTTTTGATTCAACTTTAGCTTCTACAGCTTGTTCTACCGGTTGAGTAGTAGGTGTCGGTTGATCTTCTACTATAGCAACAAAAACCCATCCATTGTCTGCTAGATCCTCATCAGAATCATCAGTCACACCTTCATCAACAATGTAACAAGATTTATCTTTGTTCTTCTTAAATCTGTATCTCTGATATTCAGGATTAGGCTTGTATGTTCTTCTAGCTTCTTCTCTTAGTCTAGCATGTCTATCAGGGAATCTTGAAGCCATATGACCAATCTTATTGTAGTTAAAACAATTAAAAGGTGGTTTACCTTCATACTTGCTTCCAATTGGATCTTTTGGCATTTTCCTTGCAAATAGTGCTTCAAGTTCTTCAAGGTCTTCATTCTCCCTTCTAGACTCTTCAAGTTCTCTTGCATAAAAGGCTCTCCAGTCTGATTTGTCAAATGATGGAGCAGATGATGTTGATGCTTTAAAGGCCAAATCAGTCTTTATAGTAATAGGACCAAATTCCTCAATTTCAAAAGCTGAAAGTTTTCCAATCAATGTATCCCTAGTTACTGATGTATTAGGCATTGTTCTTAACTCATTTATAGTAGTAACCTTAATTTTATATGCTGGTGGTAAACCTCTTAAGATTTTTGAAACAATTTCATCCTCACTCAGAGTTCCTCCACAACATTTAATACCCAAAACAATATCATTTACTCTTTCCATAAAAGCAAAAATCCTTTCATCTTCTTCCATTTTTCAGATGTTCATACCTGACTCGGAAGCTTTCAAGTTTTGCAATCTTGATTGTGGAATCTCCTTCAGTCAGTGTTTCCAAATGATCCCAAATAGCTTTAGCAATAGACCTATCTGATAATCCCATGATTTGTTGATCTGATAATGCGCTCAAAAGTGCTTCTCTTGCTTTGTAATCATTCTCTTAATCTTTGGCTAAAGTAGTTGCAGCAGTCTGACTAGCTATAGCAATAGTATAACCGTTCTTGGTAACTTCCTAGATGTATTTGCCAATGCAATTCAGATGTGTCTCCATTTTGATCTTCCATATCCCATAGTTGGTTCCATCAAGTTTAGGACTGTCCTTCCTGAAATAATTAGTAGACATTGAATCTCCTCAAGTTGTTAAACTTATACAAAAGAGGACAAAGCTCTGATACCAATTGTTAGGTCCTAGAGACAACTAAGAGGGGGGGGGGGGTGAATCAATTGTCAAATAAATTCAAACCCAAAACTTATTAACCAACTTAATACTTAATATCAGTAAATTAGTTAAGTGTGTCGGTAGACAATGTTAACAGTAAATTGCTATACTGGTAAGGATTAATGCATGAAACATAAACATAAAGTTATCCACAACACATGACACCAATATTTGTACGTGGAAACCCTATAAGGGGAAAAACCACAGTGGGAAACCTTACCCACAATCAGATGATACTACTACAAATAGTAAGTGTACATAAATGGGATCTACACATGCAGAAAGGCCAACAACCTAGAGCTCATTACTCAATCACAAAATGAGAGTCACATTGACTACAGTTGGATGGTTAAATCCAATAAGAATGTACTGCTCAAAATAGCATCTTCATATGTTGGATTCAGTACTGGTGTAATGCTGATATGCTTCTACAAAAAACCTAACTTCACCTTCAAATGATGTCTTTGTGTCTATCCTTGCTTGATCTTGCATATACCTTCACACAATTATTTCTCACATTCCACACACTTGATCTTACAAATAAGATCTTACATTTATACCATACCCTAAGACCAATTTTAGTAGGTTAGCTCTACAAGATATTACAATAAAAACATTTTACAGACAATATAATATCTGATGCAATAACTGATTGAACATGTTGGCTTAATGAATATACAACAATAATAAATCATCTCCATAGCGTGTCATGCTGATCTGGAAAAGATAAACCTACCGGTGAAACCCTAGATAACCTAGACCTATTTGCCGGTAAAGGAAAATATGCAAATATGAATATACCAATGATTAATTCTTCAGAACAAAGTATCCACATGATGTCTTCGACATTACCAAGTGTCTTCCATATCATTCTAGGTACCAGTGAACAATATATCCTGCCACTGAACCATATACTAGTAATTGTTGCATAGTTTACTGCTTGTCGGTGAATGTTGCTGGATCTCCAAAGTAGGTGTATTAGTAGGTGTTGACATCAATGACAAAACCATACCAAAATACCGACATCATTAGGGGTTATATGGTGTCCATAGGGGTCAGATGGTGTCTTGGGACACCATAGGACCCCTTAAAACATCATATGGTGTATCTAGGGGTCATATGGTGTCCTAAGGGTTGATATGGTGTCCCATGAACCCTTATGACCTCTTAGGACACCATATGACCCCTAATGACACCATATTGGGTCATTTTGTGTCCTAAGGGGTCATATTGTGGTGTACGACCCTTTAGGACACCATATGACCCCTAACGACAAGATTTTGTGTCTTAAGGGGTCCTATGTTGTCCTTAGGGGTTACATTATGTCTTACGACCCCTTAGGACACCATATGACCCCTAATGACATGATTTGGTGTCTTAAGGGGTTCTATGGTGTCCCAAGACACCATATGACCCCTATGGACACCATATGAGCCCTAACGACACCATAGGACCCCTTAAGACACCAAATCATGTTGTTAGGGGTCATATGGTGTCCTAAGGGGTCATAGGACACCATATGAACCCTAACGACATGATTTGGTGTCTTAAGGGGTCCTATGGTGTCATTAGGGCTCATATGGTGTCCATAGGGGTCATATGGTGTCTTGGGACACCATAGGACCCCTTAAGGCACCAAATCATTCTGTTAGGGGTCATATGGTGTCCCATGAACCCTTATGACCTCTTAGGACACCATATGGCCCCTAATGACACCATATTGGGTCATTGTGGGCCGTATTGTGTCCTAAGGGGTCATATTGTTGCCTACAACCCTTTAGGATACCATATGACCCTTAACGACATGATTTGGTGTCTTAAGGGGTCCTGCATTGTCCATATGGGTCATATGGTATCTTGGGACACCATACGACCCGTTATGACACTGTTATGGATACCATAAGACCCCTAATGACACCATAAGACCCCTTAAGACATCAAATCATGTCATTAGGGGTCATATTGTGTGTTATGACCCCTTAGGACACAATATGACCCCTAACGACACAATTGGGTGTCTTTAGGGGTCCTATGGTGTCCCAAGACACCATATGACCCCTATGGACACCATAGGACCCCTTAAGACACCAAATAATGTTGTCCCTAACAACATGATTACACCATATGACCCCTAACGATATGATTTGGTGTCTTAAGGGGTCCTATGGTGTCGTTAGGGGTCATATGGTGTCCATAGGGGTCATATGGTGTCTTGGGACACTATAGGACCCCTTAAGACATCATATGGAAGACACTATAGGACCCCTTAAGACATCATATGGTGTCGTTAGGTGTCATATGGTATCCTAAGGGGTCGTATGGTGTCCCATGAATCCTTATGACATCGGTAGGGTATGACCCTGAGCGTCGGATCAAGTGGGCAAGAAAAATAGGAGCATGCGTAGGGTAATAATGCCTAACTGGACATGTTGGAGCCAAAGGTTTGTCATCGTGATGAGCAAAACGAGAAATCAGCCATGCGACAACATTTGATTGAGTGAGACTGATGATTTTTTCGCCAACAGAAAAATTGCTGCCCTAATAAAACTATAGGGCAACTTGAAAAACTGAGATAGCATTTTGTAGGGACCCCTTTCGTGGCCCCATAGGTTCAAACAAATCATTCATAGGTGCCATAGATTCTGAGTTAGGGTCCGTCAATCTTTGACAATTTTGAGCACTTAGGGCACTCAAGGGATGATGCCAGTAGGGTATGACCCCAAGTGTCAAATCGAGTGGGGGGGAAATAGGAGCATGCATAGGGTAATAATTCTTAAGTGGACATGTCGGAGCTGACGATTCATCATCGCGACAAGTAGAATGAGAAATCGGCCATGCGACAACATTCAATTAAGAGAGACTGACAATTTTTTGCCAACAGAAAAATTGCTGCCCTAATAAAACCCCAAGCGTTCGACCGAGGTGGGGGGCAAAATAGGACCATGCATAGGGTAATAATGAATTGTATCAAGTATTGTTCATTAAATGAATTGTATTGTATTGTTCATTAAATTAATTGTATTGTTCATTCATTGTATTTTTCATTGAATAAATTGCATTGTATTGTTGATTAGATGAATTGTATTGTTCATTAAATGAATTGTATTGTATTGTTCATTAAATGAATTATATTGTTCATTATAAAAACAAAACTTACAATGAAATGAAATGAATTGTATTGTTCATTAAATAGCCATTATTAGCCATTGTTAATTATTGGAATGAAGATTAAATATTTCCATGATAACACCACACACAGATGAGCAACAATTTATATGATTGAATATCAACTTCTATATATATAAAAATGTCAAATGATTACAAATGTATGCCCATACAAATATGGCATAAACACCAACTTTGTTATCCTGATTACCTGTTACCCTATTTATGATCATGTCCGAGCCCAGAAGATGATATCATAGAAGGAATTGATCAGTTTAACCAGAGTAGAACCTAATTACAGAGGACTGAAACTGAACAATGTCACTCATGCAGAAATTAAGTTTGCTATTAGAGTAATTGGTTACTATTTCTTCCAATCGGAAAGGGAAAATAGTGTACCCTATGTAGCAGTTGACTTAGCTTATAAAATTGTGAAAAAGGTAATGAAAATTGACTTATGTGAGGTGTTATTGAAGAATCTATTTGAGAACCTAAACACAATTAGGAAGCTGAAAAAGAACAACTTGGCTAATACTCTAAAGATTGGATCATTATTGGTATGAATATTTTTCTACTTTCAAAAATTCTTTCCAATAGTCGGTAAGTAGTTTGGGAGCTACACCGACCAATCACCCATCAGATTAATGATCTCATCAAGAAGTTAGGAGATAATTTCAATGATATCATGGATGATTACTTCAGTAAATTTCAAGAGAAAATGCACTACAAATATAGGATACCACCCCAGCTAGTAGAGAAATACAAAAATGATATATGTTTTGAAGTTGACACCGATTACTATTATGTGAATGTTGTGGAACCAAGGACTCAATCTTTGCCACCTATGGGTTATGAGATTGATTTTGACATCACAAAACAACAAATTGATGCATTTCTTACATTACCAAGGCATGCTACTGAGCTAAGATATGGAACTTATGAAGAAGTAAAGGAAAAAGTAAAAATGAGCATTGTAGTACCCAAAGCTACAAGAAAGGCAACAAAGATGATTAAGGCATTGTCTAAGAAATTTGGAGAAGACTCTTCCTCAACACTTGTCAAAGGCAC
The DNA here is from genome assembly GCF_030272615.1 of Cryptomeria japonica. NCBI lineage: Eukaryota > Viridiplantae > Streptophyta > Pinopsida > Cupressales > Cupressaceae > Cryptomeria > Cryptomeria japonica. Next base: position 146,074,722 of record NC_081415.1, read on the forward strand.
TCTTGCCATCACCAAAGAAGAATCTGAAGCTCAAGAGGCAGCTATAACACTAAGCACCGAATTGCCTAAGGGTAAAGTGTTGAAAAGAAAGAAACAGGACACTTCAAAGGCCCTACCGACTCCTCCAACAAAGAGACCTAACACAAGAGCATATGCAGCATCACCGAGTAAGAAACAAAAGAGTGTTACTATTCCCAAGGTAACAAAGTCATACAAGAAATCTACTCAGAGACTCATTTTGGCAAAAGAGTCTAGTGATACAGAATTTGAGGATGCAAACAAATTCCAGATTGTCAAAAGCAAGAAGGTAGATGTACATATTGTTGAAAAATTATATGCTAATCTGAAAGAATATGGAGGATTTAGTTCATTTAGATTTGTTAAGTATGAAACCAGGAACAATGATAAAAAGAGACAAATTGAAGAAGCTGTCATCTGCACACTTCTAAAGTTCTAGTTAGCTCCCTTGGAACTAGCAAAGTCACTTCCAAATGAACTTTACTTGCATATTGATAATAGGTGGAAGTAAACAATGAACTCAGAGAAACAAATTAGAGAAAGAAGTCTACTCCATCTCTTTCCTGATATGTCAGTAGTTGAAATTAAGGAACATCTGACAACCTACAATTCAAATTTTCTTGTCAAACAAAGAGCCTTAAAATTGCTCAATGGGCTCTATATTGACGTAGAAAATGAGACAAAAGCAAAGTTGCAGGAAATCTTCAAGGATGCTGGTGAACAAACTATAGTTGAAATCATTGATGTCACCAAGCATGATCCTGATGACATCAAGCAAGGTCCTGATGCTACCGAACAAGACCCTACTGACACTATTCAAATAGATGAAGATGTCATGGATACAGAAGCATCGGAGCATGAAATGATAGAAGGCACTACATATACAAAACTTGTATCTAGTGAATCCATTTTAGAACAAGTTCAGCCTTATCCACCAGTCAAGCAACCTGTCTCAACCAAAACTCCTTAGGATATAGATCAAGGCACTAAAGATCACAAATCTGCAATAGGAGAAGGTACTACTCAAGAGCAGACATCTCAAGAACCTTCTGGCACTGAAAATGTTGCAACTGAGACACCTAGTACCGAGACACCAAAAGACACCATAGAGACTAAAGGAACTGATCAAAGTGTTGCCTCTACCGAGAAACCTATCGAGGGTAATCAAGCCTAACAAGCACTTGTCTTAATTCCATTAGTGAAAGGTAAAGAAAAGAAAGTGAAGAAGCATAGTTTTAAGCTTGATTTGTCAAAACCAATAGTGTTGCCCAATGTTGATATATCCAAATTGAAAGAGAAAGCACTCATTGATTTTGGAGAACTATGCAAAGCAAAGACCGAACAAGAGAAGCAAATGGCCATTCAAAAAAAAAAAAAGTAATTCAGAAGGTAAAAGCACTCCTAATAGATATGCTACCTGAAGCTATAGTATCAATAGATGCAACCATCCACATTCAACTGGATGAACTCCTAACAAAGATAGAAACATTTGGAGTAGATGCATCAGAGTATTTGAGCAAGCTGAAAGCCAAAGAGCTCACTACCAAAATGATAGAAGAGGTACAAAAAGCTCTTGCTATTGGCAAAGTTAAACTTGTCAAATTTATTGCTGAGTTGACTCCTCAACTCAAGCACATTCATTATTTATTTTAGAAACTCTGCACATTTTCTTTATTCATTAAAGACATTAAGAATAAAATAGAGACAATTGAGAAAGAGATCACCAATCTCTCAAGCAAGTTGAACACAGAGCCAAATTCAATTCAGAATTTTTATACAAAGCTTCAATAGCTCATGGCTCAACAATTGGAACTAAGGAATGAAGAACACAAGATCCAAATGGATATAATGACACTCCAGACATTATTCCTTCCTCATCTTTCATCAGTCCAAGAACAGATCAACTAAGCCACATACTTGTCTACTACACAAGAGGGAAGCACTCTTGATGGCTTAATATCACTTTTGGCTGATATTTAAGCGCAAAATTCTTTAATGGACAGTGTAAAGGATGCACTCTCTGTCGCTCTCACCGACACCCGAAACAAATACAAATCTATTTTTGACTAGTTACCACCCCCGAATGGAAATTAAGTTTTTGATGTTTGTCAAAAAGGGGGAGTAATACATACAGTCTTGGAGTGATACAGTTTTGATATAGTATACAGAGAATGATATAGTATTCAGAGTATAGTATATAGGGGGAGTATACCGAGCAGAATAAGCAGAATATCCAAGCAAAGAACAAGAACAGATCATCCAGCATGCAAAATTAGAGTTTTGTACAATATAATGATAAGGGGAGTATATCTGATATATTATTTCATTGACTATTGTATATACTATCAAGTATAATCATTTTGCAAAGTATATAGAATTTTTGAGTTATAACTTTGAAAGTAGTTTTTGTCAAACATCTCAACTAATGTCAAAAGGGGAGATTGTTACTACTTATTAGATTGCCATTAGTTTTATGTCAAAGTTATACTATATACTCTAGTTGGTTACTATTATCAAAATATTCAGTCGGTATGCAAAGTTTAGTTGGTTAAAGAAGAAAACAGTCATAGAACGCAGTATACACCGAGCTGTCTACCGAGTATCTTTTCATGTCTACTGAGCAACAAAGATGACACATTGAGTTGATATACACCGAGTAAAATGTGTTACCAGATTCATTGAACCTAGACATGCATATGAAAATGTGTTACAAGATCGAGGCACATCTAACTGTTATCACATTGGAAATTGCACTAGAAGATTGTGTATGATTTCAAGGTCATCTAACCAATGAAATTATTTGCATGGTTATTCATTCAATAAATCATGTTTGTAAGATCGAAGCAATGAATTGGATCACCATCTTAAGAGATCTATTTATACAGCATGAGTTAAGAGTTAAAGGTGTGTGCATGAGTGTAAGAAGACTGTTACAGAGACATAGAGGTCACCAAGAAGGTTTTCAGAGAACAGTCAAAGAACAGAGTAAACAGAAGGGTTTACCGAGTTACTATATGGGTTACTGAGGTATTCTATAAGCAAGGTAATTTATTCTGAGCACATAGAATCTGCTATAACATTCTAGATGTAAAGTTGTAGATATTTGTAATGATTTTATTGTAATATTGTGAAGTTGAAAGAGAAACCTTTAATAGGGTAAAAGACTCCAATCAAGTCTATAAATTGTAAAGCCTCTAACCAGGTGCAATATTTAGATTAAGTGTTGTAAAATCCTTTAGCAAGGTAGATCTAACAGATCTTGTTACTCCTAATAGGGTAAGCTATCAGAAATAGCTAAACATGTAGCTCTAACTAAGCACTCTTTATTATTGCAGTAGTGAAGTTGTGGGTGCCATCCCCACTGCAGTTTTTCTCTCTAACCAAGAGTTTCTATGTAACCAAAATATATGTGTTATGGAGTGAATCATGTATGATTGTTATCTATTTGTTTTAGCTTTATTTTATGTTACTACACTATTCAGTTTATGCATAACAATAAAGATATTATTCAAGAAAAGTTTTGGAGTACTGATTCACCCCTCCCCTCTCAGTACATTAGCTTTCCATATTGGGCCTAACATGTATGTCTAAATACATGAACGTATGTCCATATACAAAATATACATGCCAACTAGACATATAAGCATCCCAAAACTATCTATAGAAGTTGAAAGAGAAACCTTCAATAGGGTAAAAGACTCCAATCAAGTCTATAAATTGTAAAGCCTCTAACCAGGTGCAACATTTAGATTAAGTGTTGTAAAATCCTTTAGCAAGGTAGATCTAATAGATCTTGTTACTCCTAATAGGGTAAGCTATTAGAAATAGCTAAACATGTAGCTCTAACCGAGCACTCTTTATTATTGCAATAGTGAAGTTGTGGGTGCCATCCCCACCGTAGTTTTTCTCTCTAACCAAGAGTTTCTGCGTAACCAAAATATATGTGCTATGGAGTGAATCATGTATGATTGTTATCTATTTTTTTTAGCTTTATTTTATGTTAATACACTATTCGGTTTATGCATAATAGTAAAGATATTATTCAAGAAAAGTTTTGGAGTACTAATTCACCCCTCCCCTCTCAGTACATTAGCTTTCCATATTGGGCCTAACATGTATGTCTAAATACGTGAATGTATGTCCATATACAAAATATACATGCCAACTAGACATACAAGCATCCCAAAACTATCTATAATATCCTAAGCTACTGGTGGATCATCAAAATCAATCCTCTTCACCACACTGCTCGACTTTGAAGGATCCTGCACAAGAAAAACAAACCATGATTAATATTAGTTATATTATATAATTCACATTCAAAAAGTTATCATAAAAATGAACTATAATTTAACTATTCATGTTTACCTCATCTCCACATTTTCTCTTTAGCTTTGCAGGACTCTTGATGTATGTCTTTGGTAGAGGAGGTACGTTTTGAATATTTTGATACACAACCTACATATGTTCAGAAACATGAAATTGATACAAGTTAGCATATAAGTGTCATTGATAATAACAAATTATATCTACTAATCAAATAATAAAATAAACATACATCTACTCGAGGCATCTCTTCTTCTTCTTCAGGTATACTGGGTGTAGTCATCAAGGATGTGAAGCCAAGAGTTCTCTGTATATATACACAACAAGTATATGAAACTATCAATCTATGTCTAGACATGTATAATCACTATAAGTTATTTAAACTATTCATTCAATCATATTTGCATTCAATTACCTTTCCCTTGTCTCCAATTACACTACCAGATCCTAAATCACATTGCACCGCACTTGTGTTGCTTGTGCCCTACAAGAGTAAAATAAGATATACATGCAAGTTACTACATAATATAATTAATACAAATATAAATGATGAGCATATATGTACAATAAAATACAAACGACTAGGTGTAATAATAATTGTACCGTCAAGCTATCAAGGCCAAATGAAATGGCCGACAAGGTGCCTTCCTGAATCTATCTCAACTCATCCTCGGTCATCAACTATTAAATAGACCATGTAAATAAAAATTAGTACTTAATATTATCTAATTTATAAATATTTAATTAAAATATAACATGAATTGTGAAAATACAAATCTTACCACTACATCATCAATGTATGATGATGGTGCCTCCTCGCCTCTAGCATGTGAGGACTCCCCAGGGTATCCTCCAATTTGTGTAATAACATCTATTGCATCATGCATCTCATGCACCTTATAATCGACACTATCCATAGGAGGATCAATGGGCTCTCCAACTAGACCCAAGCATATGTGCCCACACATGACACAACTATGGGGCACACATATGTGTGGAGCCGAGGATGATGTGTCAATGATACTAGATGCACCACTACCATCAACAGTAGGCTGAGCTACTGATGCAGCCTAAGAAACCAAAAGGCTACTCAAAGAGTGAATAGCCGATATGGTCCATGAAGCTGCCTCACAAATGATATCAGGATGCTGCACTGCAGGTGGGTGATCAATAGGAGGAGGGGGGACATATGGGCCCTGGACTACTCTGATTACCCCAGGTCTATTTTGGGGCATACCTAAACCTACACCCTGGAAAGGTTGGATATCAAAGTAGTTCACATGTTTGTTTAAAACAAACTCAACATACAATTTTTTTATGAAATAGAAGGTGATATCAAGATTGTTGTTGGGTGGTTTATCGAAAACTATCCACCAATGATCCCAAAAAAAATTCATAATCCCATCATTTGTGCACCATTTAATAGAAAGTTTTGTTTTTTTGGGGTCTACGGGCTGACCAGTACGGGGATTGACAAACAATGAGGCAATTTCGGCTTTGGATATCTTGAGATCCTTGATATCCTTATAAGACAAGCCATCTACATATTTTTTCCTCATTGAATCTTACCACAAAAGGTCAGCATTGTGCTCCACAGTCATGGTTTCCATACTTTTTATGATCGACGTGAGAGGATCAAACATTAGGTTTAGACGAGGGATCCTATCATATACTTCTGCAATCCCCCTCAATTCATTCAAATTTTGTGCAATCAAATCTTGAATTGAGGGGGGGTTTGGCAAATGAGGGTTTGGTTGTTGCAGTTGTGGTTGGTCAGGGTTTTCATTGTTATCCCCCATTTTTAACCTAATTGAATGTAAAAAATTAAATTTAGTTAACAAATTTAAACAATTAGGTATTTGATTTAAAAAAACCTAGTTTTCATATGAAAAAACCATATTTTCAATGAAAAAACCATATTTTAAATGAAAAATCAAATAAACATTGACAAAAAATACAAAAAAAATGAATGAAAATTATTGAAAACGATATAATTCTTGCCTCTCAATCTATTTTTTAGCAATTTTTTGCAAAAACACCAGATATCGAGTGCACCGGATATTAGATTTTGGTGAAATCGCATGACACATGAGTTAAAAATGACTCACAGGCTGTCACTATCAAAATATGAAAGTCTCATAAAATTAGATATCCGATTTCTATACTTCAATTATTTTTAAATAACATATATAATATAATAATATATTATATAATATATTATTATATTATATAATACATATTGTATTATATTATATATATTATAATATATAATATAATATTATAATATAATATTATATTTTATTATATAATATAATATTGTATTGTATTATATAATACGTATCATATAATATATTATTATATTATAATATATTATAATATAATAATATATTATATAATACGTATTATATAATATGTAACATATAATATAGTTTTAAAATTAAAATTATAAATAAAAATTGGATATTCGATTTGCATAGGTAATTACCAGGCCAAGGTGTACTAACACCTAGGCCAAGCAAAAAGTCAACATGGATTTTCGCGTTTTTAGGCGAGTGAGGAAGGCTATTTTTTTCACATCGCCACTTTTTAGCCCCCCTTGATCCTGCACTAACCCAACTATCATCAAATTTCATCATCAGGAACTGACTAATCTTGGCATTCAGCTAAAAAAGGTTTCCTCTAGTCTACTTACCAGTGGCAATAAGTTCACCACTCTTTCCAATTATTCTGCAAACTCCACCTTTGAACTCTAGAATGAGTCCTTTGTCGTTCAGCTAAGCAATACTCAAAAGGTTGTGCTTAAGGCCTTCCAACCAATAAACATCATCCACACTTCTCTTTCCATTTAGTGAGATGGATCCTTTTCCTTTCACCATGCAAGGTGTGTCATTACCAAACTAGACAACACCACCATTATATTCTTCAAGAGATAGATTTTTTTTTGGTCATTGGTCATGTGGTGAGAACACCCGCTATCAATGATCCACTCATTGGAGTTGTCAATATGTGAGACAAGGACTTTCTGGTTAGACAAATCTTCCTTAATAGCCACAAACACTATGTCCTCATTCTCTTCATCCTCAAATTCCTCATTGGTAACACCTTCATCCATTGAAAGAAGAAAATTTCTCCTACCTACTCCTTTATACTTCCCAAACCTCTCTGGTTTATCCTTATTGTCATTGTTAGGACAGTTAAAATCTATATGTCCTATCTTATTGTAGGAAAAACACTTTAGAGGAAGCTTACCTTTGTATTTTCCAGTGCCTTTTGCAAGTCTCTTGGCAGGAAGAGCTTCAAACTCCATCAGAATCTCCTCACCATCCATATCTCTACTTGGCTTGGATTCATAACTAGTAGTGACCTCTTTTCCTTTCCTAGTCGGTGCGGAGGAAAAAGATGCTTTGAAGGCTGACTCGGTCTTCTGAACACTACCATCATAGCTATTCAATTCATATGCAATTAGATTTTCAATAATAGAGTCTAAAGATGCATTGGTTTTGTCGATAGACCTTAGCTCCTGAATAGCAGAAACCCTGATTGCGTAGACCGGTAAAAGTGATCTTAGAACTTTACTAACAATAGTGGCATCATCAATTGTTCCGCCAGTGCTTTTGATCTCTCCAACCACTATCTTGATTCATATGACGTACTATTGAATGGTCTCTCCTTCAACTATCCTCATATCTTTAAACTTTCATCTAAGGCTTTCTTCCTTAGCCTGCTTGACATGTTCATCACCACCATAAATGGATTCCAATTTGTCCCACAAATTTTTTGGATTATCCTTATTTTGAACATCAATGAACTCTACATCGGACATGCTGCTAATAAGGTCTTCCTTGACTTGCCCATTTTCTTGTATCTCTCTTTTTAGATCATCAGTTAGAGTGCCAGTGGGGATTACATAGGCATTCTCAACATAGCTCCAATTTTGTGCACCCAAACTCCTGATGTATATCTTCATCCTATCCTTCCATATTGTAAATTTGTCCCTATTGAACTTGGGATCTTCCCTCTTTATCATTAAAATAGGATCTTTTGCCTCAAGTGGTTAAGCTTATATCATCAAGGATCTGGATGTGCTTTGATACCAATTGATGAATAATGATGAACTACTAAGGTCCTAATCGGTACTGAGAGGGGGGTGAATTAGTACACACAAAAAATTTCTCAGATAATATGAGAAATTAAAACTCAAATAACTGGTTGTCATATACTACTGGACTTAATCATAGCAATACCCATTAAACAGAAATACTTCGGACAACTTTCAATAGATCTCAAATCTTGATGACTACTTCACCGATATAATCATGCATGAGTTGTATCAATAGTATCATAACCATTTAACACTGCATGCATCTCTAACTTAATCATAATCACACAATCATCACATGAAAAACTCACAACCCATAACACAGATTTTTCACGTGGAAACCCAAATGGGAAAAACCACGATGGGGATGAATACCCACAAGCTTGTTTGTGAAATCTTTTGAAGTCCACTTTGTTAGGAGCCTAGTCCAGTTAAAGACTTTACAATAAGGGTTTTGTTAGGAACTGATCCTATTAGAGATCACCTAGTTAAGGGATGGCTATATACCATATTAAAGGTTAAAACCCTTTTAAAGGTTACCTTGCTAGAGGATTTAAATAACTCAATGAAATTGAGCCACATGGTTAGAGGATTTACAACAAAGCCTGTTAAAGTTACCTGGTCAAGGGATTTGCCTTCTCTTGATATTGTTAGAAGACAACAGGTAAAACTCTAATCTTATAACAACACTCCTTGCTAAGGCAAATCATTTTTAGCTCCTCTCTTTTGCAGTCACACTGTAGATTCCTCACTCTATTTTGGCAAGTATCAAAACATGTGGACACACACTCAACTTTTTCCAACACTTCAATAACAAAACTCATCGACCTTACAGACACTAGTTAGGTTGGTAGCATAAACCTAAACCCTAAACATTTTAGGTTTATAATTACAAGTGGTTCAATCCTGACTGTCAAACACATTACATAGAATGAAATGATCTAAAATAGATCTCAACTCATTCTGCATCTCCCAATCTTCACCACATTTGGAAAATAGTAATCCATCATGCACTTTTTGCATACCTCTAAGAAAAATGCACATTCTCAAGGTAGACATTCAATGCATTTGATATTCATGAGCAAGATCCTCGAAGAGATCCTTCATGTGCACATAGCTGATGTGGCATCTTAATCCTTATCCTTGTTCTTAACTAACTCATCACAAAACACCATCGGTTGCACTGCAAAAGCCAAATTAGAAACCCAAGAGCTGACCTGAGACTACAAATTGGTAGTCACACTTAGTGAACCCCGACACTGGTCCACTCCATCCTGGTTGACCATAACTACTTCCAATATTCATACCGGTGCATACCGGTTCATCTACTTGAGCACTTAGTGACATCAACACTTATTGACATCAATGACAACATACATTATCACCACTTCATCACATGCCAACACTTTTGATTACTATATTTCTTAATTGATTGCAAGTTCAACATCAATTGGCTACTTATTGCCTCACATAATTCATAATCTATATTCTCACCAATCATCCTATAAGCTATATGCACAACAAAAGATGGCACACTCTTCATTATGTTGGAATAAAATATCTTGTAACTAATGACCATAGTTGCAAGTCTAACTTTTGGGTCTTTAATGTTGTTGACTGAAAATGCACGTCCGTCAGAGGTGGTTTGAGTTAGTGCAACCACACTCTCTTTTGAAATTTTCCTCAACTTTGGAACTTCACCGGTTTGCCAAAAATAAGTCACTACATGATTTCATTCTTTCATGATTGTTTGCGACCTGTCAAGATACATATTTTCTCTATGCACATGACTAAGAATTATCCTAACATGCTCTTTTTCAAAATCTTCAAGGAAATATGCTACATTATGAAAACCCTTTTCATAAACCCTAATGTACTCAAGTTTGATTTTGCTACTTTTATCAAACAAGGATTTGTGTTGAGGATAAATTGATAGTGATCCTATATCCTCAATTTTACAGTCAATATAATTGGATAAATCATCTTTGATCATAACACCATTAGGTACTTGCGACAATACATTACATGATACTATTTTGTTTGATTCCATAGACTCCATAGGTTCAACAATGATCATAAGTCTCTCTGATTTCTTAGACAATGATGCCATTCTAGATAAACTCGATTTGTGAGAGATTAAAAAAAGAATACCTTATTTCCTTTGCGCTGGCAAGGTTTTCGATTGATATCTTGAATCTACACCTATTTTGCCTTCTCTAATCTTTGAATTTGCATCAATCTTTCGATCCGCAACACAAATCCATCTACAATAAACTAGCAATTCTCTTTTTTGCTCTACTGATGATCAAAAACTCTTCTTCAAATGCAATTAGGGTAAAAATAACATAGTAAAACTTACTTTTATAAACTTACCCACTGCATTAATTTCTCAACCGATCGGGTAACAAACCCTAATATATCGCTTAACAAAACTTCCCAATACTAACATGTATATAACTAGTTGACAATCTTGTGATAAACTAATAGACAATGATATCAAGAATTATCACAAAACAACTCAAAATGCAAAAATCTTTTACATTCTTCAAGGGGTCCAGAAGTAGATTTACCATTATGTTCCCCTTAGGCCTATTTGAAAGGTTTAGTTCACTGGTGGAAGATTCTCCACACTAGGTGAAGGGATAGATTCCTCTGCAACCTTTTCCTCACTCTTCTTCTTCCATATTTTGTTCATTTCTCCTCTAGTTTCCTCAACATCAACCTTCTACTTACATTTTTGATCTTTAGAGTGGTTAGCTGGTTTGTTCTTCCTAGGTCTACATAACTTTTCCATGTGCCCCAGTTTGTGACAATGATAGCAAGCCATCCCATATAATCTCCAAGGTCCTTCATTACCTCTTCCAGTTATCCTTCTAGAGTTTATAGCCACATGACCATAATTATTACAAATGGTGTAAGTCACATTAGTTACCTTTTCCATTTCATATGGGCTAAACCGGTTGACTTAGGGTTTCTGCCAGGTCATGTTTCCCCGGTTGTCATAGGTTCTTCTCCAGTCACCATTAGGTTTTGGATTCATGTGAGGTGTTGGATTGTTTGCTCCATATCTACATTCAACTTATCTATGTCCATACATATTTCATGTGAAACAATGACCTTAAAATCTTCTAGATACATACCTAGCATTTGCATTATAGCATGTATTCTCGTTAGGTCTACTTCAACACAAATTAGCATTATGTCTAGGTTTGTGAAAAATAAAGAAAATAGGTTTAAAAGCTCTCTTACCAATAGGCTTGTTAGCCTTAGGAGTAGTTTTACCTTTGTGTATGTTTCTCTTGGTACCAAAAGATTCTCCTTTATCAGATGTATTGAAACCTAGTCCAAATGTGTCACCTTTCATCCGTTGAGATTGGATCTACTCATCCAGCATAGAAGAACTCTTATTGAACTTTTCAAGCTTTCCATTAGCCTTAGTGAGCTCTCTGGTAAGATCTTTATTGTGTTCTATTAGAGTCTCTCTTAGAGATGTTTCCATTTCAAGATCCAATTGAAAAGCCTCCTTCTCTTCCTTCTCTTCATGCCAATGCTCATGGAAAGTTGCATTCTCTTGCTTGATTTTAAAAATCTCACAATCTCTCTCTTTTATTAGGTCTTCAACTACCCTTCTTTCTTCAAGATCTTGGCTCATACGGATTGTTAGGGCTTCTAGCTCTCTCCTCAGATTTAGCTTTTCACCGTTTAGTTTTTCAACTTCTTCATCCAATGCATAAATGTTAGCCTCATCTGAAGAACTATTATTAGATATCTCCAATAGTTGCTCAGTTAGCTCTCTCCTTTTGGCTTGTGAAGCTTTAAATATGACCCTTAGGGTTTCAAACTCTTCCTTGGTTGCATCAAGCACTCTAGCCATTTCTAAATAACTCATATCCCCCATGGTGACTTTAGGGTTTCCTTCCAAGCAATTAAGTCTTAAGGAGGTTTTTCTCTAATACCAATTGATAGACTTATAAAACACTAAAAGGGGGGATGAATTAGTGACAATAAAAACAATTCAAATTCAAACACAGACTGGTAAAGATATTTAACTAGTTTACTTATTACTATGCATGCAATCCAAAATGATATTAAAGCATCCACAACAAGTAAAACATTCACCATAACTAAAGTGTATATACGTGGAAAACCCAACTAGGAAAAAAAATGGTGATATGGGACTCACAAGTTAACTATCTGCAATAATAGGTAACTGACCGGTTAGGGTCTACAAAAGTGCTCTGCTAGGATCGAATCTTGTTAAAGATCGCAAAGCCCTATTAGTAGCTATACCCTATTAAAGGTAGTACCCTATTAAGAGTAACCTTAGTAGAGGATTTCAAACCCAAATGAATGGATCACCTTGTTAAAGGATTTGTACAATAAAGCTTGTTAGAGATTACCTGGTTAGGGGATTTGGTTGTTGTAGTGACTAGAAAACATGTGGTATGATCTAGAACTAGCATATCTTGCTTGAATAGATCCTCTTCTGCTCACTCCAAACTACATCACCGACATACTCTACAACCCCTTTAGTAAATCACAACAACTTAACACTTCTATCTCATATCTAAAAAATAGTTCATCATAGTGTCATTATATAGACATTAGATTTCATGTCAGCTTAGGAACTCATCACAATTTTCTAGGTGCACTGTATCTAGACAGTCTAACATAACACATCATAGATTGCTGCCAAATTTGTCGGTTAGGGATAACTCATCACATAATCAATGAAACCAGTTGGAACACTGATACCATTTAAGAGTTAATCTCTTCTAACTCATAGACCGATTGTCCTCCATTTTCTTGTTTGATGATCTCTGCTGAATCTCCAAGCTGGTGTCATGCCATTCCTACATATATTGATTGTCTACATATACTGGTTAGACACCCTCAAAATCGATTGAACTTCATTATACATATAATACTAGTTTTACAATACAAAGACTTAGGAGTAATACCAGTTTTTCTTAACTAAGATGACTATGACAATGTGAACATATGTGTGTATATACATGTGCCATCAATGACAACACATGAAGTCATCCATTACAATTATCATCAATCCAACAAAACTAAGTATGCTAGGGAGATGTTGAAGAAATTTGGTACGGAAAATTCTAAGCCTGTTAGTACTCCTATGGTTACAAGTGAAAAATTGTTGAAGAAAGATAAATCAGCACCGATAAATCCTACAAGACACAAGTCTATGATTGGAGGTCTGCTATATTTGACTTAGACTATATAGGATATAATGAATGTAGTTTGCATTGCATCAACATATCAAAGGGATCATAGAGAAAATCATGATAGTGTGGTGAAAAGGATTTTTAGATACAAGGAACATTTGAATATGTTTGTGGCACCCTAAAGATGATGACTTTACTTTATGTGCGTATACAGATGCAGATTGGGTAGGTGATGTTGATGACTAGAAAAGTACTTCTGCTAGAGCTTTCTTTCTTTGAAAGAAACTTATTTTAGGGATCAACAAGAAATAGTCATGTACTTCTCTATCTACTGTACACAAGTTCTATGCATGAAGCAAATATTTAAGGACATAAAAGTGCATTGCAATGGACCAGTAGTTATTCATTGTGATAACTTTGTTGCTATAGAACTATCAAAGAATCTGGTATTTCACTCTAAGACAAAACACATATCCACCAAGTATAACTTTTTGAAGGAGAAGGTTAAAGAAAATGAAGTTAGATTGGTTTATGTGAACACTAAAAGGGTAGATTGGAGACATCTTCACTAAACCTTTGCCTAAAGAATCATTTGAATGCCTTAGAAATAGATTAGGGTTTTTTGCCCCTCTGACACAAAACTAATTGATGGTTTTTGGCATCAGTCTAGTATGCATTATCAGAGCTATTATTCATTCCTGATTGATGTAGTGTTGCTACTGTTAGATATTTGGTTAGTCTCAAAGACACTGAGAGGGGGGGTGAATCAGTGTCTGACCAGTAGATGAAATATTTAAACTTATTTGCAACTTTATAACTGAAATTAATATACTGGTAAGCAAATAATAATGTAGTAAAGAGAAACAAAAGAATTAGCATCAATGCACACCATAACACAGATATTTTTGGCGAGGAAACCAGGTAAGGGAAAAACCTCAGTGGGATTTGTGACCCACAATATTTATTCACTAGCCAATATAAATATATATTAATCAGTACAATAAGGGTCTACACATGTAGGAAGGCCAACTTCCCAGAGTTCACTGCTCAACATAAAATGGAGTCCCACTAAATAAACAATTGGATGGTTAAATCCAATAACAATGTACTGCTTCAAAATAGCATCCGCAATGTTGGATTCAGTACTAGTTTAAGCTTTGACCATGAGTGCCAAAAACCTTCATAACCTTTCCTTCAACCTTCGGATAATATCTTCGTGATTCACACAAGGATCTACTTATTTTATCTCTACAATGATCTTCAATATTCACATACACTCATAATATGATCTTCAATAATATCTTACAATTATTTACACAAAACCTAAGACATCATCACAAGGTCAGCTCCCTAAAGATATTACATTTAAATTAATTACAAAAAGGTCTTGATGCTATACAATATGTCAGCTTAATACATTTACAATTTACATTACAATACATTTCACATAAACAATATTATTTCCAAGTCAGCTTTGGATGCTGGTAAGATTTGTTGCCGATATAAACTAGATGTCGGTGTGAATAAACCTTGTAGTATCTACTAGTGCTGGTAGGTGAAGTCTTTTGCTGGTATAACCTATGAACCATGTTGAACCTTGTTTCCACTTAGTTGAACCTAGTTGCCATCAATGATAACATCTACCATTCTCATCTGAGTGTATAATTCCAACAATCTCCCCCTTGGCATTGATGGCAACACTCATGAGAAAAATCAAAACCGTGAAATCCAAAACTGAAAGTGCTCCCCCTCGGAAAATGATCTGCTTTTGTTTAGTTGTCACCATGCCTTACTCTGTACATTTTTCTCATTATACCACTCCCCCTTTGACATCAATACAAAGGATGTCAAAAGTATCAAAAATTAAACAATTACTTAGATACCTGTAGCCGATTATGTACAATCTGAAAAATATCTACCAAAACCAAGTTAAGACTTTGCAAAAACTTTGTATTGTCAGAAATTGTTGTCTCTGTCTACTTGATCATCCTAGTGAGATAATGCATTTGTAGCTCTGGCAATCTATCTCCTTGAATTGTTGCCTTGGATAGTTCATTCCGGTGTGTTAGTAGATTATCCAATCTAGGACCTAGTTTATTCTTTAACTCCCGAGTTTTCATCTTCAACCTTGCTTTCTGTCTTTGTAGTTTTTTAGTTTTCTCTTCATAAATAGCCATTTCCTGATCCAAAATTGATGTTAGTTCCAAAGATCCAATAATTTTATTTGCAATATCATCAATCTCTTTCTAATTTTTCTTGATCTGTTCATCAACATCTTCAGCTAAATGATGAGGTTTGCAGGCTTCTTGATATAATTCCTTGTATACCAAAATGGTGGAATTCAATGTTGATAGCAATGAATCAATCTGTCCTATGTAATCCTTTATTGTTTCATCAAAGAATCCTTTTCCTTATTAACTCTTTTCTGAATACTTTCCTCATTTGTTTTATCTATAGAATGAATGTTAGAAGAAATGAATTTGGACATTGTGTCCAATTTACTTATTGAGCCAACAATGTGATCTACCTTGCACATCGGTGCAATCATTTGCAAAATCAGTAGAGATTCATCAATAGCCTTAAATGCTAAGCCATGGCATCTAGTTATCTTCTTTATTGAATCCAATAATACATCACTGACATTTGTCAATATGAAATCCATAGTAGAAGTACTCAGAGAAGTGCTAGGTTCTGCAATAATTTTCCTTTCTCCAGATACCCGTTTAGCACTTTAACCTCTTCCTTATTCACTTTATCTTCCTTATGTTCATCCTTATTCTCATTCTTATTCTCTTCTAGTTCAAATTTTCTTGGTTCTTGTTCTTTTACTACTGGTATCTCAACATTTTATTGAGTGTCAACTACCTTTATCGGTGATTCAGGTTTCTCAACATTTGCAGATTCAGATTTCTTTTCCTCGGCAATTTCTTTATCCAATACAATATTGATGTCCTGAGTGTCAACATTCATTGTGAACATTATGTTTGACTTGGGATCAATATCATCTGCTTTCACTTTCTCTAACTTCTCTTCAGCTTGATTTTGCATTTCTGTTGGTTCCCCTACTACTTTCGGTGGGGTGTCCTATGTCAATGGGTGTAAGTTACCTTTAATTTTGAAATTAGGAACATTGCCAACCTTACTCTTACCCTTATCTACTTTTTGATATACATTAGTGAAGGGTTTGTCAACTTTTTGTCTTTCATTTTCTTCTCTTTTCTCTTTCTCTACAAAGAATATGTCCCACTTATCCACTATATCATCTGCTATTTTTTTTATTATGTTGGCCATGAGGCTACCTTGCCGGTGACCACTTGCAAAAACAACCCTGTTAGCTTCAGATATCAAATCATCAATTTCTTGCTTAGAATTAACAAGATGAATCACTAACAGTGCCTCAACCTTCAATTTCTTATCTAGTTCCATAATAGATATTTTGTTGGCTTCAAGTCTCAGATATAAATCATTTGGAAGAACATCTACAACTTCAATAAGAACCTTCTTATATATATCTAGATACAAAATTATACTCTCCTCAATAGTATCCTTATCAAAATCTTTGAAAGAATGATAGAACTTATGAACAATACCAAGATTGCCATCCTGAGCTATTTCATTGATAAGTTCTGTCAGTGCAAGAGTATTGGATACCTTTGGTTCTGGTTTCTTTTGCATAACTTTCTTCTTCTTCGGACTACTGGGCTCTCTCATAGCCTGTTGTTTCTTTGTAAGTGTCCTTATTTTCTTTGGTGATGGAGTAGATGCCGGTGAGGGTTTTCTTTTCTTCCTATCCACCCTTTTGAATTCTACAGCCTTATCATTGTCAAAGTCGGATGATGTAGCCACAAGAGAAATATGTGCTACCAGTTGCTGTTCTAATTTTATTTCTTATTTAGCAATCCCTCTCATCGGATCAAATTTCAACAATCCCTTTTTAACAACTTCAACAAAATTCAAAGCATCTTTTATTACTTTTTCTCTTTTCTTCCTCTGCTTCTCCATTTCAACACCTTTTTCAATAGTATTAGCATTTTGAAAGATCTTTTCTATCGATTTCGGTGGAGCATCTAAGAGTATCTTCACATATAATTCCAAGATGTGTGAATCCACTTCATAACCCATCTTAGTTATCCAGATAGTTCTAGGTCTAACTACCTCTATCCATACTTCATCTCTTTTTACAACAAAGCATATCTATGTTAGACACAAGGCACCACTAAGAGGGGGAGGGGGTGAATCACTAGTTCTCAAATATTTTTCCCTTTTTCCATCTTATGTGAGCATACCACTTAATAGATTTAATTCAATGTAGACTTACTAGTTATGGAGGAGACTAACTCAAATGCAAACACACTCACAAGGGGACATCACATAACACCAACATATACAAGGAAAACCCAAGATGGGAAAAATATCGATGAGAAATGTTATTGGAGTCTACTCCTCCAATCCAGCCTCACAATAAAACTCAGTTATAAAGTTTAGGCCACCAACCCAAGGAGCACCAATCCCTGCCTTTAAGGCACCAAACCAAGGAGCTACAACACCTACCTGATTTATGGGCTACAACCCAAAGCAGTACCAACCCCTTACTTTAGGGCACCAACCCAAGGAGCTACAACCCCTGCACTGGGCTACAACTTAGTGTTCGTAATGTAAACATCAAATAAACTAGTAGTTATCTTGTTACAAGTGAATCTTGCAACCATTATATATATCTTACTCTATTGGTGAGATACCTTCTCTGCTTCACTGACTCACTTCTCTACTACTTTTCACCTACCGCTTCTCTGTTGTTAAGCCCTACCGATTTATCTCTCTTTTGTATTGCTCTCATTGAATCTCCTCGTCACTACTTTTCTCTTCACTAGTTCTACTCTCTGCCGATTCTCTATTTATCTTGTCTGCAGCCTCCTTCACTTTTCCTCTAATGGTGTGAACACTATCAGTTCTTCTCTCCAACCGGTTGAATGCTTCAACCAGGTTCTCTCTCACTCAAACTCTCTTCACATATTCTTGTTGTGAACTTGGTTGATTTTCTCTTATTTGAAGAAGTCTTCCACTTCACAATTGCACAATATTCTTCTATTCAGCAGCAGCAAATAATCTCTTTGGCCTTCATACTTATAGCCTAGACTTCCTACCAAAACCTAATTCAAAATCAGGGTGGTTAGGGTTCCCTCACCATCCTCTAGAAAAACCAAATCCAATAAGATCTTATTGGATCTTATCTGATTTGATCTTTCAGACTATCAATCTGTATGACTCCACCATTTACGCATCTCCTAGATCACGCCTTTTTTCTGTAGCGACTTTCTTTTTACCCTAATAGTTGATCCCTTGGTCAAACACAAAAGATTTATTATGTTGTTTCCTCCAATGCCTTGATCTTCTTAATCGCTCTTTAGCTGACTCATAGTTTTCTTCCAGACCTTGAGCCTCAAACCCTTGCAATAGCTCTGGAACATGTTCCATGGTTTATGTGACCTTTCTTTAAAGTCAACTAACCCTGCAACAACCCTGTCGATGTAAATTCCATCTTTATCCAAATGCAGGTTCACCACATTGACTCCATGTGGCTTCCATATCAACCAAATGATATCTTGGCACTTCATATTGGTCCAGATAGGATCATCGACTAGCCACTCTACCAGCTCCTCTTTCATGTCAATTTGCTAACCCTACTAGTATCACACACTGTACTGGCAACCTCATCATGTCTACATTTTGTTGAACTATGGGTGGAACACCTTGACTGGTCATCAGACATGTCTTTTTTGAGCAAGCTCATTTTCTCATTTCCCCAAGGTGGAGAGTCGACTGCATCTGTACCTTTCTCATATTACCAGTGGGCTTACATATTGGTTATCACTCTTGATGACACTAGTCATCAACCTTCACTAGAATCCTTCATTAGTTAGACCATTCTCCTTTGATTGTATCTGCTCAACCTTTTTTTCTGAATGACAAACACATCACTTTTCTTCAGCATGCCTTCTCTATTATTCTAGTGCATAACCCCGATCACATGCATATAAGGCATTCCCTCAATTCACTGGTGGATCTAGTGTGATCCTTCAAGTACTTGCCTTTATCTCTTTAATATTATCTCACCAAATTATAATGCACTCAATGCTTATACAAGATAAGATCCACTTACTTTGTGGAGTAACACCTTGTCATCTACTCATGTGAGTTCCCTATTTGTGCAACATATCTTTAAACAGGCACATTCACTCACTGTTGGTCATTGCTTCTTAGGATGACTGCATCTTCATCTGTTGGGAGTCCCATTGTTTTGTAACCTCACAACATACCGGTGACCTATTCAATCTTCTCTTCTAGTGTGGATGTGATTCAGATAACATTTTGCCTCTTCATCACTAACAACTACTCAAACACCTCTCTATCTCATCACACAAGTCAAGCACTAACTTGTGTGTAGTCATCTTCCTTACCTTTACTAGTGTTCTGCAACACAAGGGGATATCCAAGATATCACATCATGTACTCCTTCACAATAGTGTTGTACATACATCTCTTCTACCGGTGGTCATCCCATACCGATTGACATCAATGACAACATGATGCCAACAATCTGCCCCTTTGGTATTGATGTCAACACATGTAGTATGCGACATGCTACATACTGTTTCTTCCCCTTACTATGATCCATGGATTCACACACATGTAGTATGTAGTATACTACAGAATCCTTATCCCCCTTTGACAACAATGACAAAGGGTACTGTCAGGATGTCATTCCTCCTTGTCTTTACCAACACTGACCGAATACTTTCTCCCCCTTTGTCTTCATTGGATATAGAACTTCCTTTGATACCACTTTTTATCTTGTCACCAGTTGTTATTCTCAAGTCTCAACACTTGAGATGGGGAACTTAACCATCAATTGACACCAATTGAGCATGTACATCCAATGCAATTTGAACTAAATTTGCAAAAAGACTGATACCAATTGTTGATGTGCTAGTGAATACTAATCACCTTCCGATCAACCTGCAACCATCTCTTGCAGATTGGGTAGTCAATATCCTTGCAAGTTCAAGCAAGCTAGCTCTTCATCATGAGCACTTGAACTCCCTCTGATTCATACATCTCAGGTTCTTATCTTCGGTCAGCAGGTATAGTACCAAGACTCCAATATTCTCCATATACCGATTTAGCTATGCATATGTGATCATCTAATGATCCTTCAACTCCATTGTATCAACCACAACCTATGACATGATGCTAAATTTTTCCAATGCCATACAATGATATCATCATGTCAAGAGGAAAACCAGTTAGCCCAAAAACATGCAATCCTGCATGATCAACAACTGGGGCCAACATATATCTTTTAGGTCTTCATCAACACCACCTAAGACATAATTTCACTCCATGCTACCGAGGCTAGTGCAATGCTCTCCAATGTCATTGTCTTACATAACCTACAAGTACCTATTAGCATACATGCTAGTAACATCCTGCACATACCGGTTAACATCTGATACCAATTGTTAACCTTCACTCTTTGAAACATGTAGTGGTAATCCATCACTGATCTATAGGTGTGTAGTTAAGGTAGGATCTACACACACTTATCTTTACATTTTCTTCTTTCATACTGGCAACAACATGTTCTTCCATGTTACCTTCTTCACTGAAGGGGTGAATAAGAAATTCAATGTGCCACTCCCCCTAAGGTCTTGCATCTCCTTTAGGCCTTGGGAGACATCATCTATAAATTGAGCATATAGTGCTAGTCCAAGGTCTTCTTCCTCCATACCTGTTTGGTCTTATTCTTCTTCTCATTTTTCTGGCTTGGGAATAGGTCTTTCTTTCTTATGTAGATATGTCTTTCCATCTCCTAATTTCTTATCACAACCAAAAGTAGTGCTATAGTAGCACACAACATCCATCCCAACCTCATGATTAGTAAATCTATTGACATACTAGTTTGACCATCTTCTCCTGGTCATGTTTCTTTGATTAGCAACCGAAACTGGTGGACCTCTTACTCCTGTATGGAAATTTCTCCTTTGGTTCCATGCAGGTCTCTGCCTTCCATATGCTCTATTTTCACTTTTTTGTAGAGCATGGCCATTTTGTTGGCCTCCATGTGGCTACAGGTTCCTCTTCATGCATTCAAATACTCTATGGCTAGATCCATTATATTCATGACAATTAACATTTTCATAATCGGGAGAGGGAACATGCATGTATCTATTCCTTGATACATTTTTCTCATATCCATGATTTATATGAGATCCTACATTGTCCTTTCTATATCTCTTTCTACATTCCCCTACCTTATGGTCATAATCATTACATGTAAAGTAGTAACTGGTAAATGATGACATATGACTTACATATTTATGTTGCCATGCATGAGGAGATCTTGCCAGTTTTGCATCCCCATCTTTTCTTTTTTGAGAATGTATCCTTGGTTGTCCATTTTGAGCACCTCTTTCATCTAATCTCTTCTTCTTCTCCCACACTTGCTTCTCCCTATGGGTGGTAGAATTTATTTGTCCTCTACTGGTAGAGGGTCTCCTTTGCTTCTTCCTCATCTTCCTGCTTCTGATGAAGTTTTCTTCTCCCACCTTCTCCTTACCTTTGGGATCTGCATGATTTTTTATTTTTGCAGCATTGATCTTTACTCTTATCTACAAGTCCATAGTAGTTGTGGTTAGGTCAACCTTCTTTCAAGGAGCATATCTAACTGGGAAGGTCTGGCCTTTGTTCTCTCCAAGTAGCCACTGAAGTTCTTTGTATTTTATCTCTAGTTGAGAGGATAGATCTTCACACTGACATTTCTTGGTGTTTTTTGCCTGAGTCTTCAACTCTGAGATGCATTTCTCATATTCTTCAAGGCATTTGACTAACCGGTTCTACTCCACAATAGCAGCATTCTAGAATAGCTTGTATTCCCTTCTAACTCTATTGAGTTCTTCAAGTGTATTTACAAGCACTCCTTCAAGGTCAACTTTTTCTTCTTCTTCATTATCAAAAGGGTCTTGATGGATAGATCTATCTGCCATGTCTTCCTCTTCATCATCATCACTACCCAAGAGGGGAACTATTTACCCATCCACTTTCAGATTCTGGAGCCACGAAGAGTTGAGATCCTTCTTTATCACTACTATGGCTGCTAGCAGATCTATCTTCATAATCTAGATAAATATGAGAGGTATTTCTCATATTTTCTTCAATTTCTGGTTCTACTGTTGAGGGTTCATTTCCATAGAGCATCTTCAATATTTCCCATAAGCTCTTTGTTGTTTTACACTTGTCCACCTGTGAAGAGGCATCACCAGTGAGTCAGCTGAATATAGTCTTCATGGCTTCTTCATTGCACTAGTTTCTTCTTTCTTCTAAAAATCCGGTAGGAAGACTTACCTTTCTAGGGAGACCACAAACTACTAACATCCATACATCAAACCCTAAAGAGGACAAGAAAACTTCCATTTTGCAACTCCAAATAGAAAAGTTTGAACCATCAAATATAGGAGTAGAGATTGACACCAAACAAATGATTATGTCCTTAGGTCAGAATATACCCAAGCTGGAGAACACTCTTCTAAATGGGAACCTAGGATTTGATACCAATTGTTAGACACAATGCACCACTGAGAGGGGGGGGGGTGAATCAGTGGTTCTCAAATCTTTTTCCCTTTTGCAATCCTATGTGAGCATACTGGTTGATAAATTTAACTCAATGCAGACTTACCAATTATGGAGGAGACTAAATCAAATGCAAACACACTCACAAGGGGACATCACATTACACCAGCATATACGAGGAAAACCCAAGATGGGAAAAACCTTGGTGAGCAATGTTGCTGGAGTCTAATGCTGCAATCCAACCTCACAATAAAACAATGTTACAAATTTTAAGGCGCCAACCCAAGGAGCACCAACCCCTGACTTTAGGGCACCAACCCAAGGAGCTACAACCCCTACCTAATTTATGGGCTACAATCCAAAGGAGTACCAACCCTTGACTTTAGGGAACCAACCTAAGGAACTACAACCCTTGCATCTATCTACAACTCAGTTTTCACAATGTAAACTATTGGGACTCATAAAAATCATGCTAAATTTGGTGACCCAATCAAGCCTTTCTTTATTGTTTTCTCTTCGTGGTTTTGTTTTATGGTAAGGCAAGTGCATTTTTGTAATTCGCCTTGAACTTGAACCCTTGAACCTTTTTGGTTCAAGGTTCAAGGTTCAATCTCTTCTCATGCTTGTGTCATGGCTTTGAATATATTTTTAATAAGCATGTACAAATGCATAATGACTATTTTGATCAATTTGCTAATCAGTTCAAGGTTCATGGTTCAATGTCCCTTTCTTTTTCTAAATGTCTTTGCTTGTTATTTTTCACTTAAGCAGAAGGGTCTGTGCATCATCAAGAGGGGACCCCTTTTTATGTCTAGGCCTGGGCGGGTTCTCATAATTTTAATTTTTGCCTAGGTCTTATGTATTTTCCTATGTCTCTGTCGAGCTTCCTAAAGATCGAGCAGGTTCTTGTTGATCTCGCGGCTGTTACTATACTACAACCCAAAAGTGATCGATGGTTAACAACTGTGACATGACAAGTAAGTGGTGGGACTTGTGAGATAGGTACGAAGCACAAAAAGTCATCATCAGCCATTGGAAGTCAGGTTTTTAGACTATCTTGATGACCTAATGGAATGTGCAAAGAGATGGAGGTAGACATCAATGATATCGACCATCAGAATAGAAAAGTCTCATGCTACCCGATGACCCGATGGAAAAGCCCAGGTAGACCTTTTGTCCCACATTGGCCACAAGGAAGAGTGTTTTGGTATTTAAACACAAGGCTACATATATCCTAAGTATCAAAGCATAAAGGCTTTTAGCAAGTGGCAGCTCCGAAGAGGGGGCCCCCCTATGCACATCTCAAAGCAGCTTAATTTTGCAGAAAAAGGAAAAATTAAATAGTGGGCAAGTTGTAGAAGATCGGACGACAGTCGCAATACCACATGATGAAAGTGCTCAATGGTTAATAGTCATGACTTAGATATTGATGAAGTGGAAGGATAGATGATGTCCAAAGGGACTCACGAGAAAACCAGGAGATGACATGTGGCCAAGATTTGTGAGGTTTAAATTTCACCCAAATATCGATTTGTCAAATATCAGTGGATGGCTCTCGATCTGAGGAATCCAATTTTGTAGTCAAGTGAAACCCATGGCAAGTATTTTTGGGATAGTGACCTTAGGATCTGTGGATTTATTCTTAAGTCATAAAGATTGGATTTTTCTATAGTGCAAGTACAGTAGTAGTTAATTTTTTAAAACATCTAGAGATGAGGTGGTGGGGCTTGTTTCTAAGCAGCTTACTTAGGGAAGTTAAAAGGTGTGTTAGTTTCCCATGATTGGATGGTTGTCACCATACCACTGTGGAAACTCATCTAAACTTTAAAGGTCGCGACATGGTGACTAAAGGAAAAGTGCTCATAAAGAAGGCCTCCTAACCCGTTGGAGCCAAAGAATTTTAAATATTCAAAAGAAATGTTGGTAGAGCTATGCAAGTTGCATATGACATTGCTTGAAGATGAAAATGGGTTGGTGAGAGGTACCCAGGAGATCTACAGGGAGATACATGAAGAACATAATGGTGAGTGACTCTGTGATAAAAACCATCAATGCTCTGGCACAAGATGATCCACTGGCATTATGAAGCTACCAGTTGTTGCAACCATTTTTAGGTAATAGGAGCTTACCCTTTCGGCCATTTTCCAAGTGAATGCCCAATGAATTAATGAAGCACGCATCCCAGAAGGAATATTAGATTTCTCCCTCAACTGCAATGGCACAAAATGTAACTTTTGAATTAAATGACTGTTAGGGCAAGACTTTTCTTATAGGTGGCCCGAAGCTTGTTGCATCTTGATTTCTATAAAAGGATACCAAGGCTACCTAAAAAAAGGGACACAATTTTTGTAGCTAAACTCTGGTAAAATTAATACAAGCCTTTGTCTTAGCAATTTCTGATTCAAATATGAAGTACTTGTAACCTTTTAACAAAGGAATGAAATATATTGTCAAGAGAATTTAAACTCAGACTTGTATTGTTTCTGTGTCATTGTACTGGTGTTTATTCCATTTAAGTAATGAAGGATCGCTTATCTGAATGATTTGTTAGGCATCTAATGATGTTGTTTTTAGTCTTTTTCTCAAGGAGGAAAATATAAATATACTTAAAACAAAATCATTCGTATCAGTACTTTTGTGTGGATTGGATGATAAAGTTTAATGCATATTAGGACTCTATATATATTAGGCATATTCAGAGTTGATAGATCAAGAATTTGTGATTTGTGTATTAGTTTTTCTTGTCAAGTTGCAGTCTATTGTAGATGACTTTGTTGCCCAGATAAGGCACTAGTTTATCTATTGGGTCTTTGGGTGCATTTTGTGATCCTATTCAAGAGACAAAATCAACTTTCCATTTATATTTTAGTTGTAGACGTCAGTAAGGAAAGTTTGCAGGAATTTACATTGGTTTTCTACAAACCATTTACTATTTATGTGAGAAAATAGTCTTTAAAAAGGGTTCACGTGCCCAAGCTTTTATAAGCTTAAAGTGTAGGAGGTCTCCTAATTTTGGAACCTCATCTTGTTGTCTTTATTTCAAACTTTTGTTGTTCTCTTCCATTGAAGCATAGAGGCAGTATTTTTCACTTTTAAAAAGAAGGAACAAAGGTTTTCAAAATGGGGAACAAAAAAAATGGTGACTCTGCTAGGGACAATCAAATAAGATAGATCTTATACTACAGATCTGTGTCTTTATTGCATAAAAGTGCTGAGATCAGGTTCCCTTGATTTCAGTTTGAATATTAGTGAGTTTTCTCTTTGATCTATCTCATAGCATCTGAGGATACTATTCAGTTCTTTTCTAAAGATCAATAGTTTCATTCTCATTTATCTTGTAAGTGATTCACTGTGTTGAAATATATTTTATTCCTAGGATATTAGGTGGCGACTCTAAATTAAGAAAAAAAACTAGTGTTATTTTAGAAAAAATTATAGTCACTTCACAAGGTTAGCAAGATGAATAGGAGAAGAAATACTAGGTCTTATATGAAGAAAAACCCTAAAGAGAAGTTGCATGAAGGGTTACCTGAGCCAGTCAAGAAGGGCTGGAGAGGAACTGCTATTCGTAAATAGTCAAATCGGTCATGGAAACAAAAGAGTAATCAAATAGGTAAGTCTTTTGAGCATCCAGTATATGCAAGGTCCAATGCCTCTTCTCATTACTCTGACCAAGATATTATGGGTTTTCATGCTGGCTTATTTGGCACTAATGATGATGTTGAAGCCTTTCACCAAAGATTGTCTAATGCCAGTGTTTCTAGGAGAGATAGGCATAGTACAAGCAATAGAGCCAGTTCCATTCCCAAAACTATGGAAGGAAATATCAGTTTGATTGATATGGACCAATTAAATGTGTCTAATTTAGAGGAAACTTTGCTAGACCAAGGTGAAGTGTCTCAGGAGATTGAGGTTCTAAATTAGAGTATACATCAATTGATTGCTAATAGAAAAAGGAAAGATAAGGAAAAGGAGAATGAAACCAAAGCCAAAATCATTGAAAGAGATAGGTTATTAAGATAGATTCTAGAGCTTCAATTGTTTGCTCAAGAAGAACCTACGAGTAATGACCAAGGTCCTGTTATTAGAGAAATCCTTGATCCTAAAATTGTTTCTGCACCTAAAGTTGTATCACAACCTAGTAGGGAGGTTCATAGTGATCCCCAACCAGCCAGACTTGTTGTTGACAAAGGAAAGCAGAAAGTAGTGGAGAATAGATCTGCGGGTCTAGTGTTAGGAAGTGCAGAAGGACCCCAGGGAATGGTGAGGCATAAGATTGAGGTAGAAAGGATAAGGAAAGAAAATGAAGACCTACAAAGGGATTTAGAGAAGGCTGAAATAGAATAACTTAATGCTGAGTTTAGGAGAAATATACGATGCTTGAAAGCTCCTCCTATAACATTCCCACTTGTAGATCATAGTAATCTTACGCCCCAACATACTTCTGCCTCTCTATTGAACATCCAACCAATGATGCAAACAAATATTATCCCACTAGTTAACCAATCTAATAATGCCACCCCAAATAATTTTTCTATCCCTCCAAGTACAATACTATCAAATCAAAGCCAACAAAATCCTAGAGTTGGTGGATCAGGCCCAAGGGTGAATACTGGAAACAACTTTATTGGAAATCAATTTCAAAGGAGACCGATAAATTTTGAGTTGTATAAGCTATTGTGTTTTGATGGAATTCCAGGATATCCAAACCATGTCCCTATTGAAATGAGGGATAAACTCAAGAATTTTGCTAGGAATAATGGTGTTAGTGTTGAAGAGTATATGAAATCATTTGGTGACATGATTAATGATTATGAAATTGCACATGAAGATGTCATCATGAAGTTGTTTGTGCAATCATTAATTATAGATGCTGGATATTGGTACAAAGGGTTACCTGTGGATAGTATAGGTTCTTGGGAAGAGTTCAAAAATTGCTTTCAGGAGCAATATGGAGACAAGACAAACATGACCTTCATGCTCAATGAATTTAACAACATCAGGAAATCTGATAATGAAGCCATCATAGATTTTAATGCAAGGTTTCAAAAGGAAATGCATAGAATTTTTCAAGTAA
Organism: Cryptomeria japonica; assembly: GCF_030272615.1. Classification (NCBI taxonomy): domain Eukaryota; kingdom Viridiplantae; phylum Streptophyta; class Pinopsida; order Cupressales; family Cupressaceae; genus Cryptomeria; species Cryptomeria japonica. The sequence goes on from NC_081415.1 coordinate 146,103,058, forward strand.
TGAGGTTAGATGAAAATGTGTGTATAAGTACCTACTATAATGCATTTGACCCCAAAATAGCTTATATTCTCAAAGACAAAAACCCACATAACTTAAGGGATGCTTTCAAAATTTCAATCAATGTGGAGAGTAATAGGAAAGCATCAGGTAAAGTGGGAAGAAGGACTGATAGAAGATTATGGCAGGAACAAAAGCCACAAGAAAATAAATCCTCTAAAGAAAAGGATAAGACAGAAAAATTAATGACTACTGTCAAGGATCTTACTGCTAAAGTAAGTAAACATGAGAGGCCTCACTACAACTGGCAGGACACATCTGCTAGATTACATGATATGCCATATAACACTACATGGAAAGATGACAAACCTGTGCAAGACAAATAAAAAAGCACACAAAATCAGAATACCCCTGATCTGTTAAAGGGAGGAAATGCACACAATGTGGAAAGAACCCCTTGGTGTATGGAATGTGATGGGCCACACTCCCCCTACTAGTGTGCCATGGCTCAAGCTATGAATGAATCCATGAGAAGTAAAGATGAACCTACAATTAATATGTTTGAGTATAATGTGAAAATTGACTGTGAGTCTTCTGATGATGCAGCAAGTGACTATGAAGTCTCAAGAAACAATGCAAATTGCTAGGACCAATTGACAATTGATTGGAATCCCACTTTGAATGTAGTCATGATAGAAGACTAAGAGGTTCATCTTAGGAGGCCTAGTGAGGAGGAAGTAAAGAATCTCACCAAGGCAGCAATAGCTAAAGCCTAGTATAATTACAATCTTAGGAGCAACAAAGATTATGGAAGTCAAGGTATTCCTGGTTCTCTATTTTTTAAAGAAACTTCTTGTAAGAGATCCATTGAGAACAAAAGTTATGTCAAAGATAATTAGGCTAAAGGTGATCAGTCAAGTAGTTTAGCGAAACCTGGTATTTCTCATACAACTAGAAATAAGGCAGAGACCACCGGTGACAAGAGGACATGTTGCCAAAAGGCATAACAAGTTAAAGCTCATGTGGAGTCTAATGTTAACACTATTTTTTATATGACTCAATTTTTACCACAGATGAAAGTTTCAATACCCTTGATAGAGCTATTGAAAATAAAATAACATAGGAAGGCTACCTTTTCTTTGATTCCAAATATATCAAATGGTGATACTTCTTCTACAAAGGGAAATGCAAAGGATGAGAAGGATCAATAACAAGGACTCCCAGAAGTTTATCTGGGAACCACTATTAATCAAGAACCATCTTAGATAGATCCTTTTTATGTCACACTGTTAGTGAATAACAGATTCATAAAAAATGCATGACAGATTCTAGTGCAGCTGCTAATGTGATGCCTTATGGGTTATGAAGGAGCTAGGTTTTTTAGTACACACTTCATATGGGAGATGTTATGCCATGGATAATAAAGAAGTGACTGTTGTGGGTACTATGAAAGGTGTGGAAGTAAAAATAACAACTTTCCCTGAAGCTACGTATAAAATGGATGTAATTGTTAGAGACACCAAGCCACATTTTGGCATGTTATTGTCTAGACAGTGGGTTGTTGTTGTTGGAGGAAATCTTTAGCTATATTTGCCATACACAACTATCCCATTGAATGGGAATTATGTAAAATTGTATAGAGAACCACGTGCCCCAATGGTTATTGAAAAAATTGACCCAAACATGCCTAATTGCATGATTGATGCAAATCTTGATAACTTTAGGATTGAACCCATTCAGCCTCAGTTAAAGAATACTGATCCTATTTCAATGAGTTGGAATCACAACAAGAAGGCCTGTGGTAGATGTACTTTGATGGAGCTTTCTCTAAGGAAGGGTCTGGAGCCAGAGTGCTATTTGTTTCCCCATCATGTATTACCTTCAATTATTCTTTTTTGTTAGCATTCAAATGTACAAATAACATAGTTGAGTATGAAGCTCTGTTATGGGCTAAAAGACATGGGATAAGATTGTTAAGGGTTTATGGAGACTCTCAGCTTGTATTATCTCAGATAAGGTCAAGATATGCATCTAAAAATGACAGGTTAAAAAGGTATAAGCATCCTATTTGGGATATCACTGAAAACTTTTATGCATTTTCTATTGATTGGATTGAAAGGTCTAAGAATATCATGGCAGAATTTTTAGCTAATGTTGCATTAAATAATGATGATGTAACATTGACTGGAGTTTCAATAATTGAGACAAAATCTAGACCACCCATCCTAGATAATATGTACAATTGGCAAGTCTTTGAAGATTATGTAGACATCCTTAGATTTGTACAATGCATAGATGGCTATGAGGGTCAAAAGATTGATTATAATACATTGGTGGAAGTTGTAGATAGATAGGAAACCATTCTTGGAAGTGACATAGTGCAGCTAGAGACAAATGAAATACCCAGGGGACTAGTTGAACTAGAGGGTATGTTCAGTTATAGTGATGGGAACTTACACCAAGCATCATCTACAAAATTGGAGGAATTGGATGAGGTGAACTTAGGGACATAAGAATCCCCTAAGTTGGTGTATATTGGGAAGAACTTGTCTCCCCATGTTAGGGCCAACCTCATTAACCTATTAAAAGGGTATAAACATGTTTTTGCTTGGTCCTATGAGGACCTAAAGGCATATAGACAAGATTTATTTCAACATGAAATTCCTTTGCATGTTGATGCTAAGCCTTTTTAACAAAAGCAAAGACATATTAACCCCATTTTGGAAACTAAAATGCAACAAGAATTAACCAAGTTAAGGGAAGGGGGGACTATAAAACCTATAAGACATTCTTCATGGGTGTCCAACTTGGTCCCTGTCAGAAAGAAGAACGGGAATATAAGGCTTTGTGTAGATTTTAGAAATCTAAATGTTGCCTCTTTAAAGGACAATTATTCTTCCCCAAATATGGAAGCCATGTTGCAAAGGGTAACATGTTTTGATCTATTGTCAATGATGGATGGGTTCTCAGGTTATAATCAAGTACTAGTGAAAGAGTCTGAGAAATTTAAGACTTCTTTTACAACCCCTTGGGGGACTTATGTGTATGTGAGAATGCCATTCGGTCTGAACAATGCTAGAGATACTTTTTAGAGAGCAATGGATGTGGCTTTTAAGGAGTTTATCAACATCATAATGGTAGTCTACTAGGATGATTTGACATGTTTCTCAAAGAGGGTAGATGATCACTACGGTCATTTGGAAAAGGTCTTTTGCAAAGCTCTAGAGTTTGATGTATCCTTGAACCCCCAAAAATGTCATTTTGCAATGACTGAAGGAAAATTATTGGGGCATATTATTTCCAAGGAAGGGGTTAGGATAGACCTTGAAAGGATTGAAGCTATAAATAATGTACCTCAGCTAGAGATTGTTAAAGGGATTCAGTATTTCTTGGGCAAGACGAAATTTGTTAGAAGATTTATACATAACTTTGCTGAAATCGTTAAACCTATTGTTAAATTACTTAAAAAAGATGAAAAGTTTTCTTGGGATGAAGAAGCTGCATAGGCTTTTGACAAAATCAAGAAGGCTATTCAGGAAGCACCGGTGCTAAAATCACCTAATTATAGTAAGCCTTTCTCATTATTTTCTTTTGCTTCATATCACATAGTAGCAACAGTTCTGGTTCAAAAGGATGATGAAGGATATAAACATTTGATTGCTTTTTATAGAAAGTCTTTACAGGCTGCTGAGTTAAAGTATGAAATCATGGAAAAATAGGCATATGCTCTAGTTAAGGTTGTTAAAGTATTTCACCCTTATCTGGTAAATGCCCAAATTATAGCTTATGTACCACATATAGTTGTCAAGGATATCCTATCCCAGCCTGAAGTAATTGAAAAAATATGTAGATGCATAAGAAGAATACAATTTTTTGATTTGAGATCAAGATCACCAAACTGGTAAGAGGATTAGGCCTTGCAAAATTGATGGCTGAATCAAATCTAGTTACTGTTGATGTTAATAATGTTGAAAATGAGGAAGTCTTAGTCACTAGCATTGAAAGGCGGCCATGGTATTTAGATGTTGTATATTTCTTGAAGAATGCCTTATGCCTAGGAGGTATGACACACAACCAGATGAGAACATTAAAGTTAAAATCATAGAAATATGTTCTTATTCAGAGAGACCTCTATTGGAGGAATATTAATGGGATGCTACTAGTTTTCCTAGACGAATTCCAAGTTGGGAAGGTTCTGAAAGAGATGCATAGTGGAGTATGTGGAGGCCACTATTCAGCTAAGACTATTGCTCGTAGGATAATCCAAGTAGGGTATTATTGGCCAACTTTGTTCAGGGATGCTCATAAATATGTTAAAAAATGTGATCCTTGTCAAAGGTTTTCTTCTAAACTAAGGTATACTATTGCTTTGCCTTTGAATTCTATTATTGTTGAAGCCCCTTTGTTCAATGGGGCATTTATTTCATTGGGGAAATAATAGAAAAATCAAGCAGAGGTCACAGATGGATTTTGGTGGCTACAGACTATTTCACCAAGTGGATTGAAGCCATACCTACCAAACAGGCTACTAATAAGGTAGTCATTAATTTCTTGATGGATAATATAGTGACAAAGTTTGGTGTGCCAACTAAAGTATCCATGGACAACACCATATGCTTCAGGTCTGAAGATTTTGCAGAGTTCTATACAAAATATGGGATTATTATGTCATACTCTTCACCCTACCACCCACAAGGAAATGACTGGGCAAAATTGAGTAATAAAAGCCTCCTCAACATCATAAAGAAGATCCTAGAGGAAAATAAAAGGTCCTGGGACCTATTATTACTGTTTTGACCTTTGGGTAATTTTGTTCCATAATTTGCTAAAATCTGTGAAATTATGCTTAGCACTATGTCTTGCCTCTGAGTTATTGGTCTTAAGGTTTAGGGTTTTTGAAATTTACCCTTTTTTCTATTTTGGAATCTCTGCCTTCTATTTCTATGTTACTTTTTCCACTTAAGTGGAAGGGTCGGTCCATCGTGAAGGGGTCCCCCCTTTACGTTTTTGCCCTAGGTGGGTCTTTATTAATACTTTATTTTGCACCCCTTTCCTATGTTTTTAAGTCTTTGTCGGGCCTTGTAAAAACCATGCAAGTTATGGTTAGTTCAACGGTGCACATGGATTTGCAAAGGAAAATAGCCCAAACTTTATGCTCCGTGAAATGGCAAAAAGCCTAGCGGGCCCCAAAAGGTAGGTGAAGCCCTTGGTTAAAAATTGTGCATCTCAAAGATGATCTAATAGTTGGCGCTATTTTGCCTAGCAAAGATGTCCAAAGTTTACCTTTCACAAAGCAGTGAAAGGGCAGTGGACCCAATGAAAGGGTGATGTGGAAGTTAAAGGGGTACATCTTGAGATAGATCTAATGGTCCGCACTATTTCGCTAGGCAAAATAGCATGAGGGTTATCCTTTGTGAAGCAGCGAAAGGAAGGTGGGTCTAGCAGATGGGAAGTTCATGGTTTTAAAGATCACTCAACTTGGAGTTGATCAGATGGCCCACGTTGATTTGCAGCCAGAAGCAACATGAAATTTACCTTTTGTGAAATAGTGAAATGAGTTGGCGGTTACATGGCTGATGATGTGGCAATACAGTTGGACGCCTAGCTAAAGTAAAAGGTGATCTGTCAGATGGATACGTGGCTCTAAAGGATTGGGAAGGTCCCACTTTGATTGAGCGGCGATGGTGATAAGATTCATGGTTAAAGTAAAACACGTGGCAGTTAACATGTGGAGCTCGATAGAGTTCTTGGATGAATGGGTGGCTAACACATAAGAGTTATCTGCCAGAAATCAATAAGGAAAGCGGAATCTGTGCAGAGGGCCCACTCTAAAGGTTAAGGGATGTTAAAGGCTACACATCTCGAAAGTGATCCAACGACCAGTGTTGTTTCATAGCCTGAAGATGTAGGGTTGTTAACCTTTGTGAAATAGTTAAATCCTTTAGCGGTGATGATTGTGTGCCATTAGTGAAAATGACTGGCAGTCACTGTAAGAAGTAAAGATCGAGCGAATGGTAGGAGATCCAATGGCTAGTGATGTTTCACATGAAAGAAATGCGCAGGGTTTATCTTTTGCGAAGCAGCGAAAGGAAGGTGGGGCCCATTTTTAAGAAGGATGAACTAGGTAAGGTAAGAAACATGTATGTTCTCCAAGATCTGATGGATGACGTTGTTTCACATGGCAAAGTTGTAAGGTTTTTAATCTTCGCAAAACAACAAAAAGCCAGGATAATGAGATTTTCTTTATGGTCCATTGGAGCCTTTTTTCAAATTCAATTGTGAATTGATTGCCGAAGAATGTGGATTAATGCTTCAATTCATTGCTTTGTTGCCATATTAAGCTTCACATCAACTGATTGTAACATCTTTTGAAAGAGTTTTACAGAGGAACCATTGCACAAAGCAAATTTCTTCAGGTGACAAGTAAGTTCTACACTCATTTTGAAAGTTACAGGTTTGAATTGGTATAATTGGGTGCTTAAATTCTTAGAGGTCTATTTGAATTTAAATTGAAATAATTGTAATTCAAAGATGGCACCTCGAAGAGACTTCATAGGGAAAGTGAATTATCAGGATATAGTTATATGTGATGATTTCTTGGAACAGTTAACCATGTCTACAAATCTTGCTGCTAAAATAAAAGAATTAGTGCCCAAAGCTCCCCGTTTGAGAATTAATGATGACTTGTATGACAAAGGAAACTGGTTAAGGGATCCACAAATAGGGTTATCTGGTCAGGGACTTTTCAAGGTAGGATTTGGTCAAAGACACTCCCCTACTCCAATCTACAGTATATGAGAATTAGATGTGGGAAAGTTCATTGTCCCTGGGGTTTTCATGGATGTAGATTTGTTAACCTAGGTTGCAAATAATTATGACCTTGTTGCTAAATGTGTGAGAAATGTGAATGGGGGAGCCTTGATTGAGATCAATGATGATGAGTTTAGGAAATTATTCAAGCTTAGTGAGGTGTCTAATTATTTAGAGCCCATAAATTTTGATACACTCGCACAGGTTTACAATGTGCAGAGAGATCACCTCAGGAGTTGCCCTTTCAAAGAGTTTATTGTTAAAATAGGAGGGTTAACTATTGTAGGCCCTAGTACCATGGAACCCTTCTCTCTGAATTTGTTTACTCTGAGGGCTAAAGGCATGTATTGGTCACTATGTCAAATGTTTGGAGAAGATGCTGAAACAACCATGCCAACCCATTATATGCTAATGATAGCACAGATTTTGAACCCATCTCTAGTAGTAACTTTTGATTATGCACCTTATCTCACTGATACAATTCATGCAGGGATGATAGGGATTAAAAATGGTAAAGTAGACAGACTCTTTGGGTGGTACTCTCTTCTTATTCACATGTTTTTGTTTAAAGGTTTTGACTATTTTGCTAATGAAATGGATCTGGTTAAGGAGAAGGAGGGTGAAGAAATGCCTGTGCAGTTATGGAGCATAATTTTGTCTTGGGATAGAGAGGATACCAGCTACTTGAAGTTTGATAGATGCTTTGCATCAAGGCTTAGGATCCTCTTATGCTCACAAAACCCTAGGATCCCTAAGGCTCTTTTAGAATTTCTTAGGCCTAAGGAATTTGTTGAAGGTATTAAGATTGTTCATAATTGGGGTGACATATATTTATACCCTGTCTCTACTATATTCAGAGTTTATGGTTTTAGATGTACTCCATACTTGCTCCCCTATCAAGTCCCATTGAAGATAGGAATTGTAGAGGTCCTGAAGCAAATTGGGGGTGTGAAAGAGGCCGAATTAACAAATAGGGGAAAATGGACCATCTTCCCAACTGTCACTATGGCTCATCAATTTGTAATCACCAAGGGTGGTTGGAAGAACTTTGATGATTTATTTCAACCATATAGGTTGTCTACTACAGTATCAAGGTTTGCTAACCCTAAAGATTTCTTCAATGGCATGTTCAGAAAGAGAGCAGTATGTAAAGGTAGAGCTCATCAGTTCCATTTTCTTGAGGATTTGATTAAAAATGAATTCAATTTGGATGAGCAAGAATTGAGAAAAGAAAAATGGATAGCTTACAAGAAGACTCTTGATTTTATTCACCAATTTGATGGTGGTTATGATCCTCTGTCTAGTTTTACTCCCTTTGAGGCGAAAATTAAATTATTAATTCTTTATTTTGAAGACCTATTGCAGACTCTAAAGGAAAAGAGAGAAGCTATAATAAGAAATAATCCTGAAAAGGCTAAGTTGGTTTTAGCCAAGCCTTCCTTTGCTAAAGCCATCCCTCTGGGTGATTATGTGATGCATAAGAAGCCAAGGTACAATGTGTTAGTACCGGCCCCTAGTGAGCCCTCTTCTTCAAGAGGGAAGAGACCAATAAAGGATGTGGTTGAAGTTCAAGATTCTCATAAGAGGTAGAGGATGGGAAAAGAAATACAAATAGGTGAACCTTTATACTCTCCATCCCAGTCCCCAATCCATGTGGGAGATGAATAGGCAATGGCAGAGCAATTGTTGTAGTTAGGAAGTCTTGGAGAGATTGCCTACATTTATGAGGAAACACAAGAGCGAATGCCTGAAGAGCCACTGAGTGCTGAGATGAACTTGATTGCAGATGAGTTCAAAGGAAAAGAGCTAGACCCTAATATCAAACAGGCTAGTGAAGATATCCTGGCTGATAGTAATTTGTCAAAATAGGGTTGTTTACACAATTTGTTTGGAAACAAAACATTGAGCAATTTAAGGCAAGATGTGAGAAGGAAAAGAGTGAGCAACCCCACAAACATGCAACTACAGTGGAGGAAGAAGTGAAGCAAGAAACGGTGGTAGAATTTAAAGCCATTACTCTTGAAAAGGGAAGAGAAATGGTGTCAAAGGCTGGTGTTTTAATCTTGTTAGGATTCCCGTAGATACTGAGAGGGGGGGGTGAATCAGTATCTAACTGGTGAGTAGTATTTCTTAAGTTAGAACATGCAGAACATAAAATAGCAGTATACCGATATGCAAGAATTAAAGCAATAAATAGAATCAAAAACATCCACATGAAAAGAACACTATAACACAAGATGTTTAATGAGGAAACCCGGTGTGGGAAAAACCTCGGTGGGATTTGTGACCCACAATATTCACTTACTAACCAATAAGAGAATATTACTTACAATAGGGGCCTGCACATGCAGGAAGGCCAACTACCTAGAGCTCACTGCTCAATGAGAAGTCACACTGACTTACAATGAGGATTATACTAATCCAAAGACTTGTAATGCTTTACAATAGCATCTCCAATGCTAGATTCAGTATCAGTTCTAATTGTGAGGCCCTACCCCGACTCAGTTTGACATTTTTAGTTATTTGCATATTGAGACTATTATGGATGCTTTATTTTATGCTTTATGGACTTAGAACTTATATGATTCCATGATTTGGATCACACTGACATATGTTGATGCTTTATTTCATGCATGATGATTATGAACTTTAGATATGTTACTAGAATAGAATTACATTATGATGGTGAATGTCATTATTGGAAATTTGCAGGATTTCATTTTGATGATAAAAAAAAAAAAAATGATGCTTATTTATGAGTGGTTCAATTTTGGAAAATTATGTTAATTGCTTATGTGAAATTGAATTTGAACGAATGAGATATTGAATTATTGTTGCCAAATGTATAAGTGTTTGATGTGCAATGGAATCCATGTATTTGATTATGTATAAATGTGACTATTTGGAATTACTAATGTGTTAATTGAGATGCGCAGGAAAATTATCCATGTGACCATGGAATTTATATGGAGAACCAAGCCTAGACCAATGTACGTTTGTTAAGCCGGGGAGTTGTCTATTTGGAGAGACAACACCCCCTTTGTAATGTATTTTATTTGTGAAGTGTATAATGCTTGAGTGTTAAAATTAATTTATATGTATATGTGTAATCCTACAAGAGACAAATTCCATGTGTGATTTTTATATTGTATTTTTATTGTGTCACTTGACACATGTGCTGATTAGTGTCATTGATTTTGACTTGTCTCTTGGAGGGAGTTTTGTTTCTACCAAAGCCATTCAAAAACATGAGTGTGGTCCCAAATTTGCCTTGGGTAGGGAGTCTTGGGAGTGGTCAACTCAAGTTTGACCCGTAGGTAAACTTCAGTTGGGTTTCCAAAGGGTTTAATGGACTCCTAGGGTCAGTTTTAAGGCTTTTCCAAAGGGCCAAAGGGTATACCTATGGGTTAGGGGTATTTTGAAACATGTGGCTTCTCCCATGTGACTATGTAGTCACTTCAAAAAGTGGTATTTCCAAGATGAACGAATATTCAACTTAGAAGGTTCCTCCTAGGATAGACAACCTTCTCTTTTGATGTCAAACTCTCTTCCCCATCTTCTTCCACCTTTTCCCTTTCCAATTTTGGTAATGTGTAAGAGTTTGGGAAGGGCAACCAATGGGAACTCTCACCTCACCCAAGGGGTTGGGAAGTGTGTGAGAGGCCTTCTTAGGCAAGAATTGGAGACTTAGTGAGTAATCACTCACTCTCCATTTTTGGAGATTATGCTTTGATTTGAAAAGTTAGTAGGAGAGTAAAATTTTTGGAGGAATTTGGAGAAAAGTTTGTGTGGAATTGGGCAGCTCATCCCCAACTAATTTTAGCAAACCTATTGGCAGGATAAGGTTGGTTTCTTCTTATCTCATCTTGTTTATGTTGTATGTGTTAGTTTATGTTGTTTTGTAGAAGAAAAGAGTTGCTTGTAAAGAAAGTGTTTCATGAAGTTTTTGTTGAAGTAAAGAATGTGTAGTTTCATTTCTATGTGTTTTGTTTTGTGTTTCTTGTTGTTTTTGGGAGTGTCCAAGATCTCCTACTCTTGGGAGGGTAGGAAGATCTTGGGGTGGAAGGAGTATGACAGCCTTGGGTGAGAGGCTCTCCTTATGGAGAGTGATCTCAAGGGTGTCCTTTGTGACCCTTGTTGCATAGCCTTGTGTATGCATTTGGGGGTCATAAGGGGAGTAAATATGGCTTTGAGCCTTGTTGGGGGGCATAAGGATTGTGGAAGTATTTTGTTGCATTTGTAATGCCATGAGCTGGCTTGTGTTGTATTTGGCTTGCAATCTCCCCATTGGTACTTGGTCCACTTCCACCCATGGAAGAATCATCATGAATGTGGTGAAAGTGTAGCTTGGGATTGGTAACTTGTATGTTGAGTGTCTTCCTATGTTTGTTGCAGAGTTTGCTTGTTTGTAACCCGTCTAGTGCTTGGTTCTCCAAGCTCGGGGGTGGCTTCTAGTAAGCCTAGGCTGGGAGGTGAGCTCTCTATGGTCAAGATGTGTTTTTATGGCAGGTTGCATGGGATGGGAAAAGAAGGATTTGAGAACTATGTTGTTGTTTATGTTGCAGAAAAAGTTAATAGGACAATGTATTCACTTTTGGAGTTTGTAAAGGAAAAAAAAAAGTGAGCTAGATTGTGTTTATTTACAAGGAAAGAAGAATTTTTGTATTCAATATTAGCTTGTAAAAGAAAGAGAAAGTCATTGTTGTGTTTATTTTCCAAAAAAGTAAAGCAATGTATTTCTATTATTATGGAAAGGAAAATGTAGTTGTTTTAATTTCAAAACCCCTTTGTAACCATGCTCATTTGTATCTACATCTATTAATGAAATATATAGTACTTTTCCCTACTTTGGTAGTTTGCAAAAAGAGAAAGAAAGGGTTAGTTTGCATCCAAATCTTCATGTTTTACAAAAAAAAAGAAATAATTGCACTTTTGTGTAAACTGAAATTTCAAGTTAGATGTTACCCCATATTTCTTTAAGTTGAACATGTTGCTGTAAATTTATTTAAAAACAATCATTTATTTCCCATTTGTTACAGAAAATGGAATCTTATTATTTTATAGTCTATTTCTTTCCAAAGGATTAGCATTTAGTCTCAGTTTTATTTGCCTACAAAAAAAATATGTTTGCCTCATTACTCAATCTGCAATAAAAAAATCATAGGGTTCTGCATGCATTCAAAAGATACTTAAATAAGTAAAAATGGTATTACACAAATATATATATTTTACTCATTTCCTTTTAAAAACTGTTTACAAAAAAAGAAGGTGATGCTTTTACAGATTTAATATTACTAAGTGAAGGAGGAGTAAACTGATAAATCTCCTAACTAGGTCATTCAAAAAAAAAAAAAAACATATATATATAAATATATATGATTTTTACATTGTAAATAAATTCTGTTTATTTCTAATGAAACCATACATAATGCCTTATATATATATATATATATATATATATATATATATATATATATATATATATATATATATATATATATATATATATATATATATATATATATATATATATATATATATATATATATATATATATATATATATATATATATATATATATACCACTTAATTATTGAAAATGAAACCTGCTTATTCCAAGTTAAAACTGTGTTCTTTTTGTTTCTACCATACCCTATATTTATTTATATATATATATATGCAGAAAACTACATAAAAGAAAAAATATCACATTTAATATAACCCAAGAAAACCAAGTGAAAACCATATTATAAATTTTCGGGGGTTTCAACTTTGTTTTAACACAAAGAAGAATCGCTTAATAAATTAAACTGTGTTTTGGACGGCGGAAGGCATGGCCTGGGGCGGCGACGCCCACAACCTACGGTGCCGCAAACTATGGGTGGCGCCGTCCACAGACTGCGGAACCCGCAGCCTGCAGGCGGCGATGTCCGCAGCCTGCGGGAGCCGCAGCCTGCGGGTGGCGCCGTCCGCAGTCCGCGGAGCCCCGCATTTCCCCCCCCCGTACCTGCATGAAAATACAAACGGCACTCGTTTCTTCTTGGTGACTCCGCTCGACTCCCTCTCCGCTCCGCCTCCTCCTTTCCTCCCCCGCAACCCGCATGGCATTAACAAAGGGCGCTCGGTTTTGTCTTGGGGTTTCCTCCGCCCGGCCATTAAAAACAAACACATAAAAAAAAAAGGGTGAGGGTCCGGCAGCGGGTTCGGCCCTGCACGCTGTTCCCGTGGCCGCCGACCCACCCTGCACACAACACACACACACACACAGGGTTTGAAAGAAAAGAAAAATAAAAGGGGTTGGCTAATTTGCCCTAACCCTAATCTCGGGGTTGGGCAAATCTCACATTAGGGTTCAAATTAGATATGTGTGTTAGGAGTGTATGGAAAAAGAAGGGGGGTTGAATAATTTAATAAAAGGAAGACCCCGCCCTCTTTGGGAAAATTTAATTATAAGGTTGTGTATAAAAGTATAGATTAAAATATATATATATACATGTATATATATATATATATATATGTAATTTTATATATATATATATAGATATGTGAATATTTTTATATATTTATATGTGGTTTAATTTCGACATTCATTTGGAATCAAATAGCTAATAGTAAGGCTAAGTAATGTTTTTTCTTAAATTATTGATAAATGTAAGAGCATTTTAATAAAGTGAAAAAATTAAATAAATAAATAGATAAAGGAGAGAGAGAGATTTTATACTTTGGGAGGGTAAATTCTAGAGGATGAAATTTACCATGTTGGCCCCTCTATTTTGAGAATTAATGGGCTTGTTTCAAATTAACGAATATTTGATTTAACAAATTTATTCAATCTAAGAGTTAGGATGAGTTAATATTTGACCCAAGGGGTGGATGAACTATAGAAAGTTTTTAACTTATTTTAGAAATCTTATATTTAGTTAGAAATCTTCTTATTAGAAAATTTAACCATTTAATAGAAGATTAATGTTCAGTAGTTGGGGAGATAATGGCTCATTTTTAACATAGGTTATTTTTGTCTCATTAAATTTAGTTGCTTGGTTTAATTGAAACATAGTTAAGACCAAACAAGTTGCATTATTTTATTTAAGTTAATCGTACTTAGTTGGATATTTTAATTAAGTTAGTTATATTAGTTAGGTAAGTCGTTAATTAGTCAAGTATTTTTAAAAAAAAAAAATTCCGTTCGTGCCCAAAAGTTGGGCATGACACTAACTCTGCTCTTTACATATACCCTTGACCTATAATTCGCACATTAGGTCTACCTGATAATTTTCTTTATGCTCACTTACTTACACACTTAAATGTCTACAATGATCTCCTCTATATACAAGTCATTTTACAATTTGCTAAGTCGGCTTACAATAATAATCAAAATATTACATATCAAAAATCCTGTCAGCCTCTATGTCGGTATACATCTTTTCTTCTGTGCTAGTGTCGGTGCCGGTGTAGAGTGATCTTGTTGATGCCGGTGCACTGTCTTGCTTGTGTAATGCTTTGCCGGTATGATGTCTTGCCGGTGCCATAGGATTGCAAGGTTTCCATCAATGAAAAAACCTTCAATCATACACAATGTCTCATTGGAGTGTCCATATGCCAACAATCTCCCCCTTTGGCATTGATGGCAACACTCATGAGAAATTTCAAAAAGTGTCCAAAATGTGTAGTCCAAAAAAATTTCCAAAAAATATGAAGGGCTCCCCCTGAGCATATGATTCCTATCTTTGAACTTTCTCATCCTACTACTCCCCCTTTGGCATCAATGACAAAGGTTGTCAAGATGTTAGTAGAGTTTGTAGTTATATCTATCCATATCCTCAACCTTGTAGTTGGGTAGTTATTATCTGAAAAAGATCGCCCAAAATTAAGTTTATACTATCCATAAACTTTTTGCTATCTTTTATTGTTGTCTCAGTCCTCTTCACAGTACCGGTGAGATACTGCAATTGTTTTGCCGGTGTTTTACTTCCCTATGCTAATGCCTCTGAGATTTCCTTCTGCAGAGATGCTAGATAGTCCAATCTTGGACTCAGTTTAGATCTTAAGTGTTTTGCCTGGTTTATTATTGTCTCTTTCTCTCTTTGCTATTTAAGCAATTCTTCCTCAAAATTTGCTAACTTATCTTCAAAAACAGATAGTGAATCCAGTGAGTTGACAAAATTGTCTACAAGCTTGTTTATCTCTTCCTGTGTCTTGCTTATTTTCTTGTCAATATCTACAATTGAGAAGTTTGTTTTGCATGTGTCTTTGTACAGGTTTTTATACTCTTTCAACAAACTACATAGTTCCAGTAGAAGTGTGTCAAAGTCACTATTACACTTCTTTATTTCTTCTTCAAAGAATTTCTGTTTCTCCTTTTCTACCATGTCCTTTACAGATTCTTCCTATATTTTCTCAATATTTCCAAAAATGTATTTACATAATGTATCCAACTGTCCTAAAGAATCTTTATTATCTATATTACAATCATGATAAATTATTTTCAAAATTGGTATTGAATCATCTATTGCTTTGTAAGCTTGTGAACTGTAGTCAGTTATTTTCTTAATGGATTCAAGTAATACCTCAGTCACATTTGTTGACATTGATGATGACCCAATAAACTGAGTACCGAGGGAAGTGACCATGCTTGTATTGACCTCTAGCAGGTCAGTTTGTGTCTGCATTTCCTTTAGCATTGGTTTTCCTTCTTCATTGCTTAACGGTGGCATTGTTTCCTTGTGAGCCCTGTTCTGGAGCCTTTAGCTCTATTGGTTTCTCTGTTTGTGCCTTAGATTCCATCTTTTTCCCTGTATCCTCTGCCAGTTGCTCTATATTTCCTGTTACCAGAGGCTCTTTAGCCATATCTGATTTTTTAGTTGTATCTTTATCAACTATTATGTTGATCTATTAGGTATCAACATTTACAGTGCATAGGACTTCAAGATTTGGATTGCTATCCTCTACATCCATGCTTTCAGCTGTCAGTTGGTTTTCAAGGGTTGTAATTTTTATAGGTGGAGGTAGGTTGTCTTTAACCTTTATGCTTGGAGGTCCACCAATTTTGCATTTCCCTTTATCCTTATCCTTCTGATATACCTTAATAGGCTTGGGATTCCTGTATTCTTCTTGTTTTTCTTTTTCAACCAAAAATATGTCCCAACCATCTTCTGTTTCCTCTGAAACCTCTGTAACTCTTCCTACCATTAGTGAAATATGCCAGTGTGCAGTGGAGAAAACTGTCCGGTTTGCCTGAGTAATCAAATCAACAATTTCCTTTGGGGAGTTTACCGGATATACAACAAGTAGTTTTTCTATTTTTATTTTCTTATCTAATTCAATTATTCCTTGCCTTCTGGCCCCAAGTCTTTTGTATAAATCATCAAGTATTTCATTGATAACTTCCATCAAAAACTTTTTGAACATGTCCATATGTAGTATTACACTCTCCTCAACTTGCCCTTTCTCATTAGCAGATAGGGTGTCATAAGTTTTCCCTATGTTTTTCAGTTTTCCTTCCTCTGTGATCTCATTTAGTAATATGTCTAGAGGTGCCAAGTCAGTTTTTGTCTTTTTCTTTTTCTTAGGAGTTAGCTTCTTTTTAGGTGTGACCTTTTTGACTAGAGATCTCACAGTTGTTGCTTCTACCTTGTCCTTCTAGGTGAAGGAGTTGTTTCTGGTGAGGGATCTCTTTTCCTAAAAACTCTTTTAAAGGTTGCTGGCATGTCTCCTTCCGAAGAGGTACCTACCAGTGATAGATAAGCTTCAAGTTGTGGGGCTGCCAGCTCATCTTCAGTTATGCCAGTTTTCTTTAATACATCTTCCTTAATGGCTTTTTTTTGTCTAGATCCTTTTCTCACAAATGCCTCTACCTTCTTCACTCTTTTCTTGGACTATATTTGGCTTTCTATGGTTTCAGCACTACCAAATACTTCATTGGGGGCTTCCAGAAGTGCTTTGGCATAAGTTTCAACTATGTGGTCATCTATCTCATAGCCCATTTTTGTTACCCAGATTGTCCTTGGGATGACTGCTTCCATCCATATTTCATCCTTTTTAATAACAAAGCATATATCATCTTTGTATTTATCTACAATTTTTTGAGATAACCTTGTCCTTTTCTTCATTTTTGTCTTTAGTGCTTGGAAAAAGTCATGAATGTTGTTTTCCTTGTTCTCACCCATGGTATTGAACAATTTTGTTAGTTGCTTTCCTACCGGTATGTCATATCCAAGTTCTTTATATCCTATACCAGGAACCTATTTTGTTATATGAAGCATTAGACATACTAACAGATTTCCAAATCTGAAAGTTCCTTTCTTATCCTTCTTTATCTTTCCAAGGTTGTCTATCAGTTCATCCTTTAACCTTTCACAGATGTCAATTTTTGCATTGTTTGTTACCATATCATAAGCACTCTTAATGTATAAACTTGAAACTGAGTTAAGTCTATTGATATGAGTGGCTTTGTAACCTAATATCATACTTAAGAATCTCACATTTGTATCCTTTACATCGTTAACCCTTAGAGATATTTAATCAAATGTTGCACCTGTTAGGTCTGTGACTAAATCATTTGAAACTTTCTTGTTTTTGTCTGGTCTTCTACCGATGGCTGATAACCCTATGACAGCCTTTACCGCTTCCTTGGTGATTTCATGAATTGCATCTAACTAGAAAAATTCTCCATGAACTCTACTTAACACTATCCTAATCACATCCTTAGGAAATTCAAGAATGCTAAGGATTTCTATGAATCCTAGGGTTTCAATGATTTTGTGTTCAACTTTAACATTGCCAGTATCATCACATATCTCAGTTTTATACATGGTTTTGATTTCCTCATCTCCTAACTCTTCAATATTGCAGTGAATATACATTCTAGGTTCTTCAGCATATACAACACCTTTAGGGATTTGAGAAAATGCACCTAAGGTATCATCCTTCTTTGCTATTTTGGGGACCAATTGAAATACAGGCCTAGGTCTTTTAATTACTTCCACAATAGTAGGGTTCACTATGTATTCAATTGCAAAGGTGGATGCCATGATAAAATACCTTTTTCTGTCTTGGATGGATGATTTCTTGGAGTGTGCTTGCTTCTTGCTCAAAATGCCTTAGCTCAGAATCTTCATGCTCTCTGAAAGTTTGAAATCACGGTGAAATGAAATGGAGCCAAAACCTTATTTTATAAAGTCTTTTTCGCTATCTACCACATTAATTGCATGCCGGTTAAGTATTTACTTAACATTGTTTGCTGGTATTAAGTGATTTTCAACTTCTTATCTCTAACAGAGGAAATAATAGCACGTGTCATTAGATTGCCAAACACTCAAGAAAATTTTCTTCAATTAGATGAAGAATTTCCTACCGATGGAGCACTGCTCTGTCCTACTAGTGAAGCATCACTCTATCCTGCTAGTGAAGTATTAGTTGGCTCTACCGGTGGAGGAGTATTCCCAATATTTAGATCAACTTTTCTAATCCATTTCTTTGAGAATTCTCACTTAACCTCTTCAACTTTTTCTTTACCTTTCAAGCTAGCACTTTTGTTGTCTACCGGTGTGCCTTTACTTCTACAAAATTTAGCAATATGCCCAATCTTGTTACATGCATAACAAGTTACATTATTTTTCTGAATAGCTTTCCCATAACATATGCCGGTTTGTGTTCTACATTGATTAGATAGATGTCCACATCTTCCACAAACATAACATCTCACATTCATTCTACAGTTTTCAAAGTTATGACCAACTTTGTTGCATTTGGAACATTGACCAATGGGTGTATTGATATTGTGATAATTCCTAGATCTACATTCATTTTCTCTATGACCAAATTTATTACAGTGAAAGCATTTTACATTGAATTTATAAGCATTAGGTGGTCTTACCGGTTTGTTGTGATCCTGAGTATTTGCAGTACCAGAGCTTTCTCCAACTTCAAAACCAAATCCAGAAGTGTCACCTTTGGGTTTTTGATTCTTCAATAAGGTACCAAGTTCTTCTGAGCTTTTCTTGAATTTTTCTTTATGTTGATTTGCAGTTTCCAATTCCCTTTCCAAGATTTCTTTTTGTCTCATTAGTTCATTTGAGTCATTCTGAGTATGCATCAGATCTATCTTTCACATGTCATTTTCATAGCTAAGTCTTGTGTTCTCATTTGCTGCATCACTTAGTCTTCTGGTCAATTCTTCTTCATTCTTCTTTTTGTCCTCAATCTCTTTGCAAAATCTCATAGTCATATCTTGAATTTAATTTTTTGTTGTCATGATCTCTTGTTTCAGCTTGCTTATCATATCATTAAGTGATTCCTTTTCATCATTCTCATTTTGCAATTTTTCACATAGTTCTCTTCTCTTATTTCTTGTAACAATAAGATTTTCTTGAAGTGCCTAAATAATATCCTGAGCTACTCTTAAATCATCTTCTAATTTGATATTTTTCAACTTCTCTGCATCATAGTCAGTAAGAGCTTCTTCAAGTTGCTTCATCAGATTTTCCATCTTTACCGGTGTCAAGATCTTCCTCAAGTTGTTAGTCTTTTGAAAATAGAGGACTAGGCTCTGATACCAATTGTTAGGATTCCCATAGATACTGAGAGGGGGGGTGAATTAGTATCTAACTGGTGAGTAGTATTTCTTAAGTTAAAACATGCAGAACATAAAATAGCAGTATACCGGTATGCAAGAATTAAAGCAATAAACAAAATCAGAAACATCCACATGAAAACAACACCATAACACAAGATTTTTAACAAGGAAACCCGGTGTGGGAAAAACCTCAGTGGGATTTGTGATCCACAATATTCAATTATTGGCCAATAAGAGAATATTACTTACAATAGGGGCCTACACATGTAGGAAGGCCAACTGCCTAGAGCTCACTGCTCAATGAGAAGTCACACTGACTTACAATGAGGATTATACTAATCCAAAGACTTGTACTGCTTTACAATAGCATATCTAATGCCAGATTCAGTACCGGTTCTAACTCTGTTCTTTACATATACCCTTGACCTATAATTTGCACATTAGGTCTGCCTGATAATTTTCTTTATGCTCGCTTACTTACACACTTAAATGTCTACAATGATCTCCTTTATATACAAGAATCATTTTACAATTTGCCAAGTTGGCTTACAATAATAATCAAAATATTACATATTAAAAATCCTATTGGCCTTTATGTCAGTATACATCTTTTCTTCTATGTCGATGCCAGTGCCGGTGTAGAGTGATCTTGTTGATGTTGGTGCACTATCTTGCTTGTGTAATGCTTTGTCGGTATGATGCCTTGCCGATACCATAGTATTGCAAGGTTGCCATCAATGAAAAAACCTTCAATCATACACAATGTCTCATTGGAGTGTTCATATGCTAATAAATCCTTCCTAAATGGGACATAGCAGATGCCTTAGTGCTTAAAGTAGTAAGGAAAGAAACCAAGCCCCTAGAAGGAGTGACATTTAGTAAGGATAATGTTGCTTTGGTTATGTGGTCCCTAAACAGGGATGAGAGAAAAAGGAGGAAGGACACCTTCAAATCTAGCTACCTAGGAGGTATGAGAGTGAAGAGAGTCCAAGACACTAGAGTGGTGGAAGCTACCAACACAGTTTTAGAAACTACAAAATTCAGTGTGGCAGTGGCTGAGAAAGAAGCTAAGGAGAGAGCTGATCTCTAGGTAAAACTAGAAACAATTTTAAAGGCTTATAATTAGGCCAAAAGAGAGATAGCCAACAGAGATAGCATCATTGCTAATTTACAAAGTCAATTGGTAGGGCAATACTAGAAAGATGAGTCCTCTACTTTAATGATTGCATCTTCTCCAACAAGACCCCCACCTACTAGTCCTATCATTGAATTTCCCTCTTCTCCTATGACCTATGGTTTCCAAGCAACTAAAACCGTACAAGATGAGATGGAAAAGTTTGAACAGGCTTAGGCCTTACTTGCAAGCAAATATGAAGAAAAGGCCAAAGGTATAATTTTGAAATTTGCTGACTCAGTTAGAGCCTCTATTGTATACATTTACATGAAAATAATTTTGAATATTTTGACTGATTTGAAAGAAGATGAGGCCACTTTGGAGCCAATTCTAAATAAGTGGATGCCTAGGGGAGTGGAGTTGGAACTTATGTGTTCATCTCATGCAGAGGTAGAGGTTGATGCCAATATCAAATCCACTTGTGAGTTAATAAAAGGGATGACTGGACTAGCAAAAGAAAGGGCAAGTGTGAAGAGAAAAGCCCAATTATATAGAAAAGAATATTTTGATCACATGTATGAGTTGTTTCCTAGGGGTTTTGTTGGTCCAAGTCAGCGGAAAGAGGAAAAGGCATGGATGGAAGAGTTGGGGTATAAATTGTCTTAGAGGGTAGATGAGGTCATTAATATAGATGATGCGTCTTTATTTATTAAGACAATTGAGGAGATTGAGATAGAAAAGTAACATTATGGTTTTCTGGAGACAGAGGTTGGGCAATTGAGAATCACATGGAAAAGGCTAAATAAGATGAAAAAGAAGATTGTTAGCTTCTCCTGCCCAAGTGATGATGTATTCCAAGAGTGGAAAAACAATTATCTAGTACAAGAAGAGGAAGTCCTAGAACAATTAGAAGAATTTGCAATAGAACAACAAACATAAAAGGCCATTAGGAAATGAAATGGTTGTATTTCTTCTTTCCTTTTCAACAGGAATCATGGTTGTAACAAAATCTTCCTAGGAAAGTCCAAAGCTTGTTTGCATCCATATTGTTATAAATGGATATCAAGACTTAGAAAAAAAGAGATCACAAGAATTTTTTGTAAAGAAACTTTGCAAAAATATATCTAGGGTTTTTTGGTTCTCTCAAAAATTAGCTTGAGTCATGTAACATTTCCAAAATGAATATGAATATACAGATCAAAGTTTCAGGCCTAAATCTTCTTTGTCTTCTGGTGTGCATTCATTAGTTTGCTGGTTTCATTTGGATAATTTAGGGTTATTTGATTGAGTATGGATTATGAGGCAATCTTATAGATATATTTCTAGCTTTTCTCTTCAGGAGAGGGATCAAATATTCGTGAAATATTTCTGTCACTAGATCAATTATTTGTTGCTTTGAATTTGATAAATGATTTTAGTTTAAAGGGAAAGAACCTATATATATGTCAAGCATGTATGGTGTTCATCAAAGCCAAAGTAATGAAATGTATGAGAATGTTCAGTGTTGAAACTCTTGCTTGATTTAGGTGACTCTATAGCTTGGATAAGGCACTGATATCAGCTATGAAATTCTTTCTATCTTTCTTGGGATCAAATACTGAAAATGAGCATAAGTTTTCTTTAGTGTTTCAGTTTTATTGAGGTGATGAGGTCCATAGGTTTTTAGGATTGGTTTACTCTGGATTTCAATTTAAAAGTGTGAAAGTATTCACAAAAGGTATACCCACCTGAGCTTTGGATAAGTTCAAAGTGTAGAAGGTTTTGTTGAAACCTTGTTATATGTTATTGTGGAATTTTATTTTCTTGGTGTCCTCTTGATATGCAAACAGAGTTATTAAATTTTCTTGTAGGGAGGCTAGAAGGGAATTAGAATTTGAGGACAATAGGATCAAAAGCTTAGATTGGCTTTATGGGCTGATAGGGTGACTATAAAAAAGGCCATTGGTATATTCCCTTTTGAGCTAGTTTATGGAGTGAAAGCCAAATTGCCTATGAATAATTTGCTTCTAGTTTATCAATTTTTACAGATTGAAGAACTAGAAATGTCTTAACACATGGAAGAAAGAATGATTTAGTTGGTAGAGATAGAGGAAATGAGGACTGCAGCCCATAAAAGGAATATATAATTTCAATTGTAGTTGAAGTACCTTTTTGATAAAAGGACTAGTGCAAGAAAGTTCCAAATTGATGACATGGTGTTGCAGTGGAATGCAAAGGACCAAGACTAGGGTAAGCATAAGAAATTTGAGTCACTATGGATAGGCCCTTTAATGGTTTGTGATATAAATGGAAAGGATTCATACTTCTTGCGAAGAATGAATGGCAAAGTACAATAATTTCCATTGCATGGACAATTCCTAAAATTTTAATTCTCTTGATTCATTTCAATCCATGCACAGTAGTTGTAGGTTGTATACATTTGTTTTCAATCGTGTGTTTTTCAATAAGGATTGCCTATTTTGATTTGAAGAGAAGTCTTTTGTTCCCGAGTGGTCTAGATTCCAAAGTTTTTGCCAGATTCTCGTCTTGGTCTTGCGTCCAACCATCCCCAGTTAGAGCCACTGTTGGAACTCATAAAAATCATGCTAAGTTTGGCAACCCAATGAAGCCTTACTTTATTGTTTTCCCTTCACGGTTTTGTTTTATGGTAAGGCAAGTGCATTTTTGTAATTCACCTTGAACTTGAACCCTTGAACCTTTTTGGTTCAAGGTTCAAGGTTCAATCGCTTCTCATACTTGTGTCGTGGCTTTGTATATATTTTTAATAAGTATGTGTGAATGCGTAATGATTGTTTTGAACCATTTGCTAATCGGTTCAAGGTTCATGGTTCAATGTCCCTTTCTTTCGCTAAATGTCTTTTCTTGTTATTTTTCACTTAAGTGAAAGGGTCTATGTGTCATCAAGAGGGGGCCCCTTTTTATGTCTAGGCATGGGTGGGTTCTGTTAGAGTTATTTTTTTAATTGGCATGATTTATGAGGCACAAAAATCCATATGGCTGTACTTACAAATGCATCAAAAATTTTTGTCAAAAAAATAATAATTTTTTTTTATCTTTTAGCCCTTTTATGCCCTAAAAGAGGGGTTTTTTCTTTTGGCCATAACTTGGTCATACGGAGGCGCTTTTTCAAAAACTTTATATCATCAGAAAAATCTTTCTGAGATCTCTCTATATATGGAGGTTTGATCTTCTGATTTTTCTTTTTTGATGGGGTTTTTTGTTGTCAAAGCTAGAAGTTCCTTTTTGCACTCTGGGAGACATAACTTGAGCATCCAAACTCCATTTTTTGAAAACTTTATATAGTTTGAAAGATTGTTCTATGCACTTTCCAGCCATATGAGTTTTCTTTCTAGATTCTACTCGAGGAATATTTTCTTCAATTTTTTGCTTTCTCAGCACTTTGTGGATATCTTGGTTGTTTCAGGTCCTCAGATCTCTTCTTTAAGTAGGATGTCTCTATTTTGGTTCCTCTTTCTATTTCCAATATTCTTATCATTGTTTCTTCATTTATGCAAACTCACTAAGATAAAGTGCCATCATGCATTGTTTACTTGGGATCTTGCACATCTTGTGCCTTATTGTACATGCACTACTTATAAAGTGCCATGGGGGGTTGGTGTTTGCCTTTTATTTGCCATCTACCTTTGTCACATGAGTGTTCATTCCATGACATTAGCCTCATTATGTGTGTCAAGTGAGTGTTCCTTCTAGGATACTATGTACTTTCTTTGCACCTTTGATGTTCCTAGTTCTTCATCATGCAGTTCTTGTTAGTCGTTCTTTTCATTGTACCTGTCCCTCTCCCTTTTCAACATTATGAGGAGATTTGTCCTATTGGTTCTAATGCTTCAATTATTCGATTGATCAGCTCTTCAGGCTTTAGTTTCTCATTCCATCTATATCCTTGAGTTTAGTTGTTTTCCTTTATTTGCCTTTTGATTCGAGTAGTGTCCTTTGAGGGTACTCATACAGATTACAGTATTCTCTACCTGGTCATGTTCTATTTTAGTGGACGTTCTTCAGATCAACAGTTACTCTTTGATAGTGTTTGCAACTATTTTTGCTTCAGTGGTGTTCTTCTTGTTTTTCCATCTCTTTTTGGAGTAGAGTTTTTTCCCATGTGATTTTCTTTATTTCTCCAATTCATAGAGATTTGGTTATGATTGGGTACCTCATTAAGCCTTGTTGCGGGGACCCAAATTTCCCTTCATCATGTAGTTGCATTTTTTGCTTCATGCATTTAATTTTTTAGCTACTCCCTAAGTTCATCTTAAGGGGGGGTGTTAGAGTTATCTTATATTAGCTAATAATTATTTATTTAATTATTAGTCCATTAAACTCTACGCTTAACCTAAACATAGGCATTTAATATATATTGTAGGTATTTAATAATTATTCTAATTTTTAAATACACATTATCCCTTTAAGGTTTCTTTAGGGTTTTATAAGGATTGTATTGTACTTGTTAATTCGATTGATTCCCTTTCTGAATGATAATCTTCTTCTTCTGAGCATTTATGCTTTTTTGCTGTATGTACCTCCATTCTTCTCTTGTGACAGGTATTTGCATGTAGGTGTTCTTGGGATCTCTGAAGTTGTATTTCCTCAACTTCTTTAGGTTCTCATAGTTTTAATTTTTGCCTAGGTCTTATGTCTTTTCCTATGTCTCTTTCAGGCTTTCTAAAGATCGAGCAGGTTCCTATTGATCTCGTGGCTATCGCTATACCACAACCCAAAAGTGATCGATGGTTAATAGCTGTGACATGGTGACTAAGTGGTGGGACCCATGAGATAGGTGCAGAGTGCAGAAAGTCATCATCAGCCATCACAAGTCAGGTTTTTCAGGCTATCCTGATGACCCTATGGAATGTACAAAGCGAAGGAGGTAGACATCAGTTATATCAACCATTGAAATAGAAAAGTCTCATGCTACCCAATAATGCAATGGAAAAGACCAAGAATCCCTTTTGTCCCACATTGGCCATAGGGAGGAGTATTTTGGTATTTAAACATAAGGCCACATATATCCTAAGTGTCAAAGTATAAAGGCTTTTGGCAAGTGCAAGCTCAGAAGAAGCGGGCCCCCTTGCACACATCTCAAAGTGGCTTAATTTTGTAAAAAGAGGGAAAATTAAATAGTGGGCAAGTTGCAAAAGATTAGATGACAGTCACTATATCACATGATGAAAGTGCTTGATGGTTAATAGCTGTGACTTGGTGACTGATGAGATGGTAGGCTAGGTGGCACCGAGGTAAGCACTGAGCAAATAATAAGGTGTCAAGTGGTGATGTGGCATAATAGATGGTAGATGGATGTCGTTGCTTAGTGGGACTAAGGGTCAAGTAGATCAAGAGAGATCAATGGTGATTAAGATGGATCCAAGGGCTGTCGCTATGTCATGACATAAAAGTGCTCAATAGATAATGGTCGTGACTTGGCAACAAACTACTAGCGGGGAGCTATGGCCGACAGTCAGACAACGGTTATGGCTGATAGTTAGGAGGACCCAGTGGTGATGACCATAGAGTAGACCGTGGCATCAATTAATCTCCAAGTGGATTCATCGAAGGCTAAGTTTCATCAACATAGAATGGTGTTGATGAAACTTTGGTTTTGATAAGACTTGAGAACGGCTGGCTGCTGGCGGATTTCCATCAATAGACTAATGTTGACAAACCAATGTAGATGGTGGGCCTAGTGGTGCTAAGATGGTAGAGGAAGTCACTCTTAGGTAGACATGTGGAAAACCAAAGATGATGTGGCATCCAAAACAAATCTCATTAGAAAATCAAAGGATGCCACGTGGCAAGATAGGTGGCATATTTTCAAGGTGTATATTGAGCAGATCATGGCTTCGATGGATCATTGAAGGGACTCACCGAAGGCATTAGTTTCATAGAAGAAAGAGGTTTCAATGAAACAAAGGTGTTGATAAGATGTAAGAGTAGTTCACTGAATGCTCGGATCCATTGACAAGGGCACATTGAAGAAATTTCAATCGGTTTCATCGAAAAGTGAAGGCATTGATGAAATTACGATTTCGATGAGACACAAAAATGGATTGCCAAAGTGGAAGTTTGGCTGAAAGGATGATGCCAAACAAGCCAAGGGAGATGGTGGGCCCGGTGGAAATGACTTGATAGTCTAGGAGGGTTAGATGATGAACTAGATGGCAGGACTGACTGGATAGGTGGAGTGCATGAAGATCTCAGAGTGAATCCAAAGATGCCACATGGTGAGGCTGTGGTATAGGTGAAGGCCCTTCAAATAAGCTAAAGGTCGAACAAGTTGAGAAGATTTGATGGCCAAGTGAATTGATCCAACATTTTTTGCCATGTTGCGATGCGAAAGTGCTCATGAAATATCCCATGCAACTTGGCGACAAATCACGTGTGCTAAAAAAGAGGGTGGCCCAAGCATTAAGGATCGAGCAGCTTGAGGGAATATCTACGGTTGTCTCCATACTGTGAGATGGAGGTGTATACGGTAAAAATGGATAACAACAATGATAATATTGAAAGACTAAATGGATTCAACCACAAAAACCCTAGCCTAACAACAACAAAGATCCACCATAACATATGAAGATTACCTAAGACAATGCAAATCAAATGAAATCACAAAGATTATACCATCACATGTCCAATAGGGTTTGAATCTCCATTCTTCCTATCTCCATTGATCTTGCTTGATATATTTGCTCTCAGATTTTATATGCACAAGAGCTCAATGAAGAATAGAATGTGGTTGCAAGTAGGATCACATATGAAGGTGCAAAGCATAGTGTAGTCAAGTGCATAATTGAATTAGCCAGGTAGTTAGGGTTTGATAATGAAGGAAGTATCTCCTTATATAGAAGACACTATATGAAATGGAGGGATAAGATTGAGAGGTGTAAAAGGAGGTCAGCTATGATTAGAGGGTAGGTAAAGAAAATAATAAAATAATGAAAGAGGGTAGGTAGTGTAGGAATTAAGAGATGAATGGCATGTGTCATAGGTAGAAAAGGCTAATGAATTAATTAAATAAATAAAGATTTATTTAATTAATAGAAGAAGTGGGATCAATTAACTAAATAAGATATTTATTTAATTTAAGAAAAGGATAATTTAAATAAATAAATGTATTTATTTAAATGAGAAATAAGGCTAGAAGAGGATAAATGAATTAATTAAATAAATAAAGATTTATTTAATTAATAGAAGAATTAGGCTTAGATAATTAAATAAATAAAGATATTTATTTAATTAAACATGAAAATTTTAGGTGTCTACATTTTGCCCCTCTTTGAGACAATGTGGCTTGTCGCATTGTTTCAAAGAAGATAAGATGAACTGATACAAAGTTGCCCCAAGATGGGAATGATATGCCCCCTTGAGAGATTGGATGAAAAATGTCTGAAAAGATCACAGACAATCTCTCGATAAGAAAGACAGGCTAGAATGGACTGACCGGATAAAGTGATAGAATCATGGGATAACGAAGACTGACTCAAGAAATGAGTAGCAATAGTCAGCAGCAATGACAATGGTTCACAGATTCGATCGCATTCACCGATTTCAGAGGCTAGCAAAGGCAGGAGAGCTGGTAAGTACCACAAAACCTCCTTGTACTTTGTTGTATTAATTGTTGTCATAAATGCATGCTAAGTAGTGCAATAAATGCGCTCTAGGAAAAATGTCAAAAGGTGTCCAAAACGTGTAGGTGCGTTTGTGCTGGTGCCAGGCACGTCTATGCTGGCTAGGCAGGCACATTTGTGTCTTTTAGGTGCATCTATGCAGAGCATAGGCACGTATGTGTGTTTCAGGTGCATCTGTGTTAGGCAGGTGCGTTTATGTAGTCTCTAAGCGCGTTTATGTCATGAAAGCGCGTTTGTGTCCAAAAATGTGAATTTAGTGTCTTCTAGGTCAAATTGATAGTTCTGTGATGAACATACGCTGTTGATTGGATAAGCTACTGAGAGGATACACTCAAGTAGGTCCTCTAGGAAAGACTAGGATAGCAAATAGGGCTAGGATTGACAATTCTATGATAGAACATACGTTGCCAATTAGGAAACTACTCAAGAGGATTCACTAAAGCAGAGGCCCTAGGATAGTATAGGTCAAGGCACTTTGTGATGAACAGTGAGTACCAAGACATAGTACTTTGTGATGAAGAGGGAGTACCAATAGGAGCAGCACTTTGTGATGAACAGTGAGTGTTACGAGGACTGACATGATTGATTTGCTTGACTGCAGGAGTATTTGCCTATGCTAGAGTCACAGGAGAGATTCCCATCAACTCAGAGGTTGTGACCAAAGTTGACCTTCAAGAATAGAGCTGCCATTGAGGGTATGGGTTTACGCCACATCTTGTATGTGCCTGAGTTTCGGGTGAATATGGGTTTGATGACTGCGCTAGCTGAGAGATGGCACTTTGAGACTTGTACATTTCATTTATCGATGGGTGAGATGATAGTCATCTTGGAGGATGTATACCAGATTCCAAGGATACCAATCGATGGGAAGTTAGTACCCTATGATTGAGACAGAGACAGGGATGCCCTGAGATGAGTATTATGAGACCCAGGACTAGATATGAGGGTAGGACATGTCGTATGGGACACCATGACAGCTACAGGATTAGCACTACCAGTAGTGCTAGGGGGAGTGATCAGTGGGTTCCTGTGTCCTGATAGGGTGACATGAGGTTTGGCTGTGGGTTGGGGGAGCACTTTGGAGATGCTGGTTACACAGCACACTAGATATGCCTAGGGATCGTGTGTGCTGGCACACTTGTATTACCAGCTGCATCAGTTTATTTATCATGGATCCATAAGATTGGGCTATGGGGTTACATTGCTATAGGTGTGGGCATACGAGCATCTGCCAGTGACACAACCTATACACTTCAGGGGTAGGGGGAATGGATGCAGCTTTGTGCATTTGTACTACATGATTACATCACAGCCATGGATTGGTAGATTGGAGTACTGGCATCAAGTCTTGGATGAGATCGACACGGTAATATGGAGGTCATACCTTGGGTGCAAGTAGTGGGAGGATGATGCAGTAGAGTTACCATACACCTTTTGGAGTAGATATTTGATTGGGTGGACGTCGTATGTATTGGAGAGGTAGCTAGTGGACAGAGTGGGTAGATAGTTTAGCAGGATTCAGCAGATGTCACTAGGCTTAGGTATGTATGCATGGATAGTACGCGACTAGGCACATTTTGGGCCACTATTGTCATATGATTAGGCCGTGATGCAGTTGGTGGAGATGGTTCCCTTGCCATGGGATATGTGGGCAGAGATCAAGGATGCAGGGATGGATGCAGAGTACACTACATATTGGGTTGAGCATCCCTTCACATAACTAATAGACCCCAAAGAGATGATAGATGGGGATGGCGAAGGAGATGATGATGATGACAGAGATGGTGGGGGTAGAGGTCAATGAAGGAGGTGAGGTGTGGTAGGAGAGAGGAGAGTGGTTCTACGGAGGGAGGGTGGAGAGGAGAGACTAGTTTGGGTGGTGAGGGGTCACGGTGGGTTGCCAGTATAGGTGCTAGCAGCATAGGGTCCTAGATAGGTACAGGGATAGGGACAGGGATAGAGGCAGGTATAGGTACCGGCATAGGGATAGGCATAGGCATAGGCACCCATACAGGGGGAGCCATAGGAAAAGGTACAAGGGGCCGAGGTGGAGAAGGATGAGCTGGTTGAGCTGAGGGAGATCTGCCAAGGATAGGCAGATGAGATTCTAGACTTGGAGAGGGAGAGGGATAGACTTAGGAGGTGGCTCAAAGATACTAAGCGGGAGTGAGATCAGGCTATACAGTGCTACACTGAGGCTGAGACAACACTGAGAGCTGGGAGGCAGGCGGCAAAGGACATAGGGGTTGGATATACCTATGTCCTATGGGTAGGGGAGGAGATTTCTTACTGGCGGGATCTATATTGTGGTGTAGTGTCAGCCGATCAGCGGGCTAGGAGCTTCCGGAGACCATCACATACTGTGATGACCACTAGAGGGAGTCAGAGGAGACAAGTGTCCAGCGGTGGGGTTATGGGTCCTCCACCACCACTAGATAGAGGGGGTAGGAGAGATGATCTTGAGGTGGGTCCTTCCAGGGCTCAAACTCTGTCGAGGCCAGGTGGCTCTGAGGGAGGGAGTTCATCATAGCCTTAGAGGGCTCCCTATGTATCAGTTTTGTACCATTTTGTATTATGATGTAGACACCTGCGGGTGATTGTAGCCATATGATTTTGACATCATTGTATCATGACACTTATGATTATATATATGAGATGATTCATCTTTGGGGCAGCTATATGCATGTGTACCTATGTGATGCTTCTATATGTTTCTATGATGTATGTATTAATGTGATGGATGCAAATATGTACATAATGAACTGCAATATTTTTGTTCTTTTATGTTTTATATGTTTATGCAAATGTAATTGTGAATGTATGGAATGCAGATGAATATGATAATGCAAATGACTATTTACATGATGAGAATTTAAAATGTGCTAACATGTGTTGTGTGCAGGATCTGATGCAATTGTGATATCTGTATGTATGTATGAAATGCTTATATGTGGTAATGCAGGTGAAACTACATGAAATGTAGATATTTTTGGTGTGTCATTATACTCAATCATGTGATAGCAAGCTACGTGGACTCAAGAAGGATGATGGAAGTCAATCAAGAAAGGGGGTGGAAGATAGAAGATATGAAAGTGAAAGAGCTTCTTGTGCATTATCATCATTGAGCTTTATTATGGCAAGTAGGTTATGACAATCGAGGCATATGTTCAACCCAGAAAGTCATTGTACCCATTTGCATGGGGATAAGATAGTTGAAAACAAGGAATGCCCCAGTTCACACTAGACTCTTAGTGTCCTCATATCCTTGGACAAGTCATAGCATTACTAAGAGACAATCCACAGATAGCAAATACAAATAGGTGATGATACCCCATCCTCACCTTTCTAGTCAAAGACATTCCAAAAAAGCTAAAAGACATGTCACCAGAAAATTAAAATCAAAAGAAAACCAAGACTTGACACCCACATCCACTGTAGTCCTCAAGTTTAGTGTCTCTTGTCACTTGTATAAGTCTTATTTGATTGTGGTCACAATGTTTACTATCACAAAAAGGATAGATAGCACTGAACCATATGCTGTCTGAGTTTGTTGAAAGATTTGATTTGTTGAAGCCCATTGTTGCTGTTGTGTTTCATCTAAAACTGACTGAATCCATGAAACTGATACTTTATTGTGGAAAAGATGAAAATTTATTGCGGATTGGCGATGCAAGTGCTATTTTATTATGGATTATGCACGAATAGACTGAAGAAAAGTAGAAAAAATTGTACACCTCGAAACATGTGATGTTCTCAGTTCCACACCTATTACTAGACGTAGGATTTGCCTTAGCCATAGATAGGATCTGATTTATTATAGATGGAAAGGGGTGAAAAGGGAGGTTTATTATGAATGGCTAACCAATCTTGGGTAGCTCAATGACAAGCCATGATGGGAATGGGTAAGTTTATTATGAATGGATAGGATGTGAGTGTGTGCAAAGTGAAAGGATGAAAGTGAATCCTGAAGGAGGAAGGAGTAATGTCTCTACGCATGGCGCTGGTGACCCAGTTTTCACCATGGTACTTGCCCAAGGTGCCATCGAAGTGGTTTTCACCATTGGACGAAATTATTTCTCTTTACTTTTTTGATTTTTTCAATGTTTTTTGTGTCACAAGGCACTTGTTTACCAGGTTTTCACCAAGTAACAATTTTTTATTTTATGATTTTTTTGTATTTTTGAATTAGGATATTCCAAAGAGCTATGTGTAAAACCTGTGAAGGTGCATGTTGTTGATAGGATCCTCTAAAGGTTCACCCTCTATGGTTGAGAGCTGATATGCACTAGATCCATATGCTGCTGTAATGATGTAAGGACCAAGCCAGTTTGGTTCGAACTTTCCCTTCTTCTCTCTGTCTTGCTGATTTTGGGGGTTTTCTTTGAGAACCAAATCACCTACCTCAAATGTGTAAGGCTTGACTTTGTGATTGTAGTTGTGACTCATTCATTGTTGATAAGCCTTGAGATGATAAAAAGCAGTTTGTCTTCGTTCATCCAATAGTTCAAGTTCTTGTAAGAGAGAGACCCTATAGTCTTCATCACTGATGATATTTTTCAAGGAGACTCATAAAGAGGGTAGCTTGACCTTAATAGGCTAGATGGCTTTAGCACCATACACAAGTGAATAGGGTGTAGCTCCCGTAGGTGTGTGAACACTTGTGCGGTAGGCCCAAAGTGTGGGATTAAGTTGGATATGCCAATTACGGCCAGCGTCGTTGACTATCTTTTTTAAGATTTTAAGGATTGTTTTATTAGATGCCTCAGCTTGACCATTACCTTGAGGGTAATAAGGTGCGGAGAAACGATGAGAAATATGGAAGTGATCATAGAGTTCATGAACATTCTGATTTTTGAAGGGATGCCCGTTGTCGGTGATAATAGAAACATGAATACCGTATCGACAAATGATATAATTGAGAATGAAGGTAGCAATTTGTTTTCTAGTGACTTGCATGAGAGGCATGGCTTTGATCCATTTTGTGAAATACTTTGTGGCAGTGATAATGAATTTATGACCATTGGAAGAAGGAGGGTGAATCTTGCCTATGAGATTGAGTCCCCACTGACAAAAGGGCCAAGGAGTCGTAATTGGTTGAAGTTCTTGTGCTGGCGCATGGATGAGGTCTCCATGAAGTTGACACTGCTTAGATTTCTTGACAAACTGATATGCATCTTTCTCCATATTGGGCCAGTACTATCCAGTCCTGATGAGTTTCTTGGCTAAGGTAGGACCACTGGAATGTGGACCACATATCCCTTCATGTACTTCATGTAACACAATCTGAGCTTCGTCACTTTCTAAAAATCTAAGAAGAGTGCCATCTAGACCTCGACGGTAGAGGATATCGGCTAAAATGATGTACCGAGAAGATTGGCGAATAAAAGTGCGGCATTGGTTATTGGATAGATTAGGAGGTAGGGTATTATCATGAAGGTATGTGAAAATGGAACCATATAACTAGGACTAAGGATCAACAACACATAACATCTTAGTAGGAGTGATTTCATATGAAGGAACCAAAAGGTTATCCACCAAGAACTCATAGCGGGTCTCATTTGGAGGTAGATCAATCAGTGAAGCAATTGTAGCCATGGCATCTACGGCTCGATTCTGCTCTCTTGGTATCTACTCAAAGTCTATCTTTGTGAAATGTTGTTTTAGGTCATCCACCATTATTTTGTAAGCCATTAATTTCTCATCCTTTGTTTGGTAATCATTAGTTGCTTGATGGATTACAAGTTGAGAGTCCCCAAAAACATGAAGTTCCTAGATCTTCCACTGAATAGCAATCCGTAATCCTATTGTTAATGCCTCATATTCCGCCATGTTATTAGTGCAAGGAAATGATAAGCGGTATGATTTTGGTATAGAATCCCCTTGAGGAGTTATAAAGAAGATGCCAGCTCCTGCCCCATGCTATGTGTATGAGCCGTCAAAGTATAATTGCCATGGTTTTGCATGTGACACTGTTAAAATGGATTCGTCTGGAAATTCCAAAATTAGAGGAACATCATCTATCATGGGAGCATCTGCTAACTGATCTGCGATAGCTTGTCCTCTTTTTACTTTTCTGTCTACACACTCGATGTCGAATTCACTCAGGAGCATCACCCATTTGGCTAGTCGCCCAATAAGTGTTGCTTTATTGAGAAGGTATTTCAACGGATCTATCCTTGCAACCAACTTAGTCTTATGAGTTAGCATGTAATGTCATAATTTCTATGAAGCAAAGACCATGACGAGACATGTGTGCTCAGTTGGTGTGTAGTTTAGCTCATATCCCACCAATGTGCGACTGATGTAATAGACTACCTTTTCTTTGCCCTCAGCAACTTGTTGTGCTAGGAGTGCCCCCAGTGCTATTGAAGTAGCTAATATGTATAGTAATAAAGGCTGATCTGGAATTCATGGCATCAAAAATGGTGGATTCAGAAGATAACTTTTGAGTGCCTGGAAAGCTTGTTGACAATTATCATCCCATTTGAATTTGATGTTTTTATGTAGTAAGTGCTGAAAAATATTGCACTTATTTGCAAGTTACGCTATGAATCTTCGTATGGATTGAAGTCTCCCTTGCAAAGATCAAAGTTGACTGATGTTTTATGGTGGTTGCATCTCTAGGATGGCCTTGACTTTTGGTGGATCTACTTCAATTCCTTTCTTTGAGATAATGAATCTTAGGAGCTTCCCAGAGGTTACTCCAAAGACACATTTCTTGGGGTTTAATCTTACTTTATATTTTTCCAACCGATCAAAGATGACTGAAAGTATGTCCAAATGTGTATCTCTGTCTATTGATTTTCCCAAGAGGTCATCAACATAATCTTCCACAGTAACATGCATGAGATCATGAAAGATAGTAGTCATGGCTCTTTGATATGTAGCGCCTCCATTTTTTAGCCCAAAGGGCATGACATTCCAGCAGAAGGTTCCCCAAGGACAAGTGAATGTTGTTTTGTGTTTGTCTTCGGATGCAATATTTATTTGATTGTAACCAGAGAATCCATCCATCAAGGATAACATCGCATGACCTGCTGTGAGATCAGCAATCAAGTCAATATTTGGTAACGGAAAATCATCCTTCAGACAAGCTTTGTTAATGTCTCTGAAATCTGTACATATTCTGATGCTATGGTCTGGTTTACTGACAGACACTAAGTTGGATATTCATTCAGGATAATCAATTGGGTGTATGAATCTGACATCCAATAATTTCTCAAGTTCTGCTTTGACTAGTAATGCCACTTGTGGATGCACCTTTCTTAATTTCTGTTTCACTGGTTTTGCCCCCAGTTCAACTGTTAAATGGTGCATTACCAAATTCAGATCCAATCCAGGCATATCAGTGTATGACCATGCAAAGTTGATTTTTCATTCCATGAAGAAACTTACGAATTTTGACCTTTCTGACTCTTGCAAAGATTGAGTCAAGAATATGTTGTGTGGAACTTCTTCTGTACCAATGTTTGTTTTCATAGTCTCCTCTACCAACATGGATGAATTTTCCCCATATGATGCTGGGAGAACATCAAGCCTTCCATCTTTGGGTGCCTCTGAGAGGTTTTTGTCCTCATATACATCCTTTCTTTTTACTTTTTTGGGGTCAGATAGCGCCATAGTGTGGTTTTCACCATAAGACTCTTGGTTTGTTTTTATTTTTATATTTTTGTGACTGGAAGGTCTGACACCCTCACCAAAATATGCCACCCTATTGAGTTCTATAGTGTATCCCGCTTTATGGTCTCCAGGGGGAAGATCATCTCATATGCCAAGATAGTCAATAAAAGCTTCATCATTTTGGAATGTATCAAACTATGCAAGTCCTTCATTATCCCAGTCAATGAGTTGGTGGTGGACAAGGGGAAGGCCTTTGATGTTTTCGAAGTTAGCGGGGCTAAGAGTGAAGATGCAGTTATATTCTGATATGTTGAGGTAGTTATCTAGGTCATTGTTGGCACTCTCCTCATCGGTCTTGATCATGAACGAATGCAAATTATCATCACTAGTAGCACATTCTAGAACAAGTGTTCTCATTCTATGTGATTTCAACCTAGGACCTAGAGACAAGGACTGTGTGGAATCCTCTGGGGTTGTTTCTTGACCAACTTTGAATTTCCTATTAAATTCCTCTTCTTTTGTTGGCTCACTTGGTTCTCTAAATGTCTCACTGAGCTCATAGTCACTAGAGGATTTGTCTGAACCCCATTCCCATTCATTGGAGTCTGTGGAATAGAAATTTTCTTGTTGAATTTTGGTAGCTTTGATTTGTAATGCTTCTTTTGTCTTTTGAGTATGAACCTTGGAAGTCATGAAAACAAGTCCTTTGGAGCGCTCCTTTTTGAATGTCAATTCAGGTTGTAAAGGTTCAATGATGCCTTCCTTTCTTAACCCAAGAGGACTTTTGCCATCATACCCAGATTTTTGTAGAATCTTGAACCCTTTGCCATACTTCTCACATGGTAAACTGATGTGATCTTGTGTATCATTTGCAAGGTCTTTATAAAGCATTTTGTATAAGTCCTCTTCTTCTAGTTCACCCCATTTTTGGAAGATTGTAGGATCCCATTCAAGTGTAATGATAGATACCCACTTAGTAGGATGTGGTCGTCCATATTCTTTTGGTGAATTCATGACTTGTTGTAAGTACATGGTTTGATTCAAAGTGTATTCACCCATGCCCTTATCCTATAATTTCCCTTTAAGCTCACCTTGTTTTGATGTCAAAGGTTTTAATGATTCAGGATCAAAGTACGCAGAAGAAGGAACAACTTCACGATTACTGGGAATGATGGTCTCAATTTTTGGTCTCAAGTTATTGCAATATATGAATGTATTAGGATCACCATTAACTATTATTTCAACTCCATTGTGGGGAAACTTAATGCATTGGTGATATGTAGATGGGACTACCCTCATTTCATGAATCCAAGGACATCCTAGCAATATGTTGTATGTGAGCTCCAGGTCTAGGAACTTGACAAACTACATCCTTTGTAACCAGCCCAACTCTGAGAGGTAAGGTGACTGTGCCTTTGGATGAATGCTCTTCGTCATCATATGCCTTGATGGTAATTTTGTTTGTAGAATTCACAGCTTTATTAGAATATCCCAATTTTTTAATAGTGCTCAATGTACAAATGTTTAGACCTGCTCCTCCATCTATCAGGACTCATTTTATGCGATGCTTGTGTATGAAGGCTTCAATGTGTAATGGTGCATTATGTAGCTGACTTACGGAGGCATCATCAGCTTCTATGAATGTAAGAGAGTGTGGAATGGAAAGGTATCCCACCATGGCTCGAAACTAGTCCATGTTTAGATCAGTAGGAATGGCAGTGTCTCTCAAGATTTTGTCAAGAATAGCTTTATGTGCGGGGGATATGTGTAAAAGCTCAAGGATGGAAATAAGAGCAAGTGTTTTTCCTAACTATTCTACAAGGTCATACTTAGGCTTGGTTGATGAAGAAGTGGTGTTTTTAGCTAGAGCACCTTGCAAAGTGAATTTACCTTGACAGGTTGTAACATGACATTCAGAGGTAGGTTCAGAAGAAGATCCAACACCTTTCAAAACAATCTTGGGTCTCTGGGTAGGATTCTGGTGCAGGGGCACAAGACTAAAATTAATCACTTCTTCTTCAATGAATTTCATGTTTTGTTTCAAGGTGTTGTAAGGGACCTTAGAATCCCATTTTCATGTTTATTTTGGATAATAAAGTCCTCATAGTCCATTTTTGTAAGGCCTAGTGGCCTAGGGTGCTTTATAAACTCTATGGTCAACTATGGTCAAAAGGACTTAGGATGTGTGGATTTAGTGATTCAAGTGTATTTTGGTCTAATTAGGTCCAAAAGAATATGTTTAGGCTCCTAGGTCTATGTTTGAAGATAGTTTGTTGGTAAAATACAAAATTGTCAAAAAATTGACAAATGTTGTCAATATTGGTGAACAACTTTTTGAAAAGTTGTTAAAATCAATTCCTAACATTCACAACCACCTGATTTCGGTTGGAACATGTTGGGATGGCTATATTATGCCTCAACAAACCAATTTGGAGGTTGGTTGAAGAATAATGTGAAAGTTGATAATTTGAAGCAATAAAAATTCTGTATTTTCCTGCAAATTTGCTGCTATTTTGGTTGGTACGGGATTGTACGATCTGAAAACTGAAAAATTCTTCCATGATGAGTTAGAGGGGTGAAATACCTTTCATTTGAGTCCAACTAGAGCATTTGAAGTGGAGAAATAAGCGAGATATCGAAGTTTTAGTGAAGACAGCCCGTGAAAGGGCATAAACCTAGGGTTTCACATTTCTTTTCCCTTTTCTTCCATTTTAACCATGAAAAAAATCTAAAACTCGGTTGGATGGAATATTTGGGACTGTATTTTAAGATTTTCTTTGTTTCAAACCTGGAGGAAGTGTTTGGAAAGAGCAGAAATTAAAAGAAGCCAGACATCTCTATGTGGCTGGCAATGCAAAAGTAGTAAAAAGACACAAAAAAACCCCATAACTATTGGTGAATTGTAAACCAGTGTATAAAACCTTGGAATTGGCATTATTTTGGATTCCCATAAATTCTCAAAGTCATACTTTTCTGATATGGTGTGTAAAAATGGTACTTCCTTCATTAAGTGCTTGAATTAGTCCTTGTTGTCATCATTGAGGGTTTGGTAGAAATGTGGTTTGTTGAAGCCTTCAAGCCCTTTCCTTTTGGAAAAAGTGCTGCCCAGGGGAGTGTA
Organism: Cryptomeria japonica; assembly: GCF_030272615.1. NCBI lineage: Eukaryota > Viridiplantae > Streptophyta > Pinopsida > Cupressales > Cupressaceae > Cryptomeria > Cryptomeria japonica. Next base: position 146,141,931 of record NC_081415.1, read on the forward strand.
TTTGATGTGTGCAATAAAATCTAGGTGTCCTTTGGAGATTTTGTGTTGTAAGCCAAAAAGTTGTTTTTGGAGACTAGTGGGCCTAGAGAGCCAAATTGGGCTTGGATACCTTGGGGACTTGGAGGAGAAAACCAGAGGGTGGATTTGGATATTTTATGATCCATTAGACCTATCAAACCTGTACAAGGCTTTGGGAAACATATAAACCTTACTTGGAGGGGAGTGAGCCATTTGAGCACTTTTTGAGCATTTTGCCTGTGGGGTTGTTAATCCATTAATGGTGACTTTTGTGAAATGTCTCAATGGGGGGTTATGGGGAAGGAAAAATATGTGTTGAGATGTTATATTTGTTCTTGTAAGGTGTGAGGTCTGGTTGGGAGAACCTCTTTTCCCAAAGGGGTAGTGTTGCCTATTGAGCAAGTGAGCAATTTGGGTTTTACCAAGTTGTGTAGACCATACCTCTACATCAATTGGTATCAGAGCAAGTGTGATCCTTAGGAGAAGGATTGTTTCAGTTTAGCCATGTCAGGGGAAGAAGAAGAGGGTGAGTTGTCCTCAAGGATGACTAATGCACAAATAGTGAAGTTTTTGAAGGATCAAAACTTGGTTCACAAGATTGATTCCTTGCAGAAGGAGGTTGATAGACTTAATGGGGAACTTCGTAAGAAAAGTGGTGGAAACTTTGATTTTGTTGAAGAGGGGAGTGATGAGGAACCCCTTGAGCAGGATAGAGAAGAAGAAGTGCCTGCTGATCAGAGACTACTTGTGAAGACCTTGAAGGCCATGGAGAGAAGGACCATGGATGTTAGGTTGGACCTACCTTCCTATGATGGAAACTTGAATCCAGATGCTGCTGTGGATTGGATTGATGCCCTCACAAGCTTCTTTGAATGTGAAGACATACCTGAAAATCAGAGAGTTAAGATTGCTAAGTCTAAGTTGAAGGGACCAGCCCTTACATGGTGGAATTTCACTCAAGATGATAGGGTGAAGGAGAAGAAGAATCCAGTGACCACTTGGAAGAAGATGGTTGCATTGATCAGGGATGCATATGTTCCTGATGATTATGAAGTCCAACTTCATAAGAGGAGAATGAGTTTGAGACAAAAGGAGATGAGTGTCTCAGATTATACTCAAGAGTTCCATAAATTGGTGATGAAGTCCAAGGTAGTGGAGCCTGAATGTGTGAAGCTTGCAAGATATTTGCAAGGGTTGAGAATTACCATTCAAGATGAACTCAGTCTAAGCAGCCCTCCCACAGTCCAAAAATGCTTTCAACTTGCTTTGAAGGTTGAGGAGAAACTCAAGAGGAAGAGTGATCAAAGTGGAAGAGGGAGAGGGCAAAAAGACTTTGGAAATAGGGGCAGAAATATGTCTCAAGGAAGAGGACAAGGTTCCAAAGACCTTGGTGAATCAAGTCAAGGAAATGAACAAGGGGAAGGCAGCTCTAGAGGATCTTTCAGAGGAAAGAGAGGAAGCTTTAGAGGAAGAGGTAGTGGAAGAGGCCTAGAAGGCATAAAATGCTATAGGTGTCATCAAATGGGGCATGTTGCATCCAAATGTCCAGAGAAGGCAAACAAACAAGGTGAAAGGAGAGCAAATTTGGTGAGAGATGAAGACACACATAGTGTTCACTCTCATGGATCCTTTGTGCAGCCTGAACAAGGAGAGATCATGATGATGAGGAGGACATTGATCAAAGCACCTAGTCCACTAGAGCCACCCCAAAGGAAGGCACTTTTTAGAACTACTTGTAGAAGTGGTGACAAAGTATGTAGTGTGATGATTGATTCAGGTTCTACTGATAATTTGCTGTCCATTGAGGCAGTAGAGAAACTAAAATTGAAGAGGATTAAGCATCCAAGACCCTACAAGGTCTCATGGCTTACAAAGGGGCAGCAAACCATCATTGAAGAACAAGCATGGGTGGAGTTTTCTATTGGCAAGTACAAGGACAAGGTACTTTGTGACATTGTACCCATGGATGCATGCCATTTGCTGCTTGGCAGGCCATGGCAATATGACATGAAGTCAAGGCATGATGGTGAGAAGAACACATACACCATTTGGTATAAAGGTGAGAAGGTAACTTTACTACCCCTACCTGATAATGGTGAAGAAGCAAAGGACTCTAAAATCATGTTTGTAGGTGAGAAAGAGTTTTTAGAATGCTTGAAAGAGGAGGATACTCCTTGTTATGCTTTGGTTGTGTTGCCAAAACAGGAAGAAAAGAAGGTGCACAAAAAGAAGGAAGAATCTAGGAGGATAGGACCAAAGGAGGTGGCTGATTTGCTTGAGACCTACAAAGACATTGTAACCAAGGAGTTACCTGATTCCTTACCTCCTATTAGAGAGATTAGCCATAACATTGATCTGATTCCAGGGGCTACACTTCCCAATAAGGCTGCCTATAAGTTAACACCCCAACAAAATGAGGAAATGGCAAGACAAATCCAGGAACTCTTAGATAAGGGTTTGATTTCTAAAAGTATGAGTCCATGTGCTGTTCCAGCTGTGCTAGCACCTAAGAAAGAAGGTACATGGAGGTTATGTATAGACTCAAGGGCCATTAACAGGATCACTATCAGGTATAGGTTCCCTATGCCTAGGATTGAGGACTTGTTGGATCATCTAGGGGGTGCAAGGTGGTATTCAAAGGTGGATTTGAAGAGTGGATACCATCAGATCAGAATAAGGGCTGGAGATGAATGGAAGACAGCATTCAAGACTAATGAAGGCCTCTATGAATGGAGGGTTATGCCCTTTGGTTTGTCCAATGCACCTAGTACATTCATGAGACTCATGAATGAGGTCTTGAAACCTTTTCTTGGTAAATTTGTCATTGTTTACTTGGATGATATTCTCATATTCAGTAAGAATAGAGATGAACATGTGCAGCATTTGAATTTGGTCCTTAAAAGATTGCAAGAGGCTAAGCTCCTAATCAATATAGACAAGTGTCTTTTCATGCAGGAAGAGTTGGTGTATCTTGGTTTCATTGTTTCAGGTGGAAGTGTCAAGATGGATCCTGAGAAGGTGGAGAGCATCTTGAATTGGCCTTCTCCAAGGTCAATGACTGAAGTTAGAAGCTTCCATGGCTTGGCTTCCTTTTACAGGAAGTTTATAAGAGGCTTTAGCCAAGTTTGTGCACCTATCCTAGATACAATCAAGGGAGGACAAAAGTGCAAGTTTGTATGGACCAAGGAGGCTGAGGAGGCTTTTCAAAGTCTCAAACAAAAGGTAGCAAAGCAGCCTATACTTGCTTTTCCAGATTTTCAAAAGGTTTTTACTATTGAATGTGATGCATCTAATGTTGCAATAGGGGCTGTTTTGAGTCAAGAGGGTAGGCCCATTGCATTCTTTAGTGAGAAACTTAATGAGGCAAAGAGAAAGTATTCCTCATATGATTTGGAAATGTATGCACTTGTACAAGCTTTGAAAAAGTGGAGGCATTACCTCCTTCCAAAAGAGTTTGTTGTTTTTACAGACAATCAGGCACTTAGCTTCTTGAATAGCCAAGAGAAGTTGAGTCACAAGCATATGAAATGGGTAGAATCAATCCAAGCATATACCTTTACAATCAAACACAAAAAGGGAGTTGCAAACAAGGTGGCAGATGCCTTGAGTAGAAGATCCTTGACAGTGCAAGAGGTGAAGTTGCAAAGTGTGGGGATTGACTCCTTGAAAGGTATGTATGAAGGTGATGAAGACTTTCATGAAATTTATAAAGTTTGTTCTGATTTTTCTGAAGCATACCATGTTGAATATGCTGATTACTTGATCCAAGATGGTTTATTGTTCAAAGGACATCAACTATGCATTCCTAGGTGTTCAATGAGGGAGAACATTGTGAAAGAAAAACATTGTGGAAGCATGAGTGGACATTTTGGTTTGGATAAAACTCTTGAGCAGGTACGAAGACATTATTATTGGCCTAAAATGCAGGTTGATGTGAGAAGATTTGTAGAGACTTGCAGCATTTGTCAAAAGGCTAAGGGTACTTCCACCAATGCTGGTTTGTATCAACCATTACCCATACCTACAAGGCCTTGGGAAAGTTGTAGTATGGATTTTGTAATGGGGCTGCCTAGGACTCAAAAGGGATTTGATAGCATCTTTGTTGTTGTTGATAGGTTCAGTAAGATGGCACATTTCTTGCCATGTAAGAGCACAAGTGATGCAACCTATGTAGCAAATTTGTTTTTCAAAGAGATTGTGAGGATTCACGGACTTCCTCTAACAATTGTGTCTGACAGAGATGTGAAATTCATTGGCCACTTTTGGAGAACCTTATGGAAGAGGTTGGGAACAAACTTGAACTTTAGTTCAGCCTACCATCCACAAACAGATGGGCAAACTGAAGTTGTGAATAGGTCCTTGGGAAACCTATTAAGATGTTTGACAAAGCAATATGGAGAGAAGTGGGATGTTGTACTTCCACAAGCTGAATTTGCATTCAATGACTCTGTGAATAGGAGTACAGGAAGGAGTCCATTTCAGATTGTGTATGGGCAAAATCCAAGAGGCATCTTGGAGTTGAGAGACCTTCCACATGATGGGCAAATAAGTGCTCATGGAGAGCAATTTGCTGATAGCATGAAGGAGATCCATGATCAAGTACGGTTGGCACTTGAAAAGAGCTCTCAAAAGTACAAGGAGATTGCTGATAAGAAGAGGAGAGATGTACAATTTCAGATTGGTGATATGGTGTGGGTGTATTTGAGGAAGGAAAGATTACCAAAGGGGAAGCATACTAAGTTACTCATGAAGAAAGTGGGTCCTTGCAAAGTGTTGAAGAAGCATGGGTTGAATGCCTATGAGATTGCTCTTCCTCCTAATCTTGGTATTTCTCCTATTTTCAATGTATGTGATCTAACACCATATAAAGGTAATGTTGTTGCAGGTATGGACTTTCAGATTGAAGAAGTTCAAGAGGATATGGCTGCCATACCTCATCATGCACCAAAGAAACTTGAGAAAATCATTGATGAGAAAGTCATCAAGAAGACCAGAAACAAAGAGTACAAACAATACCTTGTGAAATGGGTAGGAAAACCTGTTGAAGAGGCTGTATGGATGGATGAGGCAGAGATTTTGAAGCATGGTACTTCATTGGACCAACTTATCTCATGTGGAAATGAGATCAGCCCACCCTGGGAGTATGGTGCAGGGGCACAAGACTAAAATTAATCATTTCTTCTTCAATGAATTTCATGTTTTGTTTCAAGGTGTTGTAAGGGACCTTAGAATCCCATTTTCATGTTTATTTTGGATAATAAAGTCCTCATAGTCCATTTTTGTAAGGCCTAGTGGCCTAGGGTGCTTTATAAACTCTATGGTCAACTATGGTCAAAAGGACTTAGGATGTGTGGATTTAGTGATTCAAGTGTATTTTGGTCTAATTAGGTCCAAAAGAATATGTTTAGGCTCCTAGGTCTATGTTTGAAGATAGTTTGTTGGTAAAATACAAAATTGTCAAAAAATTGACAAATGTTGTCAATATTGGTGAACAACTTTTTGAAAAGTTGTTAAAATCAATTCCTAACATTCACAACCACCTGATTTCGGTTGGAACATGTTGGGATGGCTATATTATGCCTCAACAAACCAATTTGGAGGTTGGTTGAAGAATAATGTGAAAGTTGATAATTTGAAGCAATAAAAATTCTGTATTTTCCTGCAAATTTGCTGCTATTTTGGTTGGTACGGGCTTGTACGATCTGAAAACTGAAAAATTCTTCCATGATGAGTTAGAGGGGTGAAATAACTTTCATTTGAGTCCAACTAGAGCATTTGAAGTGGAGAAATAAGCGAGATATCAAAGTTTTAGTGAAGACAGCCCGTGAAAGGGCATAAACCTAGGGTTTCACATTTCTTTTCCCTTTTCTTCCATTTTAACCATGAAAAAAATCTAAAACTCGGTTGGATGGAAGATTTGGGACTGTATTTTAAGATTTTCTTTGTTTCAAACCTGGAGGAAGTGTTTGGAAAGAGCAGAAATTAAAAGAAGCCAGACATCTCTATGTGGCTGGCAATGCAAAAGTAGTAAAAAGACACAAAAAAACCCCATAACTATTGGTGAATTGTAAACCAGTGTATAAAACCTTGGAATTGGCATTATTTTGGATTCCCATAAATTCTCAAAGTCATACTTTTCTGATATGGTGTGTAAAAATGGTACTTCCTTCATTAAGTGCTTGAATTAGTCCTTGTTGTCATCATTGAGGGTTTGGTAGAAATGTGGTTTGTTGAAGCCTTCAAGCCCTTTCCTTTTGGAAAAAGTGCTGCCCAGGGGAGTGTATTTGATGTGTGCAATAAAATCTAGGTGTCCTTTGGAGATTTTGTGTTGTAAGCCAAAAAGTTGTTTTTGGAGACTAGTGGGCCTAGAGAGCCAAATTGGGCTTGGATACCTTGGGGACTTGGAGGAGAAAACCAGAGGGTGGATTTGGATATTTTATGATACATTAGACCTATCAAACCTGTACAAGGCTTTGGGAAACATATAAACCTTACTTGGAGGGGAGTGAGCCATTTGAGCACTTTTTGAGCATTTTGCCTGTGGGGTTGTTAATCCATTAATGGTGACTTTTGTGAAATGTCTCAATGGGGGGTTATGGGGAAGGAAAAATATGTGTTGAGATGTTATATTTGTTCTTGTAAGGTGTGAGGTCTGGTTGGGAGAACCTCTTTTCCCAAAGGGGTAGTGTTGCCTATTGAGCAAGTGAGCAATTTGGGTTTTACCAAGTTGTGTAGACCATACCTCTACATCAGATTCTCAGGGGTTTTGTCCTTGATGATAATGGTAGAGACATAATTGTCCATTGAAATGTGATTGATGGTTGAATCATAGTTATAAGATGCTCTGGTATAGTTGGTTTGGTCATCTATGGCTTTATCTTTTCCCTTGTCATGCTTTGGGAATGGTTCCTTAAAGATTTCATGTTCTTGATTGGATGAGTGTCCTTCAATCTCAATGTCACCTCTATCAATGAGATCTTGTATTATTTTCTTCAGTCGATGACAATTTCCTATATTATGACCCTTGCTCTTATGAAATTCACAATATTCATCATCATTCCATCAATTTGGTTTCACCTTTGGCTCATATGGAGGAAAATCTGGAATTGTGATTACCTTGTTTGCCACTAGCTTTTTGAAAACTGACTCAAGTGGTTCTCCCAATGGGGTGTACTTCCTCCATGATTTGGAAGTTGTTTGAGTATTCACTTGATTGTTTGTAGAACTTGATCCTGAAAAAATGAATTTGGGTCGCACTGTATTGGCATCTACAATGAAATCATTGACTGGGTTCTTGTTTTTATTCCAAAATCTTGTCTTATCTTTTCCTTTAAAGTCATCTTTGTTTTCCTTGAATATCTTAATGACTCCTTGTTCAATTAGGACCTTCTTTGTTGCTAAGCCTTTTTCAATGACATCCTTGAAGGTGGACAAACAAGCTTTCCTTAGATCATAGTCAATGTCTTTGTTAACATTTTGGGTGAACATCTCTACCATTTGTTTTTGTGGAATTTTGCAAGAGCATCTGCTAGCTAGATTCCTCCATCTTTGTAAAAATGATGCAAAAGACTCTCCCTCTTTTTGCTTGGTGTTGCACAAAGTAGTGACTGATATGTCTATCTCTATGTTGTAGGAGAAATGTTGGATAAATGCCTCTACTAAGTCACCCCATGACTTAATTCCAGATGGAAGTTGGGAGAACCATTCCATAGCTTGATCACTTAGGCTCTGTGGGAATAATCTCATCAAATATGTCTCTTCTACTACTACCTCGATGCAGGCTATGAAAAACTATCTTATGTGTGCCTTAGGATCCCCTTTTCCTCTATACTTATCAAACTTAGGTGTCACAAAGTATGTAGGAAATGGAGGCATCAGAATGCTTTCATCAAATGGATAAGGACATATGTCTCTCATTGTGTATGTTGGCTTCGGTGTATTTATGTCCTCCATTTTCTTTTATAAGTCCTTGATTTGTTGCTCCAAATTGCTCTTAGGTGGAGATCCACTTCTTGGACCATATCCCATGCTTGAGGCACCAATTCGAGGAGGAGCATGTTGCATATATGGATGATATTGATCATACACATATTCATATGGAGGAGGTCTATAATGATGTTGTGTATATGGACCACTTGGTATAGATTCATGTTGAGGAATGAAATATCTACTTTGTCCATGTATACCATACTCTACAGGCATGTCATATTCTAATGTGTTGCCCCCAAATTTGACATGGGGTTTCCTTGTGTCCAAATTTTGAGCATGCCTTTGAATATCCAATTGCTTTGGTGGTTGATCCTTAGCATTGGTATTTTATTGAGCATATTTTTCTGCATAAGACTTCCATAATGGTCTGTAAAGGTGAGTATCATATTCTTGGGCATGTGTGTATGGGATCTCTGGTTTTTGAAACAAAGATGATGGTGATTTAGGCACCATATGTGGTCCTCTATTGCCTCCACTATTAGGCCTCCTTTGATCCATGTTGGAGTGAATTTGTGGCAAAGGTCAATTTTCCATTATTTGAGATATGTCAAAATCATGAGGTATCTTGGCTCCACTTTGTGCCATCACTTGTAGAAAGTATTGTCTATCTCTCCTCATTATTTCCTCAACCAATCGATTGAAATGGAGATTCATAATGGTGTCATCCACTTCTACTGCATGTATGGAAAAGTTGTCCATATTGTCATTGTGTGTATCATTGTTGTTTGTAGTGTCCATGTTCTCAACATTTGGAATGTTTCTATAGGCATCCATGTCAAGTAATTTAGTATGATCAGAATTGAAAAAGATATCATTGTCATACTCATAGGAACTCATGTTTACGAACTCTTGAGCCTCTTTAGCTTCTCTCCTAGATTTTTGGGAATGAGTTTCAACCATGAACTGGGTATTGACCAAGATGTGTGAGACTAGATGAAAATGGAAAGAGTATGGAAGACCAAGAGTTGGATGGAATGTAAATGAATTTGAGGTGTACTTGCAATGACCAAAGTGTAAGACCAAGTATGTATGTAGTAGAGTAGGTGTGGCTTCCAAAGAGAGGATAGTTTCTCTTGATGAGGTAAGTTGACCTTGACTCTAAGTAAGACCAAATGAGACCCAAAGGTGATAGACCTTGATGAGGGACCACTTAACAAAATGTTGTTGTATGTAGTGTGTTGACAAAGCAGGATGAGGATAAGCAAGTGACCTTTTGACTCAAGTTTAGACAAATGTGAATGTAATGTAAGGTGTAAAGCAATGATGGACTATGTGAGAACCAAAGATAGGTTGAATGGTAGATGAAACCCTAGAGAAATAACCTAGGAAGCTCAAGAATTCTGAAACTGACTGTGTTTGTTTGCTGGACTATAAAAGTTTTTCAATTCTGAACATAGACGCACTTGTATACTGCACAGATGTGATTTCCTGACATAGACGTGGTTCTGTTTAACACAAACGCATTTCTAAGATTTTGGTAAATGCAATGTTGATTCTAAAAACACAGACACGTTTTTTCCCTTCACAGACGCAGTTATACAACACAGATGCTATTATATCAGACACAAATGCATTTCTGCAAAATTTGTGCAATTTTTTCCAATCTGTGAAGTTGTTTTGTTGTGACCAAATCTGACTGTTTGACTATTTTTTGTGAAAAGAGGACACAGACAGCAAAGAAAAATAGGTGACAATACCCCATCCTCGCCTTTCTAGTCAAAGACATCCTGGAGATAGAATCTCTAGTCAGACACATCCTGGAAAAGCTAAAAGACATGCCACCAAAAAGATAAACTCAAAAGAAAACCAAGACATGACACCAACATCCACTGTAGTCCTCAAGTTTAGTGTCTCTTGTCACTTGTATAAGTCTATTTGATTGTGGTCACAATGTTTACTGTCACAAAAGGATAGATAGCACTGAACCATATGTTGTCCGAGTCTGTTGAAAGATTTGATTTGTTGAAGCCCATTGTTGCTGCTGTGTTTCATCTGAAACTGACTGAATCCATGAAACTGATACTTTATTGCAGAGAAGACAAAACTTTATTGTGGATTGGCGATGCAAATGTTGCTTTATTGCGGATTGTGTATGGATAGACTGAAGAAAAGTGGAAGAAACTGTACTCCTCAAAATATGTGATGTTCTCAGTTCCACACCCATCACTAGATGTAGGATTTGCCTTAGCCACAGATAGGATCTGATTTATTATGGATGGAAAGGGGTGAAAAGGGAGGTTTATTATGAATGGCTAACCAATCTTGGGTAGATCAATAACAAGCCATGATGGGAATAGGTAAGTTTATTATGAATGAATAGGTTGTGAGTATGTGCAAAGTGAAAGGATGAAAGTGAATCCTGAAGGAGGGAGGAGCAATGTCTCTACGCATGGTGTTGGTGACCCAGTTTTCACCATGATACTTTCCCTAGGTGCCACCAAAGTGGTTTTCACTGTTGGATGAAATGTTTTTCTATTTTTTCAATTTTTTTTGTGTCACAAGGCGCCTGTTTGCTAGGTTTTCAGCAAGTAATGATTTTTTGTTTTATGATTTTTTTTTTTGTATTTTTGAAATTTTTGAATTTTTTTGTATTTTTTGTTGGGCAAAATGTTTGCAAGTGTCTAGACTCGAAAATATGACTCAAAGAAAGTGTGTTGTTTGATGTAAAATTGTTTTGCATACACTTGAAGACACAAAAGACACAATGTTTTGCTGTTTGGTCTTGAATGTTTTGAATGTTTAAAATAAGTCCAGCACAATTCTAATGGCTGGCCAAGACAATAGTTGTTGATCCCACATGGGGTTTTAACCCCGAGGCTATGCTATTCAGAGTAGATACTTAGATGCTTGACCCCACTGGCTCCATCCTCAGCACTCACTTCTCGGGGCAGCCAAGCATCAGTCCCCATAAAAACTCCTTGTGGTGAACTTTGCATCTCTACTAAGAACTGTATGTGTGTGGGCCGCTACCAGAGGTCCGACCTCCTGCCTCAACAACTAGAAGGATTTGGGCTTCTAAAACAAAAAGGTGCTAGTAAGGGCATTCGCTCATGTGGCCATACATGCAACACTTTCAGCTTTGTAAATACAGAAGGCTCCCAGCTGGTAGGGGTTACGCCCTACAAATGATCAAATAAATTTGATCAAATGAGTTTATGGGGAGACATAGTGTGGGTATGAACTAATTAGCACATGTTATTCATAGTTTGCACCATGAATACAGTTATTTATAGTGGTTTGGAAGAAGATGGCTTTTCTTTTGCTACCACTTGGGTCATTCTCTCCTCACTAGTAGTCCTAATGACCACACAGGGAGACAGGGCCTCTAAAGATTAAACAAAAAGAGCCTATTGCTCAAGACACAAAAGAAAATGATTTAATTTTAGTGCACAGATTAAAGTGTTTGCTAGTCTATGAAAACAAGGCATGCAATAAAGATAAAAAAAACCCTTGCCAAGGTCCTGCAACAAAGATTTGTTAGTAGTTTGGATTGTTTCAAATGATCACCCCTTCTTGCAAGCACACAAGTTAGGTAAATTTTAGATCCAAAAGACTTTGTGAAAATAGGGGCCTTCGACAAAACAATTTTTCTATCAAGACAAGCTGCACCAATTTCGTTAGCTAGATCTGAAGATGTTAGCTCAAAATAAACCAGATCTGAAAAACCGAATGACTAAAAACTTGAATCAATAAAAATCCAAAATGAAAAATAAATGTACACAGATGCAGATACCATAAACACAAATGTGACTTTTGGATGCAGACACGCCTGAAAATCACACAGACGTGGTTTTGGAACACAGAGGCACCTTGTGAACACAGATGTGCCTAAAAATCCCATAGACGCGATTAGGAAACACAAACGTGATTTTTGGAATCTACCAAAAAAAATAAAACTATCGAGGGTGCAGACGTAGTAGAAAATAAAAAATGTGATCTGAAAGTACGCAGACACGAAAATATCAAAATGTTGTCGAAAATGTCAGATCTGCAACTTCAAAACACCAAATCTGCAACAAGGAGGTTAAATGCAAAATGCATAAGGGTCCCATCGGGCATGCCAAAATGTATACGGTGAAAATGGATAACAACAATGATAATATTGAAAGACTAAATGGATTCAACCACAAAAACCCTAGCCTAACAACAACAAAGATCCACCATAGCATATGACGATTACCTAAGACAATGCAAATCAAATGAAATCACAAAGATTATACCATCACATGTCCAATAGGGTTTGAATCTCCATTCTTCCTATCTCCATTGATCTTGCTTGATATATTTGCTCTTAGATTTTATGTGCACAAGAGCTCCACAAAGAACAGAATGTGGCTGCAAGTAAGATCGCATATGAAGGTGCAAAGCATAGTGTAGTCAAGTGCATAATTGAATTAGCCAGGTAGTTAGGGTTTGATAATGAAGGAAGCATCTCTTTATATAGAAGACACTATATGAAATGGAGGGATAAGATTGAGAGGTGTAAAAGGAGGTCGGCTATGATTAGAGGGTAGGTAAAGAAAATAATAAAATAATGAAAGGGGGTAGGTAGTGTAGGAATTAAGAGATGAATGACATGTATCATAGGTAGAAAAGGCTAATGAATTAATTAAATAAATAAAGACTTATTTAATTAATAGAAGAATTGGGATCAATTAAATAAATAAGATATTTATATAATTTAAGAAAAGGATAATTTAAATAAATAAATGTATTTATTTAAATGAGAAATAAGGCTAGAAGAGGATAAATGAATTAATTAAATAAATAAAGATTTATTTAATTAATAGAAGATTTAGGCTTAGATAATTAAATAAATAAAGATATTTATTTAATTAGACATGACAATTTTAGGTGTCTACATTTTGCCCCTCTTTGAGACAATGCATTTTGTCGCATTATTTCAAAGAAGATAAGATGAACTGATACAAAGTTGCCCCAAGATGGGAATGATATGCCCCCTCGAGAGATTGGATGAAAAATGTCTGAAAAGATCACAGACAATCTCTCGATGAGAAAGAAAGGCTGGAATGGACTGACCAGATAAAGTGACAGAATCACGGGATAACAAAGACTGATTCAAGAAATGAGGGCTAGAACTAGGGCTAGGGCAGTCTATAAATAGACCACGTGGGGAAAACATCCTTATTGTCATCCACACCTTCAAGAGATCAGAGTGCAGAGTGAGATAGAGTAGCAGCAGTCAGCAGCAATGACAATGGTTCACAGATTCGATCGCGTTCACCAATTTTAGAGGCCAGCAGAGGCAGGAGAGCTAGTAAGTACCACAAAACCTCCTTGTACTTTGTTGTATTAATTGTTGTCATAAATGCATGCTAGGTAGAGCAATAAATGCACTTTAGGAAAAATGTCAAAAAGTGTCCAAAACATGTAGGCGCCTCTGTGCTAGTGCCAGGTGTGTCTATGCTGGCTAGGCAGGCACGTTTGTGTCTTTTAGGGGCATCTATGCAGAGCATAGGCACGTCTATGTGTTTCAGGCGCGTCTGTGATAGGCAGGCACGTTTATGTGGTCTCTAAGCGCGTTTATGTCATGAAAGCGCGTTTGTGTCCAAAAATGTGAATTTGGTGTCTTCTAGGTCAAATCGGTAGTTTTGTGATGAACATACACTATTGATTGGATAAGCTGCTGAGAGGATACACTCAAGTAGGCCCTCTAGGGAAGATTATGATAGCAAATAGGGCTAGGATTAACAATTCTATGATAGAACATACGTTGCTAATTAGGAAACTACTCAATAGGATTCACTCAAGTAGAGGCCCTAGGATGGGTTAGGTCAAGGCACTTTGTGATGAACAATGAGTACCAAGACATAGTACTTTGTGATGAATAGGGAGTACCAATAGGAGCAGCACTTTGTGATGAACAGTAAGTGTTACAAGGATTGACATGATTGATTTGCTTGACTGTAGGAGTATTTGCCTATGCTGGAGTCATGGGAGAGATTCCCATCGACTTAGAGGTTGCAACCAGAGTTGACCTTTAAGGACAGAGCTACCATTGAGGGTATGGGTTTATGCCACATCTTGTATGTGCCTGAGTTTTGAGTCAACATGGGTTTGATGATTGCGCTAGCTAAGAGATGGCACTCAGAGACTTGTACATTTCATTTATCAATGGGTGAGATGATAGTCACCTTGGAGGATGTATACCAGAATCTGAGGATACTGGTCGATGGGGAGTTAGTACCCTATGATTGAGGTAGAGACAGGGATGAGTCAAATATGAAGTACTTGTAACCTTCTAACAGAGGAATGAAATATACAGTCCAGAGAATTTAAACCTAGACTTGTATTATGTTTTTGTCATTGTACTAGTGTTTATTCTATTTAAGTAATCAAGGATTGCTTATTTGAATGATTTGTTAGACATCTAATGATGTTGTTTTTAGTCTTTTCTCAAGGAGGAAAATATAAATATACTTGAAACAAAATCATTGATATCAGTACTTTGGTGTGGATTGAATGATAAAGTTTAATGCAGATTAGGACTTTGTAAATGTCAGGCATATTCAGAGTTGATAGATCAAGAATTTGTGATTTGTGTATTAGTTTCTCTTGTCAGGTTGCAGTCTGTTGTAGATGACTCTATTGCCCAGATAAGGCACTGGTTTATCTATTGAGTCTTTGGGTGCATTTTGTGATCCTATTCAAGAGAGAAAATCAACTTTCCATTTATGTTTTGGTTGTACTAGTTAGTAAGGAAAGTTTGCAAGAATTTACACTGGTTTTCTTCAAACCATTTACTATTTTTGTGAGAAAATAGTCTTTAAAAAGGGTTCACCTACCTAGGCTTTTATATGCTTAAAGTGTAGGAGGTTTCCTAATTCTGGAACCTCATCTTGTTTTCTTTATTTTAAACTTTTGTTGTTCTCTTCCATTGTAGCATAGAGGCGGTATTTTTCACTTTTAAAGAGAAGGAACAGAGGTTTACAAAATGGAGAATAACATAAAGATCAAATACACAAGTAGTTATCTTGTTACAAGTGAATCTTGCAACTATTATATATATCTTACTCTATTGGTGAGATACCTTCTCTACTTCACTGACTCACTTCTTTGCTTCTCTTCACCTGCTACTTCTCTACTAGTAAGCCCTACTAGTTTATCTATTTTCTATACTTCTCTCATTGAATCTCCTCCTCACCACTCTTCTCTTCACCGATTCTACTCTTTGTTGATTCTCTATTTATCTTCTCTGCAACCTCCTTCACTTCTGTTCTGGTGGTATGAACACTACCACTTCTTCTCTCCAACCGGTTGAATGCTTCAACTAGGTTCTCTCTCACTCCCACTCTCTTCATAGGTGCTCATCGAGCACTTGGCTGATTTTCTCTTACTTGCAGAAGTCTTCCACTTTGCAATTGCACAATATTCTTCTATTCAGCAGTAGCAAATAACCTCTTTGGCCTTCATACTTATATCCCAGACTTCCCGCCAAAATCCAATTCAAAATTTGGGTGGTTAGGGTTCCCTCACCATCCTCAAGGAAAACCAAATCCAATCAGATCTTATTGGATCTTATATAATCCGATCTTTTAGACTGTCAATCTACACGACTCCACCATTTACAAATCTCCTAAATCATGCCTTTTTTCTCTAGCGACTTTCTTTTTACCCTAATAGATGATCCCTTGGTCAAACAAAAAAGATCTATCATGTTGTTTCCTCCAATGCCTCAATCTTCTCAATTGCTCTTTAGTTGACTCGTAGTTGTCTTCCAGACCTTGACCCGTGCAATAGATCTGCAAAATGTCTCTTTATTTGTGTGAGCTTTCATTAAAGTCGACCAACCCTACAACAACCCTATCGATTTACATTCCATCTTTATCTAAATGCAGGTTTGCCACATTGACTCCATGTGGCATCCATATCGGCCAGCTGCCAGCTTGGTAGTTCATGTTTGTCCAAATAGGATCATCGACCAACCACTCTACCAGTTCCTCTTTCTTGGTAATTTTCTAACCCTACCGATATCACACAGTGTACCGGTAACCTCGTCATGTCTACATTTTGTTGAACTATGGGTGGAACACCTTGACTGGTCGTCAGACATGTCTTTCTTAAGCAATATCATTTGCTCATTTCCCCAAGGTGGAGAGTTGTCTACATCTATACCTTGCTCATATTACTAGTGGGCTTACACACTAGTTATCACTCTTGATGACACCAATCATCAACCTTTACTAGACTCCTTCATTGGAAAGACCATTCTCCTCTGACTATATCTGCCCAGCCAGTTTGCATGCCTTCTTTGTCGGTCTAGTGCATAACCCTAATCTCATGCACTGAAGGCATTCCCTCAATTCACTGATGGATATAGTGTGATCCTTCAAGTACTTGCCTTTGTCTCTTTACTCTTATCTCACCAAACTATAATGCACTCAATGCATATAGGAGATAAGCTCCACTTACTTGGTGGAGTAACACCTTTTCATCTGCTCATGTGAGTTCCCTGTTTGTGCAACATATCTTCAAATAGGCACATTCACTCACTGTTGGTGATTGCTTCTCAGGATGACTACATCTTCATCCGATGGGAGTCCTGTTGTTTTGTAACCTCACAACATACTGGTGACCTATTCAATCTTCTCTTTTAGTGTGGATTTGATTCAGCTAACATTTTGCTTCTTCATCACAAACAACAACTTAAACACCTTTTTATCTCATCACACAAGTCAGGCACTAACTTGTGTTCTGGTGACTCCTGAGATCATCTTCCTTACCTTTACTTGTGTTCTGCAACACAAGGTGATATCCAAGATAACACATCCTATACTACTTCAAAATAGTTTTGTACATACATCGCTTCTACCGGTGGTCATCCCATACCCGTTGACATCAATGACAACACAATTTCAACAATTTGTTTGTCATATTTATGAATAATGCTTGGAGGGATTCTTTCCCTTTGTCTCATTTTTTCTTGAAAGTCCTTGAAATACTCTTTTACCTTCTTTTCACCGTCAGAGCCCATGCCGGTGATTGCCTCCTTTATCTGTTTTCAAATAGAAATATCATAGGCAAAGTCTTTGTGGCCTATACCAGGAATCACCTTTGAGAAATATAGCATCAGACATACAAGTAAATTGCCAAATTTGAAAGTTCCCTTCTTATCACCTTTGATCTTAAATCTAGATTTTCTATCAGTTCATCTTTCAACCATTCACAGAGATCAATTTTAGCATTGTTCATTATCATCTCATAAGCACTATGAATGCATAGACTAAAAATATAATTTAGCCTATTAGTATGTGCCACCTTATATCCAACAACCATACTAGCATATTTGACATTGTTATCAGTTATATCGCTAACCATAAGTGATCTATTATTTGATGTTGTGCCGGTTAAGTTCATAACCTCTTTGTTTGGAATTTTATTTTTCTTCTGAGGCCTAGTGGCAGTAGAAGGTAAACTAGTAACAACCTTCATTTCTTCCTTAGTGATTTTAAAAATTGAGTCTAGTCATAAAAATTCACCATGAACCTGCTAAGAACATAACGGACAGTCTCATCTCAAAATTCAGGCATGTGAAGGATGTCACTCAACCCTAAATCTTCCACAATCTTATGTTCTGGTTTGACTATACATTGGTTGTCATTGATAACATTCACGAACATGTTATTTATATCCTCAAGCCCTAAATCTTTGATGTTAGAGTGAATGTATGCCCTAGGGTCTTTAGCAAATGCAACTCTCTTCAGGATTTTTGAAAATGCACCAATGGAGTCATCCAACTTAGCTATCTTAGGGATGATCTTAAAGATTGGTCTAGGACACTTGATATTTCCCAAAATAGTAGGGTTTGCAATGAATTTAGTAATGAAAAATGAAGAAGCCATGTCGTAAGATAAATATCTTTCAACTAAAAACCTTGGATGCCTTGAAAAATCTTGTTGCTTTGCTTCTTGAATGTTGGTGCTCAACTCGTGCGCTCTTTGAATACTTGAATTTTTTGGTGAATCGAAATGAGAAATTCCAGTGCTTTATAACCAAAAAGTTATGGTTAAGTGAATTTCCATTTAACTCAACATATGTGCTCGTAAAGAAGAATTGTGACTTCTTACCATCATCTGAGGGTAAAATGAATGATCTTCAATTGGTTGCCTTACCCCTAAGGATTATTCCTTAATTAGATGAAGAATCTCCTACCGGTACATGATTGCTCTGTCCTGTCAGTGCAAAGACAGAATCATCATTTCTCTGATCTCTCTTCTTGACCTATTGTTTAGTGAATTCTTGCTTGATTTCATTCACCTTTTCCTTGCCTTTGTCATTAGATCCTTTATTGTTTGTCGGTACATTCTTGCTTTTGCAAAATCTTGCAATCGGCCCAATCTTGTTGCATGCATAACAGGTTACATTGTTTCTTTAAATAGATTTTCCATAACCTTGATCGGTTTGAGTTCTACATTGATTAGATAGATATCCAAAACTACCACAAACATATCATTTTACATCCATTCTACAACTGTTTGAGTTATGAACATGTTTATTACATTTGGAACATTGACTAGTGGATGAGTTTGTATTCTGATTATTCCTAAATTTGCATTGATTTTCTTTATGACCAAATTTGTTGCAATTAAAACATTTCCCATTGAATTTATAAGAATTAGGTTGCCTTACCAGTTTGTTGTGATCATGATTATTTGTAGTTTCAGAACCTTCTACATGTTCAATTCCAAGTCCAACTGTTTCTCCATCATGTTTTTTACTTTTCAGCATATCATCAAGCTTGTCTAAACTCTTTTTGAATTTGTCTTTGTATTCATTTGTAGCGACCAACTCATTTTCTAGATTGCTAACTTATCTCATAAGTTCCTCTTTGTCATGTTGCATGTGAATCAAATCTATTTTGATCATATCATTTTCATAAATAAACCTTAGAGATTCATCGGATCTTTCATTAAGTCTTTTGGCCAAATCTTCCTCATTCATCTTTCTATCTTCAATATCTTTACATAATCTCATGGTTAAATCTTGCATCTCAATCTTCATGTTACTATTCTCTTGTCCCAGTTTCTGTACAATATCTCTGAGAGTTTCTTTTTCTTCATCATCTTGTTTTTGTGGTTGCTCATGTAATTCTTTTCTCTTGTTTTGTGCCCTGGCCAAGTTTTCTTGAAGTGCTCTGATGAATTTCTAAGTAGTTTTGAGTTCATCTTCCAGTTTGATATTCTTTAATTTTTTTCCATCAAAATATTCAAGAGCTCCTTCCAACTGTTGTCTCAAGCTTTCCATCGATACCATTTTCTAAATCTTCCTCAAGCTGTTAGGATTCTACAAATAGAGGACTAGGCTTTGATACCAATTATTAGACATTTGGTTAGTTCCAAAGACACTGAGAGGGCGGGGGGGTGAATCAATGTTTGACTGGTAGATGAAAAATTTAAACTTAATTGCAACTTTATAACTGAAATTAATATACTGGTAAGCAAATAATAATGCAGTAAAGAGAAACAAAAGAATCAACATCAATGCACACCATAACACATATATTTTTGGTGAGGAAATCCAGTAAGGGAAAAACCTTCATGGGATTTGTGACCCACAATATTTACTCACTAGCCAATATGAATAAATATTACTCAGTACAATAGGGGCCTGCACATGTAGGAAGGACAACTTCCTAGAGCTCACTGCTCAACATAAAATGGAGTCCCACTGACTACACAATTGGATGGTTAAATCCAATAACAATGTACTACTTTAAAATAGAATCTGCAATGCTAGATTCAGTACCGGTTTAAGCTCTGACCATGAGTGTCAAACACCTTCATAACCTTTCCTTAAACCTTCAGATATTATTTGCATGATTCACACAAGGATCTTCTTATTTTCTCTCTATAATGATCTTTAGTATTGACACACACTCATAATATGATCTTCAACAATATCTTACAATTATCTATACAAAACCTAAGACCTCATCATAAGGTCAGCTCCCTAAAGATATTACATTTGAATTGATTATAAAATAAGTCTTGATGTGATACAATATGTCGTCTCAATACATTTATAATTTACATTACAATACATTTCGCATAAAAAATATTATTGCCAAGTCGGCTTTGGATGCGAGTAAGATCTATTGCCGATATAAACCGGATGTCAATTGTTTATCATTATTTCCCTTTTTACCTATGGGTTAATTAAATATTATATTTATTCTACCTACCCTATTTTATTATTGGTTGAGATATTGGGGTAGTTATTTAAATAATATTTTATATATATTTACCTTGGTTTTTGAGACGATTGGAATGAAATATAATTTTATGGAATTTTAAGATTGGCCGACATGTTTCTATAGTTTTTGAATAATTTTCTATATAATGGATTTCCTGTACATTTGCTGAGGTTGGCTTCTCGGATGCGTTCTGCAATTGTTGAAGGATTGAAGATTTGGATTTGGTTTTGAGTTTAGATTGGAATTGTGTTGTGATTCTTCATATTTTTGGCTTTCCCAAACTTCTAAAATTCAGGTCAGAGGTTTTATCCCATTGTTAACTATATTTTGTTTTAAAATATTATTTGCTTTGTGCCTAGTAAATACTATTTTTTGGGTGGGAAAATTATTATTGCAGACATATAATAATGGATCATGATAAATTTTATTTGGGGGTATAGTTTTATTTATTATATTCTGAAGGGTTGTCGTGAATGATTTTACAGTGTTTTGTTTGGGCCGTGAGTTCCTGTTCTGTGCATTGCCATTTATTGGTTGTGATGGCATCATGCCTATATTCTAAATCGTTTTGTATCTTGTTGAGTCCATTGGATAATATTTATCATTGTGTTCGTATTTGAGTCAATTTCAGTAAATTTTGGTGGTAATATCATTTTACTGGACTTGATAATAATCTCGTATCTCCATTTTTTGAGTTATGGGTCTTATGCATTGATCTTCTTATTGAATGTGCTAATTTGGTGGAGGCGCTAATCTAATTATCATATGTTCTATTAGTCTTGGTGAACACACTATTATTTAATAAGTATGCTCTATTGTTCTATCTAAATGTGTTGTTATGAAGAATGAAGGTACTGGTCTATTCGTTGTATACATTGTCCAGTTTGTTATATGCACTATGCTTTAGAGTATAAGCACCATTCTTTATGGTAAAGTGTTGCAGAAAGTCATTAAAGAAATAAATTGTTTCTTATATGAATTATGTTGTTATTTAAAGGCACTCTTTTATTTGTAAAAAGTGTTGTTCTATGGAGTAAAAGTGCTGTTCTACTTATTTTGGATTCCTGTATCAGTTTTGGTTTTCTTGGTCAGATTTCTAGGTTTCAGTCTAATATTTTAAAAGTCCAGAGGCCATGTTAGTGTTTTATGAGTGCTCTATGGTGATCTGGGGTAGAGATGTCGCTTATAATTGATTATTTCCATTGATATGTTTCACACAAGATAAGAAATGCCTTTGTTTTGTATTTGGGCTCTTTGATATATGTTTGCCACTTGTGATGTTATGTGACTTATGTTGTTTATGTGGCTATAATATGGAATCATTATGCATTTATGGATTCTATTAATGTGATTGGAATCTTGGTTATCTAGACTATGCTTTGTTATCTATTTTGATCTCGTATATGTGATATTACCCCAAGGCATAGGAGCATGATTACAGAGAGTGGTCTTCTATGAGTCCACCAATATTGTGAGGAATGGGCTACATGGATTCCTAGTGGTAGGAGCCTAGTCTATATATTGGGATAGCTCATTAGAGGTTTAATATTATTAATCTAGCGATACCATAATAATTAATCCTAGGTTGATTGGGTAGTAGTAACTTATCTTAATAAAATAAAAATTGATGTTGTGGTACCCCTCTCATGGTCTGGAGTTCTTATATAAACTTGAGATGAGATATGGGAAGATCTGGTAACCGCATAAGCCAAACTCTCTTGATTTCTTCAAAGGTTATGTGTTTATCACAGATGACAGGAGAAAGTTCTATGATATCCTCATTGGTGATAGCATGTGATGACACTCTTTTCTACATGTTGATCCTAGTTTCCAATGCCTTTATTGTTGGATAACCTCTAGATAGTTTTATGTTTTGTGGTCTTGGACTTAGCCTTTTGATGTGATTGGGATTATTGTTATGAGATTCCTTTTAGTTGTGATGTTGTGTTGTTGACATGTCTTTGGTTGTTAGGTATCATCCTAGTTAAAGAGTGTGTGTGAGACCTTGTGTCATTTGCTAACATGGAGGGTGGTTTGTTTGATTCCACATGGTCAAGCGGTTGATACCTTCTTCTATTGGGATGTTCTTCATTGATTTCTCTTTGTGCATCGATGTGGATTCCTATCGCTTCAACTTATGGATGGATACTTGTAGTAGAATGATGTATATGGTTCATATGGTACATGTACTTGTAGAAATCATGATGTAAATGTATTTGTGATTGAGAGATATGCTCATTGATGTAAAATAGTTGATGTATCTATAATGGTATAAGATTTATTAAGGCATGATCATAGTGTTATATACCTTGGATTTTATTCATTAACAAAAACAATGTATTTGGGTCTATTGATGTGGATTTCTATTATGGCTAGGAATGGGATTGAAATGTAGTGGATAATATGGGAATTGGATTAATGATGATGTATTGAATATGGATTGGGGTATTAGGAATGTTTGAATTGGTTCTATTAAAATGAACATAGAAGAGGGATAATGGTATTTACATTATTAATGAATGGAATCATGGTAGTTAGAATAGTGATCGATCATATGTATATAAGAAAAGAGAAATGTTAGTTGAGTTAGATTACATTGTAGTATGGTATTAATTATGATGTTATGCTTATTTAGATATAATG
Organism: Cryptomeria japonica; assembly: GCF_030272615.1. Lineage (NCBI taxonomy): Eukaryota > Viridiplantae > Streptophyta > Pinopsida > Cupressales > Cupressaceae > Cryptomeria > Cryptomeria japonica. The sequence goes on from NC_081415.1 coordinate 146,164,795, forward strand.
TTGACAATGCTATAAACAATTGCGTTGAGATACCCTAGGGAAGGATTATTGTATAGATGTATTTATTTTTGTGTGCGTATAGTGCTTAAATGTTTATGTTCATGATGGATATATGTATATATTTTTGTAATTTCTAAATGAATAAGATTATTAATTGATACATGTTGTATTGGATGTTTTTTTTTAAATCTCTATTTGCATGATTAAATGGTTAATTTCTCTAGGGTATTTTGGCAAACATTACATCTAGTATCAGATCCCATGTTCATACACTAGGTACTTTGGTTTCATATGAGCCCATTGTGTGTGCTAGCACTATAGATTGGGTTAGGCATGTGGTTATCCATACTAGTTGTTTTCTTTGCATTACTTTCTCTACATTTCAGCTTATAGCTTCTTTGTGTATTGCTTAGACAAGATGCATGCTAGAGGTAGAGGTTGTGATCATAGTGGTTGTATGGGTACTCAATAGAATCCTTTTTTTAGGGTTTATGAAGAGTCACACCATGAGGAGAAGCAAAATGATTGTTAGGAAGAAGGAATGCAGGGTGATGGAGTTCTGTAGTTTATTAATGTGCTTTAGGAGCTTCTTGGTTGCTCGGGACCGAGACAAGAGGAGAATCAGTAGGACTCTTATCATTCTAGATGTCATGATAGAATTGAGTATTTGAAGCATGAGGGGGAGCATTTGTATTCACCTTAGATGAGAGTTGATGTCGTACCAAATCCAGATGTGGTTGCAACATGTCACATGAGAGATATTTTTAGGTCTCACCCTCCGACCTTTGATGTTTCTAGCAGTGGCATGGAGATGGATACTTGGTTTATAGATATGGGAAGGTTTTTTTCTATGAATACATATAGTAGTAACACAAAGGCTAGGTGTGCAATAATACATCTTCATGATTTTGATTTCACTTGTGGCCAGTAGGGTCATATTGCAGTGAATTTCCCTGAAATATTTACTCAAATATCCATTCGAAGTGTTGTAGCTATAGAGCCTACATTTTGTGATATAGGGAGATCACATTGTGAATTTGTGGTGGTTGATAACCATCAAGCTAAGAATCAAGCTAAAATTATTGAGACCACAGGTGAGATAGGTGGTATTTCTTGTTCAATATTATTTGATTCAGGTGCTTCAAATTCTTTCATTTCTCCTTCTTTACTAGAGTGATAAGATCTTCTTGTGGCAAAACAAGACAATAGGTGGCAGGTTGAGTTAGCTACGGGGTCCAAGGTGGTAGTAAATTCCTTTGTGCATGGTTGTGTGTTACACTTGGGTGTATATACCACCTCGATGGATCATTGTGTTCTCTCATAGGGTTCCTATGGTTTTGTGTTGGGTATAGATTGACTTGAGGCTCATCAAGCTAGGATTGATTGTCATAGTAATAGGGTGTAGTGTATATGATAGTGGGAAGACTATGGAGATAGTAGGTGTGCAACAACCCATACCTCTTTGCATAATTTCCACTATACAGATGAAGCGGTGTGTGCAACATAGTTGTTAGTTGTTTTCAATGATGGTGAATGACTTGGATGAGGGAGATAACTATAATGATCTCATCCTCCAGGATTTTTTTCAAAATATTTCTCCCTAGTAAGATTTGGGGTATGCGACCTAAGCATGACATTGATTTTCTAATAGATTTGGTTCTCGAAGTAGAGCCTATATGTAAGGATCCTTATCAGATGATACCCAAGAGTTGAGTGAGTTGAGGTTGTAGTTGGAGGATTTTCTAGCAAAGGGATTCATTTGTCCTAGTGTTTTCCCATGGGGAGCACCAATGTTTTTTGTTAAGTTGAAGGCCAAATCTCTTCACTTATGCATTGATTACATGCAGTTGAATAAGATGATAGTGACAAAAAATTATCTTTTGTCAAGGATTGATGACCTCTTTGATCAAATTAAGGATGATAAGATATTCTCCAAGATAGATTTTAAGTTAGGGTATCACTAGTTACAAATTCATGAGGTCGATATTCATCGTATAACATTTCATACTTGATATGGACATTATGAGTTCACAGTGGTACCTTTTGGACTTACTAATGTTCTCTTGGTATTCATGAGTTTGATGAATGGAGTCTTTAGGACCTATCTTGATAGGTTTGTACTTACTTATGTTCGTTGAAGGTATATTGGTGTTCTTTAGGATAGTGGAGGAGCATGAGGAACACATGAGATAAGTTTTGTAGTGTCTTTTGGAGATTCAATTGTATGCCAGGATGGTGGAGTGTGAGTTTTTCCAAATAGATTTTAAGTATCTTGACAGTATTATTTTATGTGAGGGTCTCATAGTGGATCCCTCTAAGATTAAGGCTATATTGGATTAGCCAACACCCACTAATGTGGGTGAGGTTCATAGTTTCATGGGTCTTGCAGGTTATTATCACCTATTTGTTTAGGATTGCTCATGTCCTATCACTTCTCTTTAGAGGAAAGGGAATAAGTTCATGAGGTCAAATCAGTGTGAGATAGTGTTTTTGATCTTCAAGGAGTGTTTGACTAGTGCATGTATTCTAGTAGCACTAGATCCTTTGGGTGATTTTGTGGTGTGTACAAATGATTGTTTCAAGGGTTTAGGAGCAATTCCTATGCAGGATAGTTTTGTGATAGCATATGAGTCACACAAACTCAAATATCATGAGTTAAATTATTCTACTCATGATTTAGAGTTAGTGGTCATTGTGCATTCTTTGGTGAGATGAATGAATTTTATTCTTAGGAATTGGTTTGAATTGCATAGTGATTATCATAATTTATAGTATATGTTCACACGGCTAAGCCTAAATGCTAAGTAGTGGCATTAGAAGGAGTTTTTTTGTGAAGGTGATTTTGAGTTGAGGTATATCCAGGGCAAGAAAAATATGGTGGTGGATTCTTTGAGCCATAGGAGACATGATATTTCATTGTTGACTCTCATAATGGATTTAAGGAGTCAGATTCTCAGTTTTCTTCATTTAGATGCTTGGTACCAAGAGGTTAGTGAAGAGGTTGCTTTAGTCAAATATCTTGAGGGTAGATATGTATGATATTCAATGGAGTTGGATGTACTTATTTGATATTTGGGATGTATTTATGTTGCACCTTCCTATAAAGCAAAAAAATTTGGACCTTAGCAAATTCAACACGAGGAAACAAGAATTCACTAAGCTCAATTTTCACTTGGGGAGACTTTACATTCAAAACAGGGGGATGAATCCACTAGATTCAATCCTAAATGATGCAAGAAGTAGATGGGTTGCATTTGGAATGTAATTGGCCTTTTTTGTAAATTGATTAATTGAATTAAGACTAAGTGGTGAAAATGAAGACAAAGAATGAGAGAAAAGTGAGCTACAGATTCTGGATTTCATCGTACACATGCATTTGAGAAGTTTGAGATGATTCAGGGTTTCTCTGTGAAATCTACCAAAAGTTTCAGGGACTGTGTGTCCAAACTAGCTCGCCCTCCTATTGGTCCTCCAAACTTTCTATGCATTAAAAAGGATTTTTTTATCTCTACAAATAAAGCTTAAATCCAAAGTATAGATGTGCACCTGCTTCATACACCCAAAAGGAAAGGGAAATGTGTTGGGAATAGGGTTTGCCTTTAGGTCAAACCTTAGTTTTGGAATTAACCAAGTAGTTGAAATAATTTAATTGAAATGATAGAAATCAGAAATCTTTCTCTTTGAGGGGATGTTGAATTTCTTGAAAATGAAATGCTTATACTTCCTTGTGAAGTTTTGCTTGCCTCCACATAGAATTATGATTGAATGGATTAGAATGATAACCTCCTTTCAATTCTTAAAATCTTGACTCTATTTCTGCTCCAAATCTTGAAGAAAGACTAAAAATTCTCAATTTCTCTTGAATTCTTTATCTCTTGTGTGTGCATGATAGATGGACAGATGTCATGTTATGTTAAATGGGAGGGTAGATCCCACTTATATGCTTTCCTAGGATTAATTGACTGATTTTTTGACATGAGCTGACATATGGGGGATTTTTCCACTTCAAATTTGACGTATGTCAAGGGGAGAGGCTTAAAATAGGTCTCCATTAAGGAGGACCAGGGCACCATGCCATGGTCCTACCCTAATTTGGGGCAGGATCAAGGTGTAGTTAGGGTGTATTATTGAGTTGCATGATGTTTTTTATATGTGTGATCATAATGAGGTCTCTGATTAGGCAGAGGGGTGCAAACACAAAGATGAAGACCCAAATGCAATTGAATATTACATGGGGTACAATTTTAGGATGTTACATTTAGCCCCCACTTTAGTGATAGTATGAGCTTACACAAATACTTGCAGTAAAGTACACAAAATTCAATTAAAAGACTTTCACCACATCAAAGAGGCAAGATTCACCAAGCCCCCGACAAACTTTAGGATCATACGACTTCAATGATAAGCTAAATGGGAATATCATGAGAGAGAAAGAAACAAAAATGACTACAACTAATAAGGTTCTCTTACTGTGAGTCATGAAAAGAAGATGCCAAAAATCTTAAAATAAAGAAAAAATTCGCTAACTAAATTTAAGTATCAAGAGAGAGAATCATGAGTTGAGTGTATGTCCCAGCATTAAAGTGATTGTGTATGCCTTGTTGCAAGCAATTTATTTAAGTTAGGATACACCCAAAAAAGACAAACTCGTTATCACAATAATTTATCGCCCAAGAGAGGATAATGAACAAAAAGTACAAAACAACCTAATTTTGGTTTCAGTATGGCTTTTCTGATAACTCATGTATATCATGTACATATGTGTGCATAGAATTGTCCTCATCCCCCAAAAGAAAGGAAACCATATTGGAAGAAGGGAACACATGTGTCTTTTGTGTAAACATGGGAGAGACCAAAATAGATCTCAATGCTTTGCATCATCCTCAAATAGAAAACACTAGGGACAACAAATAGAAGAACAGGGAAACACATAGAAGAATGTCACAAATAAGAGAGGAGAGAGAGAATCTACGGTGCTATTGAAGCTAATCAAGCACATCATCCTCCCCTTGATCTTGTTCATCATTATTTCAGGAAGGTGGACAACATGCAAGAGGACACACATTAAGCACAGTAGATGGAGCTATCACAAGTTCCAAACAAGGACCAATCTTTAATCAAGAGTCACTTTGTTCCTTTCTAGGAGCTAGGATTAATGCTTTTGAAAATTTGGTAGATAAATTATTGTCAATATCAACATATTCATATTCATCATTAACAATATTTTCACCTATTTCTTCATCAAGATTAATAAGAATAGGAGCTCTAATAGAAACATAATTTGAATCATCAATTGATTTAATAATTTTGAGTCTTGGAGAATTAGGTTGACCATATTGTTTAGGAAAACATGGAATCATGTCAATAGTTGGTGTCCTAGGAGAAGAATGGGTTTGAGAAGCAACTTCATGAGCTCTAGCATGACGTCTTCATTGGTATTCTCTCACATAATGGTTTTGTATTGTTTTGGCTGAAAGTTGAGGAGGTTTTGGTTCATCAGGTGTAGACTTTGTCTCTTCTTTTAGGAAAGGATGAATGGGTTGAGGTATTTTAGGCTAGACAATAGGAGAGGTTGGATGCTTCTCTCTATAAGATGAAGGAGGAGGGATCGCACCATATAAAGGAACAATGGGAGGTTTGGGAAGGAGACTACATCCATCATGAGGAGGAGTGATAGGTATAGCCTTAGGAGGAATAGATTGATGTTTAGGAGTAAGAAATTTTCTACCTTAGGGAGGAAGAATAGACTCATTCATAGGAGAAGGAATATATTCTTCTTTAAGAAGAAGAATACCTCTTGTTAGGCCCAATATGGAAAGCTAATGTACTTAGAGGGGAGGGGTGAATCAGTACTTCAAATCCTTTTATCAACAATATCTTTATTGTTCTGCATAAACCAAAAACTATTGTAACATAACATAAAGCTAAAACAAATAAATAACAATCATAGACGATTCACTCCATAACCCATATATTTTGGTTACGTAGAAACTCTTGGTTGGAGAGAAAAACTATGGTGGGGATGGCACCCATAACTTCACTACTGCAATAATAAAGGTTGCTTGGTTAGAGCTACATGTTTAGCTATTTTTGATAGCTTACGCTGTTAGGAGTATCAAGATCTATTAGATCTACCTTGCTAAAGGATTTTACAACACTTAATCTAAATGCTACACCTGGTTAGAGGCTTTACAATTTATAGACTTAGTTAGAGTCTTTTACCCTATTAAAGGTTTCTCTTACAACTCAAAATATTTCAATCAAATCTTTACAACTATCGGCAACTTTACATTTGGAATGTTATAGCAGATTCTATGTGCTCAAAATAAGATTACCTTGCTTATAGCATACCTCGGTAACCCATAAAGTAACTCGGTAAACCCTTCTGTTTACTCTATTCTTTGACTGTTCTCTGAAATCCTTCTCGGTGACCTCCATGTCTCTTTGTCAACTCTAATAGTCATAACATTCTGTGATATCTCATGATTTTCCCTTTTTGTATATGTCTTGCTTCACATACACATGCACACACACTTTTCTAATCATGAATTCATGTTGTATAAATAGATCTCTTATGTCGGTGATCTAATTCATTTGCTTCGATCTTACAAACATGATTTATCGAATGAATAACCATATAAAATATTTCATTGGTTAGATGACCTCAAAATCATACACAATCTTTAAGTGCAATTTCCAATGTGGCAACGGTTCTATGTTACTCGATGTTTGTAACACGTTTCCCATATATGTCCAAGTTTAGTGAATCTGGTAACATGTTTCACTCGGTGTATATCAACTCAATGTATCATCTTTGCTGCCTAGTAGACATAGAGTGTTACTTAGTAGACAGCTCGGTGCATACTGGGCTCTGTGACTACTTTCTTCTATAACTGATTGTTCTGTGCTTACTAACTAAATATTTTGGTAGTAGTAACTAACTAGAGTATATAGAATGACTCTAGATATAAAACTAATGGCAACTTGATAAGTAGTAACAATCTCCCCCTTTGACATTAGTTGAGATGTTTGACAAAACTACTTTCAAAGTCATAACTCAAAAATCTATATACTTACAAAATTTGACTAAACTGGCAGTATATACATTTGTCAATGAAATAGTATATTCAGATATAATCCCCTTATCAATATACTATACATAACTCTAATTTTGCATGCTTGGTGATCAATATTCTATGATAACTATTTAGTTCAATGCTTGGTTCTTTGTATTTGAATACTCTATTTTGCTCGGTATATACTCCCCCTATATACTACATTCCTTTTGTTTGATACTTTGATGCTTTGATACTATATCACTCCCCCTTTTTGACAAACTTCAAAATTTAGTTACCATTTGGTGGTGGCAACTGGTCAAAAATGGATTTGTACTTTGTTCGGGTATCAGTGAGAGCAGTAGAGAGGGTATCTTTAACACTGTCCATGAGTGAATTCTGAGCTGTAATGTCAGCTAATAGTTAAATGAGTCCATCTAATGTGCTTCCCTCTTGTTGAATGGATAGGGATGTAGCCTTGTTAATCTTCTCTTGAACAGATGAAAGATGAGGAAGGAATAATGTCTGAAGTGTCATTATGTCCATCCTTATCTTGTGATCTTCATTCCTTAGTTCCAATTGTTGAGCCATGAGTTGTTGTAGCTTGGTATAAAAATTATGAACTGAATTAGGCTCGGTGGTTAACTTATTAGAGAGATCGGTGATATCTTTCTCATTTTCTTCTATTTTATTCTTGATGTCTTTAATAAATAAAGAGAATGTATAGAGTTTCTAAAATAAATAAAGAATCTGCTTGAGTTGAGGGGACAACTCAGCAATAAATTTGACAAGTGTAACTTTGCCAATAGCTATAGCTTTCTGTACCTCTTCTATCATTTTTGTAGTGATCTCTTTGTCCTTTAACTTGCTCAAATATTCAGATGCATGAACTCCAGATGTCTCTATCTGATTAAGGAGTTCATCCACTTGAATATTGATGGTTGCATGTGTTGACACTATAGCTGTAGGTAGCATATCTGTGAATAGTATCTTTACCTTCTGAAGTACTTTATTTTTCTTTTGTATGGCCATTTGTTTTTCCTGTTCGGCCTTTGCTTTGCATGGTTCACCAAAATGAATGAGTGCTTTCCCCTTTAATTTTGATATATCAACATTGGGCAACACTATTGATTTTGGCAAATCTACTTTGAAACTATGCTTTTTCATCTTCTTTTCTTTACCTTTCACCGATTGAACTAAGACAATGGCTTGTGAGGATTGATGACTCTTGGTAGGTTTCTCGGTAGAGGCAACACTTTTGTCAGTTTCTTTAGCCTCTGTAGTGTCCTTTGGTGTCTCAGTTGCAACATTTTTCAGTGCTAGAAGGTGCTTGTGAGGTCTGTTCTTGGGAAGTACCTTCTCTTGTTGTAGACTTGTGACCTTTGGTGCCTTGTTCCGTATCCTGAGGGGCCTCGGTTGAGACAGGTTGATTGACCAAAGGATAGGGCTGAACTTGTTCCAAAACTGATTCACTAGATACAAGTTGGGCATAATCATTCCCTTCTATCATTTCCTATTCAGGTGCCTCTGTATCCATGATATCTTCATCTACTTATATGGTGTCAGTGGGGTCTCACTCGGTGACATCAGGATCTTGCTCAGTGACATCAATTATTTCAACTTTAGCTTGCTCACCAGCATCCTTGATACGAAAAATTTCTTGCCACTATTCTTTTGTTTCCTTCTCCACTTCAATATATAGGCCATTCATCAGTTTCAAGGCCTTTTGCTTGACTCTGAATTGTGTCTGGTAGTTTTTCAGATTTTTCTTGATCTCATCTACCGACATGTCAAGAAAGAGATGTACCAGACTTCTTTCTCTGATCTGTTTCTCTGAGTCTAGGGTATTTTCCACCTGTTATCAATATGTGCATATAATTCTTCCGGAAGAGAATTAGATACTTCTAATGGGACCACTTGGAATTTCAAAAGTGTGCAGATGACAACTTCTTCTATTTATCTCTTTTCATCATCAGATCTGGATTCATACTTAACATAACTAAATGATCCAAATCCACCATATTGCTTCAGATTAGCACAAAAATTTTCAACACTATGTATACTTACCTTCTTGCTCTTGACAATCTGAAATTTGTTTGCATCTTCAGATTCGGTGTCACTAGACTCTTTTGCCAAAATGAGTCTCTGAGTAGATTTCACATAAGTTTTTGTTACCTTGGGTGTGGCAACACTCTTTGTTTTCTTACTCGGTGAAGCTGTAGATGCTCTTGTGTTAGGTCGCTTTGTTGGAGGAGTCGGTGAGGCCTTTGATGTGTCCTGTTTCTTTCTTTTCAACTATTTTCCCTTAGGCAATTTGGTGCTCAGTGTTATAGCTACCTCTTGGGCTTTAGATTCCTCTTCGGTAATGGCTATAGTGCCTTTGACAGGTGTGGAGGAAGAATCTTCTCCAAATTTCTCTGTTAATGCCTTTATCATCTTTGTTGCCTTCCTTGTAGCTTTGGGTACTACAATTCTCATTTTTACTTTTTCCTTCACTTCTTCATATGTTCCATACCTTAGCTCAGTAGCATGCCTTGGTAATGTAAGAAATGCATCTATTTGTTGTTGTGTGAGGTCAAAATCAATCTTGTAACCCATAGGTGGTAAATATTGAGTTCTTGGTTCCATAGTATTCACATAACAATAATCAATGTCCACTTCAAAACATATGTCATCTTTGTATTTCTCTACTAGCTTGCGTGGAATCCGGTACCTGTTATGCATCCTTTCCTGAAACTTGCTGAAATAATCATCCATAATATCATTAAAATTATCACCTAGCTTCTTGATGAAGTCATTGATCTGATGGGTGATTGGTCGGTGTAGTTCCCAAACAACTTTATCGACTCATGGAAAGAATTTTTCAAAATAGAAAAACATGCATATTAACAGTGATCCAAACTTTAGTGTATTGGCCGAGTTGTTATTCTTCAGCTTCCTGATGGTGTTCAGATTCTCAAATAGGGTTTTTAGCAACACCTCACATAAATCAATTTTCATGCCTTTCTTCACAGTTTTATATGCTAGGTCAACTATTGCACAGGGTACATTATTTTTCCTTGCTGATTGGAAGAAATAGTAACCTATTACTCTAATGGAAAACTTTAGTTCTGCATCAGTGACATTGTTCAATTTTAGTCCTCTGCAATCTGATTCTACTCTGGTTAAACTGATCAATTCCTTCTGTGATATCATTTTTTGAGCTTGGGCATGATCATAAATAGGGTAACTGGTGATCAAATGAATGATTTCCTTGGTGATCTTCAACGGTTGCTCTTCTAGCCACATGAAGTCATCATGAACTCTGCTCAGAACAAACTTGACCTAATGGGGTTTGAAAACATGGGGATAGGTTAGGGCTTCAGTTAATCCATTGATCTTAATGTGCTAATACTTGCTATCCATTTTACCATTGGTGCACAATTCATCATATGTGTCTTTGATTTCAATGTGACCTAGTTCTTCAACACAACATTTGGTGAAGAACCTAACATCCTCGACTAATAAAACTCTATCTAGGATGAGTGAAAATGCGGTTTTGTCATCCGGTTTAGATGCAACTTTGGGAGTTAAAGAGTATTTCAGTGAGGGCTTTTCAAAATTCTTAACAACAATGGGCTCTTGGATCTTAGGTGCCATTTGTAGATTTCAGATAAAAACTAACAAAATATCCTTAGGGTTTGAAGATTTTCAAATGGTAGATGCTTCACACTTAGTAGATAATAACAACTTGATATGATCGGTAAACCAGCTTAACAATGCATTGAGATTGATGTAAATACCTTGAATTTTTCTTTGGAGGAGGTTTGATCACCTTTGATTTGCTTTTCTTTTCTCTCTTGAGAAATTGATGAGTGAAGAATGACCATGTAAATGCTTTAAGTACACAATATACCTTATCAGGCTCTATCCAAGTTAGGTCAAAAAACATTAAATGCACTCGGTTCCGCTAAAATTTCTTTGCCTTTTTTTTGTGCTTTAACCGAGTAGCCAGACTTCCTTCATTTATCGACTAGATAGGTTTTCTGTAGTTACTGACTTGAGAGGCTTCTTGTATAGTACTTAAAAAAAAACTTTGATAGAATTTCAAACTTACTAATACATCTTAACTATGTAGATTTTGAATTAAGTACATAATAAAGTAGGAACTGTTTAAGATTTAACCTTTGAAAGAATGTAGTCCCTTCATACCTTACTGATTAGTTTGGAATAGGTGCACCTAACTCGCTAGGTAAGGTGTTTTCTTCACTTGATACAATTTCCTTCTTTTTCCAAATCATTTGTAATTTGCCTTTTATTTATTTAGTGTCTTCTCTAGGTTGATCTCTGCAATCTCTAGCCAAGTGTCCAACTTTGTGACAATGAACTTTGTGACAATGAAAACATGCCATACCAGGATTTCTCCATGATCTTTGGTTGTTCATCCCAAACCTTATAAAGTAGTTGGCACTTATATGTCCATATCTTCCACAACATTCACACCATATCCTTGTATTGTAATCCCATGGTACTACAAAATATTGTCGGTAAGGGTCTGTGTGAGTTCGATAACCTCTATTATTTGCTCGGTGTGCAGACCACATATAGTTCTTTTGCTTAAACCAACACTTCTCGGTACTGTGTCCATATCTATTGCAGTTTTTACAAAACCCTTTGAATTTTGCCTTCTGATAATTGTTAATAGACTTTTTCCTACATTGATTAGATGTGTGACCATATTTATTGCAATTGTAACAATAACCATTTGACTTAGTAACATTCGGTTGCTTACCTTTTCTGATTTGGCACATGTTAGCAGTATGACCTTGATTTCCATAGTAGTTGCAAATAGGCTTCTTTCCTTTTATGTTCTTCTTGATTCCAGCTTGCTTTGATGATTCTCCTCTCTTGGTAGTATGAATTCCCTTCTTGGTAGAGTCTTTTCCTTTGTAACCGAGTCCTGCATCTTTGGTGGGTCTTCTTGTATTCAGTTGCTCATCCAACATCTTTGATGCTTCATAACTCTTCTTTAGTGTTTCCTTGGATTTCTTCTCTATTTCAAGTTCATTAGTCAACCTTGATACTTCAAGTTTCAATGCTTGATTCTCATCATCTTTCAGATTTGCTTCATGATGTGCATAACCTAGTTGATCTAACAAATTTTGTTGAATTCTAGTCAACCTTGTGATTTCATCATTCTTATTAGATACTAAAGCTTCAAGTTGTTGTTTCTCTCTTTCTAGATCTCTTACTTTATCCTCGACTATCCTCAATGCATCAAGATTTTCAGTCATCTATGTGCTGAAATGTTCATGTTCCCTTTTCATTGCTTTTAGTTGATTAGCCAGTGCTTTGTTCTTTTCTTTCAATACGCCAATCATTTCTTCAGTCTCTTCAGATACACTATTCTCAGATGATGTCACAATTTGTTCCACAAGCTCTTAAGAGTCTTGCAAATCATCAGACAATCTTCTTCTAAATTTTAGAGATTTTTGCATTTGTCGTTGCATGTCTGCAATCACTTGATTAGCATGATCCAACTCTTCTTGCAGATACACAATCCTCTGAGATTGTTTATAGCCGTAGACACCCAAAAATGGTCAATGCTTGCAGAGTCATACTTTAACAATTGCGTATTACCTCATTTTAGGTTTTTTTGCGTCACATTAACATTTCTCCTATGTCACGCACTTGGTTTTTATCATTTGCGAACATCGAGTCATTCTTCTACATTCTTCATTCATCTCGCTCTCAAATTTGGTCTTGTCAACAACACTATTCAGTCATGATTTTGATCGATCTTATCCTGTCGCATCAATGTGCATGCTTATTTGTCATCATTTTCAACATCATCAATCCTAATTAGGGTTTTGTCCTCTTATTAATCTTATCATCAATCTTATCATTTTGGACATCATCAATCCTAATTAGGGTTTTGTCCTCTTTTCAATCTTGTCATCATGCGATCGATTTGTCATCGATCGTTGTCATTATTTGATCTTGTCATTTTTGCGATCGATTTGTCATCGATCGTGGTCGTTTTCAATCTTGTTGTTTTGCAATCCATTATGTCATCGATCCTTGTCCTCTTGTTAATTTTGTCATTTTGTGATCATTTCGCTATCGATTGTTGTCTATCTCAATTATGTCAATTTGGATCAATTTGTCATTGTTCCTCGTCAATTGGCGCATTTATCAATCAATTCATTTATCACATTGGTCTTTTGTTAAATCAGAATCAAATCGACATTAATTATCTTCAATCAAGACCTAATTGTCATTCTTGAATTGCTAATTCATCTTTCTAGGGTTTCATGATTTAATCATTTAACCTTGTGTGTCATTTTCTTCCTCTAGGATTAATAAATTAATTATTTATCCTAAGTCTTCTCATTGCAATTAAATGTTCATTTAATTGGCTAATTATTCCTCTTTTTGTGAATTAATTAATAAATGACAAATTATTAATTAATTTACCTAATTTCTAATTTTCATCAATTTCAATTTCTTAATTCCTAAATTCTTAATTCTCTAATTTCTTAATTTTCTAATTCCTAATTTCAATTTCCTCCTATTTCTCTCCTAATTTCATGGGAATGACATAGAAATTTATCATAATTTGTCATAATTGACAATCAATCAATTCTTGACATAGAAATTTGTCATAAAATTGTCATAAATCCTTGCATAGCAATTTGTCATAAACATGTCATAATTTTGCTATTCTTGATTTGAATTTCCATTCGAATCACTATCATGCTAATTTGTTCATTTCTCCAATTTCTCTATAAATTGGATGAATTTCTTCAATCAAAGCTAATTGGTAATCACTTTGTCAAATTAATCAGGTTATTGAATCAATCACGCTTCGAGTACTCTTGTGCCACAATCTTGTCTATTTGCTTTCATCTCATGTGTATGCACTTGAAGGTGAGATCCACAAACAAAGGCTATTTGGAGAAGAAAGAAGAATAATGGAGCCGCATGAAGGAAGCATTCAGATCTACATTTGGTTTGCATAGTATTTAGTTTTGAATGTTTTGTCTTTATGTCTTTATTGAGTGTGTTTAGGATAGATCATTACATTTAATCTTTCGTGATTGGGCTAGATTAGTTTTGATATTTGTTTGTGATGATTTCCTAATTTCCTAACATACATTAATTGGTGAACCCGACGTTATATGATGCTATCTGATGCAGCTGAAAATAGAGCATAGCTAGTACACATGGTCCCCACGCATACACCATCCCCTCTGTCGCCATCCGCTCTAGCACTCTTCCCCATCCAATAGGGAATCCATGTCCTCATCTGTCCCCTGCTAGAAGGAATGCTATCACAACTGCTATCACCACATATTGTCAGTCATACTCAGACACCATGCTCTCCCAGCCGATCTCCCTCTCGACGATGTCCAGATCATCTACCTCACACTCAAATAGAATACATAATGCATCTCTCCCTATCACTGGGTCATACTCTATCATCTCCCCATGAATTGGAATGTGGAGGATGCGCCATACATCCTCTAGAGTCACAGTCACCTCGCCATTTGCCAAATGGAATGAGGAGGTCTCTGAATGCCATCGCTCTACCAATGCGGTAAGCAATCCTGTGTTTGCCCTAATCTCGGGAATGAATGTGATGTAATATATGCCAAGTCCTGCTAATGTATCTCTGTCTGTGCTCCTAAGTCTATGTCATAGCATGAAACAGTCTGGTCGATTCTCCCGTGTGATCAACGGATACTGTCGACTCTGCATCACAATTGGGGCATATTTTTGTCATTTTTAGGGTTTGCTCCTACGGGTTTCCTTTCCTCATTTTCATATCCAAATCAGGGTGTTTTTCATCTAGTCTGACCTATCCTACCCTTATCCCCCCTTTTTGGATCATTTGCATGTCATTTTGACCAAAATTAGGGTTTCCATTGCACAATTGCGCCTATGTCAAGGAACCTGCGCCTGTGTCAGGTGACCTGCGCTTGTGTAGGAAGACGCAAGCACAGAAGACACTACACAAGCATAGGATTCACCCTACACAAGTGCAAGAATCCCTTTCTGCATCCCCTGTGGGCCCCACAATGTCCCACAAGTAATCAAAATTAGACCCATTGATTATGCAGACTGGATTTCAAATTTAGTACCAGTTAGAAAAGTAACTGGGGGCATCAAAATCTGCACAGATTTTAGGGATCTGAATAAAGCATGCCTTAAGGATGATTTTCCATTGCCAAATATCGACATCATAGTTGACATGACTGCTGGATATGAGATGCTTTCATTAATGGATGGTTTCTCCAGCTACAACCAAATTCGCATTTCACCTGAAGATCAACATAAGACCGCATTCACATGTGCTTGGGGCACCTATTGCTAGAATGTGATGCCCTTTGGTCTTAAAAATGCAGGCGCAACATATCAAAGAGCAATGATGACAATTTTTCATGATTTCATGCATACTTTGATGGAGGACTATGTTGATGACTTGTTATGCAAATCTGTCACAAGAGATAGTCATCTTGCCATCCTGGGACCTATCTTTGATCGAATGGAGACATACAAGCTCAGACTTAATCCAAAGAAGTGTGTCTTTGGTGTTACTGCTGGCAAATTGTTAGGATATATCATTTCTCACTAAGGCATTGAAGTCAACCCGGCCAAGGTTAAAGCAATAATGGATATGCCTTCCCCTTCCAACCTCCGGCAATTAAGAAGTCTACAAGGAAAGCTCCAATCAATCTGAAGGTTTATAGCTCAGTTGGCAGACAAGTGTCATCCATTCCAGCATCTATTACATAAAGGAGTTGCTTTTAAATGGACCGAGCAATGTCAATCAGCCTTTCAAGCTCTCAAGGACTATTTGTTGTCGCCGCCTATCCTAATGCCTCCCATAGAAGGAAAGCCATTTTTATTGTATATCTCTGCAACTGAAATAGCATTAGGAGTTCTCTTGGCTCAACAAAATGAGAATAGCAAAGAGCAAGCTATTTATTATATCAGCTGGACACTGGTAGGATATGAGCTAAATTATTCAACTATTGAAAGGGTATGCTTAGCAGTGGTGTTTGCAACACAAAAGCTTCGACATTATATGTTAAGTCACCAGACATTGTTGGTTGCAAAAATTGATCCCTTAAAATACTTGCTTAGCCGAGCAGTGCTGACAGGTCACCTGGCAAAGTGGGTGATGATCCTCAGTGAATTTGATATTGAGTATATGGAGCGAAAGGCGATCAAAGGGCAAGTCATAGCAGATCAACTTGCAGAGGCTCCTATTTATGATGATCATCCCATGTTGACAAATTTTCCAGATGAATCGGTATTTGCTCTTACATCTTCTAATGAATAGAAGTTATATTTTGACGGGTCCCATACCAAGTTTGGGTCCGGAGTAGGCATTTTGTTTGTCACCCCTCAAGGTGATGCTATTCCCAAGTCTTACAGAATAACTTTCCATTGTACCAATAACATTGCAGAGTATGAAGCACTGGTCACAGGACTCCGAGTAGCGGTCCATTGGAATATCATGCATTTACAAGTCTATGGAGATTCTCAATTAGTCATCCGACAAGTCAATGATGACTACAAAACAAAAGATGAAAAGCTTATTCCCTATAAGCACATGGTAGATTTCTTCAAGACAAAATTCACAGCTATCAATTTCAGTCAAGTTCCAAGAATGCAAAACAAATCAGCAGATGCGATGGCCACAATCGCTTCCATGTTAAATATGCCTCATAATATGGACAAGTGTGAATTTTTGGTCGAACAATTGCTTGTCCCTTCTTTTGACATACTGACAGCAGATGTGATGTGCATTCTTGTTGGTCCTAATTCCCTGTGGTACAATGATATATATCAATATTTGAAATCTCAAACCTTACCACCCAACCTTTTTGCTAACCAATGCCGAGCCTTTATCCAACAAGTAGCCAAATATGTCATCATCGCCGACACCCTTTACTACCGATCTTTTGACCATACCCTCCTCAGGTGTTTGGATTCTAACGAAGCACAAACAGCTTTACATGAGGTTCACGATGGTATATGCGGGGGCCATTTCAATGGTCTGAGCTTAGCTAAAAAGTTGACTCGTGCTGGGTATTATTGGCCTACTCTGGAAAAAGATGTTCATGATTTTGTTAAAAAGTGCTACAAGTGCCAAATCCATGGAAATTACATTCATGCACCAGCCCAAGAGCTTCATTCTGTCATATCTCCATGGCCCTTTTCTCAATGGGGATTAGATCTTATTGGCAAAATTCACTCGACATCTACAAACGGACACAAGTTCATTATTACAGCTACAGAGTATTTTACAAAATGGATCGAAGCCATCCCCATGACCTATATCACTGGTGTCCAAATTTCAAAATTCTTGCTGAACTATATCATATGCAGATATGGGGTACCCCTTGCCATAGTCACAGATAATGGTCGACCTTTTAAGAATAAAGATGTCAAAGAACTTTGTGACAAGTTTCATATTCAACATCATTTTTCTAGTCTGTATTATCCACAAGGTAATGGTCAAGTTGAAGCATCAAATAAGACCATTATCAAGATCCTGAAAAAGGTTGTCAATGATGTTGGTCGAGATTGGCATGTACAGTTGAATCCAGCACTATGGGCCTATCGCACTTCTATCGGCACACCTACTAGCGCAACACCTTATTCCTTGGTGTATGGTGCAGAAGCCATTTTACCCTTGGAAGTGGAGATTCCTTCCTTGTGAGTTTCTTTGCAACACCTGATTGATGATGAGACACATAGAGTCTCTCGGCTGCATCAACTTGAGATGTTAGATGAGAAACGTCAGATAGCTCTGACACATTTGCAAGCATATCAAAACCGTCTTCGTTGCTCTTATAATAAGAAAGTCAAAGGGCGACACTTCGAAGTGGGAGACCTAGTTTTAAAGGCAAATCCCAAGAATGCATAGTCTACTGACATCATCAAGGGCAAGTTTGAACCTAATTGGGTTGGGCCTTTCATAGTAACTGCCGCCTATGGCTTGGGGGCATATCAGCTTGTGACTCCAGAAGGTGAACCTCTGTCTGATCCTATCAATAGCATGCATCTTCGCAAGTACTAGGCATAATTTTTTATCAGCACTTCTTCAAGTATGATCCTGAAAAAAATACAAAAAAATGAAAAAAGCAAAAAAATACAAAAAAATGAAAAAAAGCAAAAAAATACAAAAAAAATGAAAAAAATCAAGAAAATACAAAGAAAAAAGTGAAAAGCAAAAGAAACAAGAGCAAAAAAAAAAAGTAAAAAAAAATGATTCGCCCTCTAGTGAAAACCTGGCAAACAGGTGCTTTGGGCAAGTACCA
The DNA here is from genome assembly GCF_030272615.1 of Cryptomeria japonica. Classification (NCBI taxonomy): domain Eukaryota; kingdom Viridiplantae; phylum Streptophyta; class Pinopsida; order Cupressales; family Cupressaceae; genus Cryptomeria; species Cryptomeria japonica. Next base: position 146,183,165 of record NC_081415.1, read on the forward strand.
TGGTGAAAACCTGGCAATCAGGTGCCATGAGTAATGAGATCATTGCTCCGTCATCTATCATGACTTCTAGCTATAGTTTCTCTCGGCCGGTTTATCATGCCTATCTTTGTCTTGACCCAATGTTCTATTCCAGGCCTGTTATTGGTCAACATCATTGTCTTGCCTACTCCAGTTTCTTGTACATATGTTTTGGTCCCAGGTCTATGTGTCTTTCAGATGCGCATTGGGTGCCTTCCCCTTGTCATGATCAATCACTGGAGCTTTTGAATTGAATAATGCCCTGAAAAAATTCATAAAAATCAAATAATGTCCTGAAAAAAGTCATAAAAATTGAAAAATGTCCTGAAATAAAATCTCTTAAAATCAAATAATGTCTTGATAAAATCTCTAAAAATCAAATAATGTCCTGAAAAAATCTCTAATAATCAAATAAAGTCCTGAAAAAATGAACACAAAAAAATTGTAAAACTCAAAGCAAAAACAAACATTTTGCAATAAAGTATTCCCTTTGTGCATCGACAGATCACTGAGCATACATCCAATGACTCGCAATTCAACATTGCACTTTAATGAAATCATGCGTTCACAGATAAACTTTTTTGATCAAACCAGACATTCAAACTGATCAAAATTGTCATAACAATCAACATTAATATCATTTGGCCTTGGCACACTATCATGCATCTTATACAGGGTGTGGTATACTCGAAACCAGACTATGTCCTACCTTAGACGGGGTACCACATGTCCTGAAACCAGATAGCATGATCATCTTATCAGCACTTTCAACTTTTGACAATGAAGATCAAGATGTTTGTTTGATTTGCTTGAATTTGTGCATCTTATTTTCTTATTGATTTTGGCTTCGATCATGTTCCTATGTTGCTTGATGATGTCACTGAGTGATTTAGAGTGACCGGGATGGCTCATGGTCCCTTTCTTTTTTGATTGTGATTGTTGTTTGTCTGCGATGTGTCTATCTTTTGCAAAAAGGGTTGCATTTCAGCTCTGGCCTTCAATGCCATGATGCTACGCATCCATTTTGCTACATAAAAATAAAGGTTCTCACCTACAAAGTGCATTACTGAAAGCAAATTTTTCTTCATCTCTACCTGTCCTCTATCTCATTTCTTACTAACATTTCTTCCATTAGTTTGGATAGTCAGTTCGGTCTAGTGCTCTGATTTCAGATATGTTGCATCCTACATCCCTTTGGTTAGTACATTTGCATTTATATCCAATATCATCTCATGCATTACATCAAGCATTTTATCCATTTAATATCATAAATGCATCAAAAATACATAAAAATGTATCCATACATGTTCATACACAATGCATAAGTCATCCATACATAGAAAATAACATAAGTCATAACATATTACATCCAATCATATCGATGCATATCACATCACATATCACAATAATATCAGAGTACAAAATTGGATTGTCTGTCCTAAGTATGGCCCGCAGGCTGACTACATAATATCAAGCTACATATGTCCACTGTCTGTCATAAAGGAGTACGTGCCTCTGTCACTGGGTGCTCCCTCTGTCTTCCTCATCCCTGCCATGTCTCGCAGATGATGTCCCTCCTGGTCCTGCCTATGGTGGTCTCATAGGTCCACTTACCCCCATGCTGCTCAATGACCTCCGAGAGCGTGACCTGCTCTCTGTCCTCGATCGTGCCCGATATGAAGGTGCTCTCTACTCTGGTGGAACTACACTCTCATATAGTGTCCTCCAATATAGTCTCTCCTCTTCGATCTCTACCAGCATCTGTGCCATCTCCCGTGCGCTGGCATCCCTAATCGACCCAATGAACTCAGTGACTCTCTGTCCCTCTCGCTGTGCCTGAGCTATTGTTGTATCTAGTTCTATCCTCAAGATGGCATTTTGTCTCTCCAATGTCATAATATAATCCTGCTGACTCTCTATGGTAGCCCTGCACATATCCATCTCCTCTGTCCTAGCTGTCCCCGGCTCTATAGAAATCTCCTGCAATGTCTCCTAATCAGCTGAGTCTGGTTCATCATTGTCCTCCCTTCCATCCTCGCTGTCATCATCCTCCCCACCATCATCTCTATCCTTGTCACCCCCCTCATCCTCATCATCCTCATCATCCTCCTCATCCTCATCATCTCCCTCCTCTCCAGTGAGTGGGAAGTCCTCCTGTCTCCTTGGTACTAGAATATCTGGATCTGTCAATGGCACTGGCCGTCATCATGCAAACCATATCTCATACTCGTCTATCATCCTGGCATCTACCACATCTGACCTCCAATCCCACTATCTCTGCTATAGCTCTGCAAATTCAGTATATGCTATGTGTGGCTGAATCATACTCCCCCACTGACTCGTCTCTCTATGAGATCGGGCAAAGCATGCCATCCTCCTAGGTACATCCTGCGTCTCTCCAAACTGTCGTCTGACCCTCTCTGGCAGGTATATCTCAATCACTCTCTGGTGATTCATTGGTTGCCCAATCAGGTACCTCATCATGATCATCTGACCATCCAGGGCAATCTAGATATGGCCTCCATATGAACTCTCTCAATCTATCTAGCTCATGTCGCCAATACAATATGTATCCAAATGGACCCTGTCTTAGTGCTCCCCCATAGCAATACACATATAGTCGGTGTGGTACAACCTGTCTCTCTGTAATCGGTCGACATATGGCTATGTGCTCAAATTCCCATACCTGAAGCAATGTGACTCCACAACTTAATGTCTGCACTCCCTGATATGCTATTTGATGCAGATAAAAATAGAGCATAGCTAGTACACATGGTCCCCACACGTACACCGTCCCCTCTGTCGCCATCCACTCTAGCACTCTTCCCCATCCAATAGGGAATCCATGTCCTTGTCTGTCCCCTACTAGAAGGCATGCTATCACAACTGCTATCACCACATATCGTCGGTCATACTTGGACGCCATGCTCTCCCAGCCGATCTCCCTCTCGACGATGTCCAGATCATCTGCCTCACACTCAAATAGCCTACATAATGCATCTCTCCCTATCACTGGGTCATACTCTATCATCTCCCAATGAATCAGAATGCGGAGGATGCACCATACATCCTCTAGAGTCACAGTCGCCTCGCCAGTCGCCAAATGGAATGAGGAGGTCTCCGAATGCCATCACTCTGCCAATGCGGTAAGCAATCTTATGTTTGCCCTAATCTCAGGCATGAATGTGATGTAATATATGCCAAGTCCTGCTAATGTATCTCTGTCTATGCTCCTGAGTCTATGTCGTAGCATGAAATAGTCTGGTCGATTCTCCCGTGTGATCAACGGATACTATCGACTCTGCATCACAATTGGGGCATATTTTTGTCAGTTTTAGGGTTTGCTCCTACGGGTTGCCTTTCCTCATTTTCAAATCCAAATCAGGGTGTTTTTCATCTAATCTAACCTATCCTACCCTTATCCCCTCTTTTCGGATCATTTGCATGTCATTTTGACCAAAATTAGGGTTTCCATTGCACAATTGCGCCTGTGTCAAGGAACCTGCGCCTATGTTAGGTGACTTGTGCTTGTGTCTTCCTACACAAGTACAGAAGACCCTACACAAGCGCAGGATTCACCCTACACAAGCATAGGAGTCCCTTTCTGCATCCCCTATGGGCCCCGTAATGTCCCGCAAGCAATCAAAATTCATGAAATTGAAAACATGGGTTTTTGAGATCCATACCACTGCTCTTGCATCGTCTGGTCATCTAAATGTGCATACATGTTCCCTGAGGTGATCCGCCATTGGAATGTTTGCCATCTATCTACAAGTGTTCTTTTCTAGAGCAACAAATTCTCCTCTTTGGATAGTGCAAATGAGCAATTTTCACTCTCTTGGTCTCATTTTTAGATCTTTGTCACTGCATAGATGGATGTGCGTCCTCTCCATCTTATGTTGGTCATGGTCTATTGTGTCATGAATTGCTTGTCCTTCACGCATCCGATTTCTGATTGTCAGTCCGTTCGATCATATCATTTTTATCGATCAATTGGCCTCTTTTCTGCATGTTTCCAGCCAATTCCTCGAGGGGGCATGCATATGTCATTGTCAGTTGTCTGGGACATTTTCATTATTGTTCTTTGAAACAATGCTTAAAATCACATTGTCTCAAAGAGGGGCAAAATGTAGACACCCAAAAATGGTCAACGCTTACGGAGTCATACTTTAACAATTGCGTATTACCTCATTTTAGGTTTTTTTGCGTCGCATTAACATTTCTCCTATGTCACGCACTTGGTTTTTATCATTTGTGAACATCGAGTCATTCTTCTACATTCTTCATTCATCTCGCTCTCAAATTTGGTCTTGTTAACAACACTATTCAGTCATGATTTTGATCGATCTTATCCTGTCGCATCAATGTGCGTGCTTATTTGTCATCATTTTGGACATCGTCAATCCTAATTAGGGTTTTGTCCTCTTATTAATCTTATCATCAATCTTATCATTTTGGACATCATCAATCCTAATTAGGGTTTTGTCCTCTTTTCAATCTTGTCATCATGCGATCGATTTGTCATCAATCGTTGTCATTGTTCGATCTTGTCATTTTTGTGATCAATTTGTCATCGATCATGGTCATTTTCAATCTTGTCATTTTGTAATCCATTTTGTCATCGATCCTTGTCCTCTTGTTAATTTTGTCATTTTGTGATCATTTCGCTATCGATTGTTGTCTATCTCAGTTATGTCAATTTGGATCAATTTGTCATTGTTCCTCGTCAATTGGCACATTTATCAATCAAGTCATTTATCACATTGGTCTTTTGCTAAATCAGAATCAAATCGACATTAATTATCTTCAATCAAGACCTAATTGTCATTCTCAAATTGCTAATTCATCTTTCTAGGGTTTCATGATTTAATCATTTAACCTTGTGTGTCATTTTCTTCCTCTAGGATTAATAAATTATTTATTTATCCTAAGTCTTCTCATTGCAATTAAATGTTCATTTAATTGGCTAATTATTCCTCTTTTTGTGAATTAATTAATAAATGACAAATTATTAATTAATTTACCTAATTTCTAATTTTCATCAATTTCAATTTCTTAATTCCTAAATTCTTAATTCTCTAATTTCTTAATTTTCTAATTCCTAATTTCAATTTCCTCCTATTTCTCTCCTAATTTCATGGGAATGACATATAAATTTGTCATAATTTGTCATAATTGACAATCAATCAATTCTTGACATAGAAATTTGTCATAAAATTGTCATAAATCCTTGCATAGCAATTTGTCATAAACATGTCATAATTTTGCTATTCTTGATTTGAATTTCCATTCGAATCACTATCATGCTAATTTGTTCATTTCTCCAATTTCTCTATAAATTGGATGAATTTCTTCAATCAAAGCTAATTGGTAATCACTTTGTCAAATTAATCAGGTTATTGAATCAATCACGCTTCGAGTACTCTTGTGCCACAATCTTGTCTATTTGCTTTCATCTCATGTGTATGCACTTGAAGGTGAGATCAACAAACAAAGGCTATTTGGAGAAGAAAGAAGAACAATGGAGCCACATGAAGGAAGCATTTAGATCTACATTTGGTTTTCATAGTATTTAGTTTTGAATGTTTTGTCTTTATGTCTTTATTGAGTGTGTTTAGGATAGATCATTACATTTAAGCTTTCGTGATTGGGCTAGATTAGTTTTGATATTTGTTTGTGATGATTTCCTAATTTCCTAATGTACAATAGCCTTCCATTGATAAGATCTTTCTCTTTAGGTAGTTAAACCCTTTTCCAAGATTCAAACTCTGATACCAATTGTTAGGCCCAATATGGAAAGATAATGTACTGAGAGGGGAGGGGTGAATCAGTACTTCAAATCCTTTTATCAACAATATCTTTACTGTTATGCATAAACCAAAAACTGTTGTAACATAACATAAATCTAAAACAAATAAATAACAATCATACATGATTCACTCCATAACACATATATTTTGGTTACGTAGAAACTCTTGGTTAGAGAGAAAAACTGCAGTGGGGATGGCACCCACAACTTCACTACTGCAATAATAAAGGTTGCTTGGTTAGAGCTACATGTTTAGCTATTTTTGATAGCTTACCCTATTAGGAGTATCAAGATCTGTTAGATCTACCTTGCTAAAGGATTTTACAACACTTAATCTAAATGTTGCACCTAGTTAGAGGCTTTACAATTTATAGACTTAGTTAGAGTCTTTTACCTTATTAAAGGTTTCTCTTACAACTCAAAATATTTCAATCAAATCTTTACAACTACCTGCAACTTTACATCTGGAATGTTATAGCAGATTCTATGTGCTCAAAATAAGATTACCTTGCTTATAGCATACCTCGGTAACCCATAAAGTAACTCGGTAAACCCTTTTGTTTACTCTATTCTTTGACTGTTCTCTGAAATCCTTCTCGGTGACCTCCATGTCTCTTTGTCAACTCTAATAGTCATAACATTCTGTGATATCTCATGATTTTCCCTTTTTGTATATGTCTTGCTTCACATACACATGCACACACACTTTTCTAATCATGAATTCATGTTGTATAAATAGATCTCTTATGTCGGTGATCTGATTCATTTGCTTCGATCTTACAAACATGATTTATCGAATGAATAACCATATAAAATATTTCATTGGTTAGATGACCTCAAAAGCATACACAATCTTTAAGTGCAATTTCCAATGTGATAACAGTTCTATGTTCCTCGATCTTTGTAACACGTTTCCCATATATGTCCAGGTTCAGGGAATCTGGTAACACGTTTCACTTGGTGTATATCAAGTCGGTGTATCATCTTTGTTGTTCGGTAGACATAGAGTGTTACTCGGTAGATAGCTCAGTACATACTAGGCTCTGTGACTACTTTCTTCTATAACTAACTGTTCTGTGCTTACCGACTGAATATTTTGGTAGTAGCAACGCACTAGAGTATATAGAATGACTTTGGATATAAAACTAATGGCAACTTGATAAGTAGTAACACCTCTTTTCTTAGGAGAAAGGATACTATTCTCTTTAGAAGAAGGAATAGTTGCCTCTTTGGGAAGAAGATTATTTCTTTCCTTAGGAGGAAGAATAATCTTATCTTCAAGAAGGGTATATGATCATCAAGAGAAAAGTGTTTGATTTTTGGGTTTACTCAAGGATAAAATCATTCCATTTTTCCATTTTTGATATGATCTAAAGAGAAATTCACTTTTAGCTTGAAGACGCTAGAATCATTCAGACCAAAACTAATCAAGACAAACATCTCCATGCCTCACTGTACATTGAAATATGCTATGAGTAATATTTATGATTTCACCGTTATGAGGAAATTTTAAACATTAATGAATAGTAGAAGTGATCGCTTTCATGGAAGAGCACAAAGGATGTCCCAACTTCACAAACAATTGATCGAATGTATGAATGATAGAAAATTGAACATCTAAGCATTTAGTGCCAACACCAATAGGAAGTGTTATAGAATAAATAGAAGGTCAAGAGAAGCCATAAAAAACTTTAACTACCACATTAGTATCATCATGTATCACTTCATGCAATTTCAAAGTATAAAGAAATTATTCAGTTATCATATTAACCATGCAAGAAGGATCGATAAGTACTCCTATAGACAGTATAGCTTTAATTTTTGTAATTATGTATAATGGTCCATCAAGTGCTTTAATGGTCTCACTAGGATCAAATGTGATTCACAAGTCCTTAGGAGGTTATTATTGATCTACAAGGTTTACCACATTATTAGATTCAAGGCCAACATCAATGGAAGAGAAAGAAAGATGATAAATTTCAATCATATTAGTGGTATGGGATGGTAAGGATCAATGAAAATTTGAAGGTTTTTATTAGGAGGATCTAAGGATTTGTTTCCTCTATCATTCACACCTGCCTCATGTATGGTATTATTATCAGTCAATTCTTTAATCTTACTTCTCAATGAAAAATATTTTTTAGTATCATGATTAGGCCAACAATGGTATTGAGAAAAGGATTTAGCATCAAAATAAGGTGAAGTTGTCTTAGATGGATCAATCAGTTTCATTTGGGGAAGTTTAACACCTTCCTTTGTATTAACTGAGACATAATACTGTGAAAAGATTCATTCAAAGGTGTGAATTCTTTTTCTCTTTTAAAGTATTTAGACAAAGGAGGCACACCAATAGCACCTACAACTTGATTATTGTTGTTGTTGACATTGAATTTGATTAATCTTTTTTCTGGATTGAAGTTCACAAATGGTTGTTGAGTGTTATCACCCTTATCACTCGACATCATGGAAGGAGATGATTGATCCCTTTGGTGTAGAGTTCAGAATGTTTTAACATGAGTTAAGGGATCACCTTTTCCATTATAGAGTTCCAATTGAGAGACTTGTACATTTTTAGGAGGGATGACTCAAAAAAATTCATTGGATAATGAGCTCGCTACATCAAATGTGTTCACATTATACTTGGACTAATTCATTGAAGCTATTTGTTGATATAAGGAAGACACTGGTTGGGCTAGACAATTGATTGTGGCTTCAATAGAAGAGTTAAAACTAGATATGTTGGATTGAGAGGGAACATTAACATTGTTAAATGAAGGTAGAGATTGAGAATAAGGAGGTGGGACACTCTGATAATTAGGTAATGGAGAAGGTTGGGTAACACATGGAAGAGTCATAGGAGGAATGGAGGAATTGTAATTAAATGAGTTTCCCCTTTGAATAGCATTTATAGGTAGTGAATGTGATTGGGTAATAAGGGCAACACTCAAGGTAGGAGAAATAAAAGAAGAGGTATTACCCGAATGACTAATATTTGTAGGTATGGTGTTTTGTGTAGAGGTAGCCATCATATTTGATGTGAAGGTAGGGACAATAGTCATAGGAGTTTTTAAAGGAATTGAATGATTAGAATGACTAGGAGGTTGTGTATAACCTAGGTTTTCAATATAAATCTTCATAGGAATGATATTAGAATTAACAATATGAGAAATACCATGCAATATATCAACACTATGTTTATAACTTTGAATCATTCTTTTTAATCCTTCAATAAATGGGAGAGTATCACTTTCTGGGTATTCTTGACTCATCCATTATTGAAGATTGTCAAATTGATTGTCCATCTTCACCAATTGGTCAATGAATACCCTAGTTAGTGACTCCTCCTCATTATGATAATTATCAAGAGGATAATCAGGAATATCTGAACCACCAATATCCTCATTGAAAAATCTATCCTAATTAGGCTCCATTTCCTCGATATTTAAAACTTGGGCAGCCTTAATTCTATAACTTCTTCTTACGAGGTAACTATAGGTAGGACTAATTGTAGTTAAACTAATTCACTAAGGGAGGTAAATTGGAAATTTGAATTTTAGAATGCAAAATGATTGAAAGAATAATGCAATCTCCTAAGAATTTGAAATTTAAAATCTAGGCTTTTCTAAAATAACCTCTTAATTTAAATTTGAAATTATCCTTTAGAAGATAGAAATTTAAAATTGGGGTAGAAAAGGAACTCTTAATTTAAAAAATTTGAATATTAAATGAAGGGAAAGATTAAATTTAAAATTAGGGTTGTCAAAATCTAACATCTTAATTTTAAAATTTGAAATTTTGGAATGATGAAAAATTGGAGAACTTAATTTAATTTTAAAAATTAGGGTATATGTAATTAACCACTTAATTTTAAAAGAAATAAAAAATTGAAATGTTGAAATTCAGATTTGTTTTTGAGCTTAGGATGACCTCAAATCAATAAAATTTCACAAATCTCTAGAATTGAGTAGCAAAATATATTCAAAATAGGCTCCTGAAATTTGAGGAGAAAAAGTCGGCACAAAGTAGGTACCTACTTGGCCTGACAAACTTTTTACCAAATTTTCAGGGAAGCAACATATTGTGATTTTCATGCAAAATCCAGAGAAATATGGGAATTGGAGATGTCTAGATATGTGAAAATTAGCCTTGAATGTCGAAATAGGACACACTTAGGATGTTTGAAAAGATGATTAATTGAAAGAATAAAACAAAAAAGGGCACACTTAAGGGTCAACTTTTATGATCTATTTAGAAGTACAACAAGAGGCTTTAGATTTAATTGAGTCAATTAAAAGCTTAAAGATAAATTTGAAATTGCATAAGATTAATTTAAGTTTGTTGCATAAACTGCTTAATTTTAAAAATTTAAATTTGAAAACTTGAATACCATAAGGAGGGAAAGTGAATTTTGAATTTGAAGGAAAGACCCAAATTTGAAAATAAATTCAAGATCTAAACAATCCACAAGTTCAATTTTAAAATTAAAAAATTAGGTTTTTTTTCTATTTAACCACTTAATTTTAAATTTTTTGAAAAATTGAACATGAACACTTCAATTTTAAAATTATAGAGTTCTCACATTTGAACCAATCAATCCAAGTTAGACAAATAACAAGCTCAAATTTGAATCTAAAAGTTAAGGCTTTTGTGAATTTAACCTCTTAATTTTTAAAAATTGCAAGGAAATTAAACTTGTAATTGAAATTTAAAATTTAATATTGCATACACTCAAATTTGAAAATAAAAATCAGAATTAACGGTGTTGATGTTAGGTTCAACAAAATTTAAAACAATTTTTTTGGAGCTTAGCAAATTCACCATAGGCAAAGGAGAATTCACTAAGCTCAATTTTCACTTGGGGAGACTTTACATTAAAAAGAGGGGAATAATTACACTAGATCCAATCCTAAATGATGCAAGGACTAAATACTAAGTAGATAGGTTGTGCTTGGAATCTAATTGAGCCTCCTTTGAAAGTTGATTAATTGAATTAAGACTAAGTGTTGGAAATGAAGACAAATGAGCTGCAGATTCGATATTTTATCATGCACCTAGATCCGAGAAGTTTGAGATGATTTGGAGCTGATTTGTGTAATTTTCCAAAATTTTCAAGGACCATGTGTCCAAACTAGGTCACCCTTCTATTGGTCCTCCAAAATTTTTGTGCATCGAAAAGGGTTTTTTCATCTCTACAAATAAATCTTAAAAACAAAAGTACGATTATGCACCTACCTCATGCACATAGAAGGAAAAGGAAATGTATTGGGAATAGGGGATTTCCTTTAGGTCAAACCCTAGTTTTGGAATTAACCAAGTGGTTGAATTAATTTAATTGAAATGACTAAAAGTAGAAATCCTCCTATTTAAGGGAATGTTGAATTGCTTGAAAATGAAATGCTTATACCTCCTTGTGAATTTTTGCTTTCCTCCACATGGAACTATGATTTCATGGATTAGAATGATGATATCCTCCTTAAATCTTGAAACCTTGACTCTATTTTTGCTCCAAATCTTGAAGGAAGACTGACAATGCTCAGTTGCACTTGAATTCTTTAATGCTTGATCTCTTGTGTGTGCATGATAGATGGATGGATGGTTTTCATGTTATGTCAAATGAGCAAGGAATTCCCTCTTATATAATTGCCCATAGGATTAATTGACTGATTTTTTGACATAAGTTAACATAGGGATATTTTCCTGCTTCAAATTTGAGGTTTGTCAGCAGGAGAGGCTCAAAATAGGTCCCCATTAAGGGGGGCCAGGGCACCACACCCTGTTCTCACCCTAAGTTGGGGCAGGATCAAGGTGTAGGCATGTTGCATTACTCAGTTGCATGAAGTTTTTCATAAGTTTGAGCATAATCAGGTCTCTGATTAGGCTAAGGGGCACAAACACTAAGATGAAGACCCAAAAGAAGTGAAAAATTACAAGGGGTGCAATTTTAGGATGTTACACTTCCAATGGACTTTTAGCCTTTATCTTGTCAAAGGCTCACTGTGGTTGGAAAAGGACAGTCATTACACACAACTAGGTACTCAAGATAGAGACATAAGTTTTCATTGAGCATCTATTAGAATTCCATTTTTTTTGACACATTTGTTATCAATCTAAGGATGTGTAACTTGAAATGAGACTGCAAAGTATATGCACTAAGAATATCCAGAAACAAGTCTATCCTGCTCTTAGGCAATTGAAAGTGATTAAACAACCATTTATAGAAAATAAAAAATGCTTGAAATCACAACATTAAAGAGTATTAATTTCTACAAATAAAATACAAATTATTTTACTTGTACATAAATAACTATTTTTCCTCGTCATGGCTGCAAGAATAGTCACAGAGTTATAGACTATGGTTGTAGGAACAAACAATGAGCAAGTGAATGAAACAAAATTAAGTAACTTGAAGAATAAAGTGCATAAAAGACAACCATACAGAATCCTCACCAAGTCCCCCCCCTCCCCCTTGGATGAGTTTCCTAAGATGAGAACTACAACATAAATTAATTGATTAAGCCCACAACCTTATCATAACACTATATTGACTTAGAAAATTTAGATACTTTCTTTTTTCAAAAATCAACTGGACAATATAAAATTACTCAATACAAGATAAATAACTAACTTAGGAAGGTGTAAAAGATTTATAACATTCATCTTTAACAACAAATCCCATAACATTCACTCCACTTCCCACTATCTAGGTGGAGGCTTTATTTAAAAAATCATAAAATCTAGGAAAGCTAAGATAATCAGGGCTCTTGTCCTTCTTTTAACATTTCTAGATTTTCTCTATATCCTCTCTAATATCCATCATGACAACTAACCATCTTTATTAATAGATTATGATTAGTCTATAGACTCCTAAATGAGCAGGGATGGTAGTGACCAAGTCCACAACAAATCTTTGAACTCTTCTTTCCTTGTTGTCCATCCTTTGTCCACATTACCTTTTTTCTATAAATGAGACCTTTTTCCTTCATAAATATTGTTCCATGTAGCTTCCACATAAAGGTTAGAGCAAGAATTTTATCCACACATCATGACCATTCATTTTGAACACATTCACTAGTCACACATAAAAAAAGTAAATACTTATAATTTCATTTATGAAGTTCATGATTATGTCAAAATAAAGGTTTCAACTATAGGTAATAAGACTTATCAAAAAAAGAATATAAGGTTGGTTAAAGTATGTTCATGAATTCCATCAACAAATATAAAAAACCCTTAAAGATGGCAAATTGTCTATAAAAGAAACATAAAACTATGACTCATCACACTCCCTGACTGAAGGTTTTGCTAGTCCACCAGCAAATGTTCCCTCAGCACGGGTCTTTTGATTTTTTTTCTAGGTTAGTATCCTGAAGTCAACAACAAAAGTCTCCTCTCGTGTCTTAAAAATATGGCTCCAATAGAACCCCTGGTCCTTTCTAGTATTCTCCCATATGTCCTATTCCTATTCCACTTCATAATACTTCAATTCCTCCCAGTGAGGAATAGGCCACCATAACATAGGTGGTTTAAAGATCAAGGGAATCAATTTTCCCTATTGTGCCTTCCCCAAGTGTATATAGGGAGTTGCTCATCTAAGTGTTGCATGAAAATTTATTAAAAAATGCAGCTCTACTCTATTTAGGTCCTCTGGTAACCCATTCCATCTTTGATCCAAATTTCCATACACTGTTCTTGCAGATGTTTCTACCATTGATTCATATTCAGTGTGACCTTCTTCTCTTAGTGATAGAATCCATCTTTTGACCCTTGGATCAGAAGTAAGTTGGTTCCATCTATAATAGATTTCATCTAGGTCCCCTACTTCAACCCTCAATGGTAATGGAACAATTTGTTCCATATCCATAAATTCTCTAGCCTGTTCACCCCTAACATTCTCATTCTAAAAATAGGACATAAATTCCCTAAGATGAATATCTCCAATAGAAAGGAGTGGATTCCACCAAGTGTATGTATTAGCATAATTGTGAAGATAGAATTCACAAAGTAAGTTCTTTTTCTTAGGAGGAGAGGTATTATAGGCATTGACAAACTCATCAGGAGTCATTAATGATAAATTCAGTGCAGACAATTCCCTACTTATCTTGTAAGAAAGATGTAATTCCTCTAAATAAAGAGAATATAGTCTTGGAGGAGGCCTACATTCTATTTCATGAGGTACTAGAGTAGCAAAGTTATCTATCCTATCCTCTAGCTTGTTTATTTCTACATCTTTCTCCTATAGTTTTATTTCAAAGACCTCTTTTTATCTTTTCCATTCTTCCTCCTTATTTTATAATAATTGCAATAACTCAAGAGCAATTGATCCTCAAGAAAAAGAACGTGGAACATGCACACTTACCATAACCTTTGTTGTTGTTCTTCTTGATCTACTTTCTTAACAACCTCGACTAGATTTGATAATCCAGATGCAATAGGTCTTTCATTACCAGGCTTGTACTGATTTCCTTTTTGTGTTCTAGAAGTGTCATCATCAATTTTTAGATTGATTTCTCAAAAATGTACCTACACTTCCTCTTCTTCTTCTTTTGTTTCTTTTTGTTCTTCTTCTATATTAGTCTAAACCATGTTTTGAATTACAATCTCTATTTCATTCAATGTTTCTCCTCCTAATTATTCACCTCTTCCTCTGAGAACTCTTTTGAATGAGACATTTCATATTCTTGCTCTTGTACTTTTCATTCTTTCTCATCAAAATCTGAGCTCAGAATTTCAATTCTTTCCCCTACAACTTCTTTTCCTTTAAATTTCTTTTTTAGCCTATGACTAGTTCTTGTAGGCTTCTCTCCTATAGAAGGTCTCTCCATTTATTTCCTTTTCCAACTAGATGAACCATCTTTTGCTGCATAGTCTTCCATTTTATAAGTTTTTGTAGAGGTTATAGGTTTGTTTCCTTTCTATTTTTTAGGAGATTTTTCCTTTTTCTTCTTTTGAATCCTAGCTCTCTGAACTAATTTTTCATTCTTCTTACTCTTGGATGAGGGTTTCTGCTCTTTAGGATTTTTCTAAGAAACTTTTGGAGTGGAATATTCATCCTCACTAGAAGAATTTTCACTGTGAATTTTAGTAGATCTAGAGGATGAAGATCCTGCAGCTTTTCTAGAGCCAGTAATTTTCCTTAATGGACGAGCTCCACTTATAGCCAAAAAATCCACCCACTGCATCCCAGGGTTGATTTCTACTAGGGCTTGCTCAACCAACAACTAAATTAAGAAATGGTGGGACACAGAGTGAAGGTTGCCTTTTTGTACCTGAGCTGCCATCTGCTTACATATATTATAAAATAAATTCAAAATATTCATCTGCCTACCATGCCTTAAATGACATAACAATTTGAAATGAACAAAGTACAATCGATATTGTCTTCCCTCACAAGTGATGTACTTAATAATATAGGTTACCCTATAATCCTAAAGAGGTGGAAGTGACAACCTATTAGTTCCTGTCTTAATGACCTCCAAGGGAGGGTCACCATGTTCTTTAAATTATGGTCTAGTAGACCTAACATCTTTACTTTTTGAAAATGGTTCACCATGCCTAAGAAAACCTTAAACTTGAGAAATACGCTCCTCTATAACAGGAATCCTCAATCTGTTCATCACATCCATATCATTATTCAAAGATTGTACAAATTGGAGGGCTACATCATCATCATAAGTTTGTAATTTGAGGAAATAATCTAACCACCCACATCCTCTATACAGAGGTTCACAATCCTAGTCATTTAATATAAAACTATGGTTTGTGGGATCTCTTTTAATAAGAGAACCTCCCATTACTGCAGTTGTTATCATCTTCAAGAAAATCTCTTCTATGTAATCTGAAATATGAAATTTTTTACTTTCAGATGGAAAGAGGAAACATCGTGTACTAGACAAGCTTTCAAATAGCACATGGTTTTGCACAAACTCATCTTTAAAGAAAATGGTGGATAAAATTTTCTAAATTAGGAATAAATTGGACTTTTGTTGACAATTGACACTCATCCTGTGATTTCAAGTAGCTTCTAATAGCTAGATATTGGTGTAGGGTTGTCATTGATAGCAACTCTTTGTGGTGATTCGATCTAGTAGTCATAATTCATCTTATCCAGAAGTTGGTGTTAATTAGTAGGCAGTGAACTCATAAAATATGTTAATTCGGTAATGTTTTGATTTGGAATGATTTTCGATGATTGTGATATTTTTGGTGATTGTTTTTGTGATCTCGATGATTGGGAAGACCTTTAGAAAGCATGTGATTTTAATCCTTAGTCTAGTGCTATGGTGTGTTTGATATTGAAGCCAAATTTGATCTACAAATTACACTTATTAAAGCCAACTTGAAGGAGATTGCTTTTGTGTTATGACCAGATATATAAGATCAACTTGGCAATTGATTTTTGGCATGTTAGAGATGTGGTGATCAATTTTGGTGCAATTGAGTGCAATTTCACATGTGCATTTTGCTTTCAGACCAATCAGTAGCTGACTGAGACATAAATAGAGTATTCAACAAAGTGAAGACAATAACAGATTCAAAGCTTAACTGAAACTCATTCTTGCATAGGCAGATGCTAATTGAGAGTTCATGTAATTGTACTTTCTAATTGTAATAAAATTGTAAGTCAATGAGACTTCCTTGAAGGTTGTAGCCTTCCAAGCTACTTTATTTGAGCAGTGAGCTCTAGGCAGTGGGACTAAATGCAAGTGTATTCCCCATCTATGTAATATTTATGTACTCTTGGCCATAGTATATGAATCTTATGGGTTCCAGTTGTTGGCATTTTGAGTTTGTTGGCATTTTGCATAGAGATTGCATTAATGATATGTTGTCATTGATGTCAATTGAACTGGTAATTGTATTCATGTTATTGCTGATATTTTTGTTTTTGATATTGGCTAGTAACCAGTTAGAAGAGCTTTGTGGAAGATGTTGTAAACCGGTATGGTAAGTTTGTGAGTTGAACCGATAAACCGGTGTAAAGGGTTAAACCTTTCTATGCAATGTAATTGATAAACCCTATCAGTTGTTAAACCCTAATCGATCAAGTTTGTTGGTTTATTATCTAATGAGAGGTAATGATGGAGATACGTATGATCATTTTATGAAGATAAGTTCAAATTGTTTTGGCACATTTGGTTATTGTCTACCGAAGGAGAAAATGGGATTGCATCTAATGCACAGTGTGTGATGAGCTACAAAGTCTGATGAAGCGGTGATCATGGAGCGGTTGGAATTTTCTTGAAGAATGTGAAGAGATTATCATGATTTATAATGGTCAAGATTGTATCGACTTATTTGTAATCTCGATGATGAGAATTAGGATTTTGTTATGTTACTGACCTAATTGATTTGTATTTAAGGTAGATGAAGTTGTTTTTAAAGGTTGTTGGCAAGATTGGCAGAAACCTGTTGAGTGTATTTTTGCCTAACCAGTGAATGGATCTGCACTTTGAGTGAAGGAAGATTGAAGCTTAAAAGAATCTGATCAAGGAAATTTAGTTCTATTCAGACAAATCAAGAAAACCTATTGTTTTCTAACAATTACAATAGAAGTGAAATCACTTAACCGGGTAAGCTCTAATAAGCTTGGTTACTCATTAAATCCTCTAACAAGGTGGTCCATTAGCTTGGATTCTTAAATCCTCTAGTGACATTACTCCTAACTAGGTATTGTGCTTTTCATCAAGGAATATTTGTAAATTCCTTAACCGGGTGATTCCTAACCGGAATTAGTTCTTAATAGGACTTATTGTAAAACTTTAACAGGCTTGGCTCCTTACAGGATGAACTTCAGAAGAGTTCAGATAGCTATCCTTGTGAGTCTCATCTCACTGTGGTTTTTGCCTATTTGGGTTTTCCACATATAAACATTTGTGTCAAGTGGTGAATGTTTTTGTGGTTATGATCTTATTTGTTGATTTGATTAACTTCTAATAAGTCATGATAACTAGAAGCATTGAGAGATGAATATGTTGAGTTATGATTAAGCATTGTTGATGTTTATAAGATTGAAGTTATTTACTATTAAGTTGTCCTAATAGAACCAGTTGATATCAAGTATTCTTATGAATATTGATCTTGACTGAGATATGTTTACTTTGTGTGATTGAATTTGAGTTTGGGAACTTTGTATCATTTTTTCAATATACTGATTCACCCCCCCACCTCTTGGTATTCTACCAGATACTTATTCTTTCATCATACCATCAATTGGTATCAAAGCATCTCAAGTCCTCTTTAATCTAAAACCCTAACAGCTTGAGGAAAAGATCTTGTAGATCATGGTGAAGAAAGAAGGTCTGAAGTTCAACAAAGTTAACTATAAAATATGGAGTGTTAGAATGAAGATTTATATTAAGAGTCTTGGTAGTCAGTATTGGGATCATATAGGAACTAAGTATATTACACCTACTGGAATCCTAACTGATGATAAGAAGAAAGAACAACAAGAAAATCACCAAGCATTAGAGGCTTTTATCAGTTCCTCATCTGATGCAGAATATGTAGATGTTCATGGTCTTGAAACTGCACATGAAGTGTGGTGAAAACTTGAAGAGTTTTATAGTGGTGATGAACATGTTAGGATTGCCAAAGAGGAGAGTTTAAGAGGAAATTTTGATGACATGATAATGTCTAAAGGTGAGAATATCCAGTAGTATGGTCAAAATATTAAAGAGATAGTTGGTGAAATAAAGAGTGCACAAGGGAAAGTGGAAGATGCCATAGTAATCAGTAAGGTACTGAGAACCCTACTACTGATCTATGCTATCCTAGTTGAAGCTATTTAGGAGATGAAATACATTAAGAAGACAAAGGTAACTCTTGACTCTATTATTGGAAAACTTACTACTTTTGAACTAAAAAGCTATGATGGTAGTGTACAAAAATTAAAATATGCATTTAGAGCTTCTATCTCTAACCCATCTGTGAGAAGAAGTAGAGATACCGACCATAGCTATGAATCTAGATCTAGCAAAGATGTTGATGATGAAGACAACTTAGTGGAACTTGAAGCATTGTTGGAAAAATGATTGCCTAGAGGTACAAGTAAATATAGAGGTAAGCTACCTTTAAAATATTTTTCATGCAATGAGATTGGTTATATAGAAGCTAATTTCCCTAATGATGAAAATGAATACAAGAGTGACAAATTTAAGAGTATAAGGGTAAAGGAAAGAGAGATTGTCTTGTAGCTATTGACAGTGGTATTATTGATGAAGAATCTAATGATGATGCTAGTGAAGATATTGTGTTTGTAGCTATTAAGGAAGAAATATCAGATCAGAAGGCACTAGTATGCAGGATGGATAACTTTGATTATTGGATCATTGATATTGGTTGTTCACCTCACATGACCAGTGATTGGAGAAAATTTCTTTCCCTAAAGGAGTTTAATGGCAGTGCTATCAGATTTGGTAATGACTCACCCTGTATGGTTAATGGTAAGAGAGTTATTTCTCTTAATGGGAAAAGCAGTGCTACCAATGTCTATTGGGTTGAAGGCCTAAAGCACAATCTTTTGAGTGTGGTATAACTTAATGACAAAGGATACCCACTAGAGTTTAGAAATGGTATGTACAAAATCGTTGGCAACAAAGGTGAATTGATTACAACTAGGAAATAGACTAGAGGCAACCTATTTCATCTTAATCCTAAAGTTAGCAACTGTTTGATTGCAAAAATAGATAATAGCTAGATTTAGCATAGGAGATTTTGTCATATAAATTTTGACAATGTTGTTAAAGTAAGAAAGTCTAAGACTATAAGAGGTTTGCCTCAGCTAGACAAACTGGTTAATGCTCTTTGTAAATAATGTTAGTTAGGAAAGATGTCTTCTTCAACTTTCAAGAGCAAGTCCTTCTCAGCAGAACACTTGTTAGATTTGGTTCATAAAGATCTATGTGGACCAATATGAACAAGATTCATTCAAGGTGAAAGATATTTCATTATCTTCACTGATGATTATTCAAAGATGATGTGGGTCACATTCTTGAAGGATAAGAATGAAGCTTTTGGTAAATTCAAGGCATTCAGAGCCTTAGCTATGAAAGAGAGTGGCAAAAAGATAAAATGTTTGACAATAGATCAAGGTAGTGAATTTACTTCTGAGGAATTCACTAATTACTATGATGAGAATGGTATCAAGTGATAACATTTTGCACGAAGGACACCACAACGGAATGGTATAGAAGAGAGAAACAACCGGTTAGTGGTTGAAGTTGCTAGGACTATATTGATACAAGGAGGTGTAGCAAAACCATTTTGGAAAGAAGCTGTAAGTACAACTCTCTACACAATGAACTTAGTTTTGGTAAAAAAGAGGTAAGGACAAGACCCCTTAAGAATATTGGTATGGGAGATCACCTGATGTTAGCTATTTTAAGATATTTGGAAGTAGATGTTTTATTAAAAGAGGTAATTGCATAAGCAAGTTTGAAGCTAAGAGTGATGAAGGCATATTTCTTGGCTATTCCACCAAGAGTAAGGCCTATAAATGCTTCAACAACTAAACACAGAGAATTGTTGAGAGTACCGATGTTTGTGTAGATGAATATCCTGAAGTTTCAGAAGGAACTAGTTCTGAGAAGAAGGATGAAGATCCTTGCATTTTTCTTTTGGAACCTAAAACTGTTAAATCAAAAATAGGTAGAGAAAATCCTGATGTACTTGTTCAACTAGAGCAAATAAATTCAGAAGAAGATGATAGTGAAGAAGTTGAACCTGAAGAGAATGATCATGTTATTCCTAGGTATGTGAGACTAAATCATAGTCTTTAACAGATTATTGGGGATAAGGATGTTGGAGTAATAACTAGAAGAAGAATAAGAGAGAACTCTTGCATGATCTCTACCTTTGAATGTAGAAGTGATAAGGAGGCATTTGGTGATGATTATTGGGTTAAAGCTATGGAGGAGGAGTTGGATCAAATTGAGAAGAATAACACTTGGACCCTGGTAACCCGACTGGTAAAAAAGAATATTATAGGTACTAAATGGGTGTTCAGAAACAAGTTAAATGAAAATGGTGTTGTAGTTTGCAACAAGGAAAGATTAGTATGAAAAGGTTATGTGCAAGAAGAAGGAGAAGATTATGGAGAAAATTTTACACCAATAGCAAGACTGGAAGGTGTTAGAACATTACTTGCATTTGCAACTCATAAGAAGTTCAAGGTATACAAGATGGATGTTAAGTCTTCATTCTTGAATGGCATATTGGAAGAACAGGTTTATATAGAGCAGCCTGATGGTTATGTATTGATAGATAAGGAAGATATGGTATGAAAATTGCATGAGGCTTTGTATGGTTTAAAGAAGGCACCCAAAGCATGGTATGAATGACTTCATACTCCTCTGATGAAGATAGGATGTGCTAGAACCAGTGATGATAGCAACATTTATCTAAAGTCTGAAGGAGATTAAATATTGGTCAGTGAATTATTTGTTGATGACATTATATTTGGAGGTAATGATGACATGAGTAATTGTTTTGCAAATGAAATGAAGAATGAGTTTGAGATGTCATTACTAGGGAAAAAAAAAAATCATAGGCTTGCAGATTCAGAAAATGAAGAATGATATTTTCATTACTCAATCCAAGTATGTGAAAGAGGTTTTGAAGACTTTCGGTATGAGTGACTGTAAAGTAGTTGGAACCCCAACAGTTACAGGTTATAAGTTGTCCAAGGAAGATGCATCTAAGTCTGTAGATGAAAAGGAATATAGGTCAATGATTGGTAAATTACACTATGTTGTTCACAATCGACCGGATATTGTCCATGCAGTTGGTATTGTTTCTAGATTTCACAAAAATCCAAAGGAGGCACATTTGATGGCAACCAAGAGAATTTTTAGATATCTGAAAGGTACTATTGACTATGGATTATGGTATCCATATGGTGGAAATTTTGATTTGAAGGCATACACAGATGTTGATTGTGCATGAAATATTGATGACTGGAAGAGTATTACTGGTGGAGCATTCTTTCTAGGAGGAAGGCTAGTTTCATGGAGTAGTAAAAAGCAGAGTTGTACTTCACAATCTACTACTAAAGCTGAGTATGTAGCAGCTTATATGAATTGCACACAAGCTATGTGGATGAGGAATATTTTGGAAGGTTTGAAGATGGAAATCTGAGAACCAATAAAGATTTTGTGTGATAATACAAGTGCAATAAACATTTCTAAAAATCTTGTTTTCCACACAAGGACTAAGCACATTGAATTGAAGAATCACTTCTTGAGGTAAAAAGTTCAAAGTAAAGATGTTATCTTGGAGCATGTTTCTACCAAGGAGAAGCTTGCAGATATTTTTACCAAACCTCTGCCTAAGACCACTTTAGAGTATCTTAGAAGTCAATTGGGGATCGTCCCTCTCATAAAGTTAGTTGAGCATGATGTTGATTGCATCAGTCCCTTAATTACTTGTAGAATCTTACATGGATTGATGAAGAAGTGGATGTATTCCATAGGGGGAGAATCAAGTTGTAGTATGATGTTGATGCACAGTGAGAGAAGAATTACATATTTTACTTTCACTTTGGCATTGCTATCAAAGGGGGAGAAGAATTATGTGATTGAGGAGAAGAATTATGTGATTGAGGAGAAGAATTATGTGTCTGATTAGGTGATTGAATGATAGGCTGAAGACAGACAGAGCAAGGTGAATACTTGGTAATATAAACCAAGATTCCTATTCATCGATCTCAATAGCAATCAAAGGCGTTGATATTTGTATTGCCATCAATGTCAAAGGGGGAGATTGTTGGCATTTTGAGTTTTTTGGCATTTTGCATAGAGGTTTCATTAATGATATGCTGTCATTGATGTGAATTGAACTAGTAATGGTATTGATGTTATTGTTGATATTGTTATTTTTGATATTGGCTAGTAACTTGTTAGAAGATCTTTGTGAAAGATGTTGTAAACCAATATGGTAAGTTTGTGAGTTGAACCAGTAAACTAGTGTAAAGGGTTAAACCTTTCTATGCAATGTAACTAGTAAACCCTATCAGGTTTTAAACCCTAACCGATCAAGTTCATTGGTTTATTATCTAATAAGAGGTGATGATAGAGACGTGTGTGATAATTGTATGAGGATAACTTCAAATTGTTTTGCCACGTTTTTTTTTTTGTCTAGGGAAGGAGAAAAGTGGATTGCATCTAATGTATAGTGTGTGATGAGTTACAAAGTCTGATGAAGCAGTGATCATGGAGCAGTTGGAATTTTCTTGAAGAATGTGAAGAGATTGTTATGATTTCTAATGGTCAAGATTTATTGACTTGTTTGTAATATCGATGATGAGAATTAGGTTTTTTTGGTGTTACCGACCTAATTGATTTGTATTTAAGGTAGATGAAGTTGTTTGTAAAGGTTGTTGGCAAGATTGGTTGAAACTTGTTGAGTGTATTATTGCCTAACCAGTGAATTGATCTGAACTTTGAGTGAAGGTAGATTAAAGCTTAAAAGGATCTGATCAAGAAAATGTAGTGTTATTCAGACATATCAAAAAAACATGTTTCTTTCTAAGAATTAGAGCACAAGTGAAATGCCTTAATCGGGTAAACTCGAAAAAGATTGGTTACTCATTAAATATTCTAATGAGGTAGTCCATTAGCTTGGATTCTTAAATACTCCAGTGAGGTTACTCCTAAAAGGGTATTGTTATTTTCATCAAGGCGTATTTGTAAATCCCTTAACAGGGCGATTTATAACTGGAATCAATTCTTAACAGGACCTATTGTAAAGCTTTAATAGGCTTGGCTCCTAACAAGGCAAACTTTAGAAGAGTTCAGATAGCTATCCTTGTGAGTCTCATCTCACCGTGGTTTTTACCTATTTAGGTTTTCCATGTATAAACATTTGTGTGAAGTGGTGACTATTTTTGTGGTTATGATCTTATTTGTTGATTTGATTAACTTTTGATAAGGAATGATAACTAGAAGAATTGAGAGATGAATATGTTGAGTTATGATTAAGCATTTTTGATGTTTATAAGATTGAATTTATTTACCATTAAGTTGTCATAACAACGAAACTGGTTGATGTCAAGTATTATTATGAATATTGATCTTGATTGAGATATGTTTACTTTGTGTGATTGAATTTGAGTTTGGGAACTTTGTATCAGTTTTTCAATAGAATAATCCCCCTACTCTCAGTATTCTACTAGATACTTATTCTTTCATCATACCATCACTAGTGCCATCGTGGCTTTTCCCTTTCTGGGTTTCCACATAAAAATTCTAGCATTGAGGATTTGTGTATTCATTGTTACATGTTAATGTTCTATTCAGTTATGTATTGTTAACCAGTGGATAAAGAATAAGTTTATTTTTTTAACTTCTAGTAGATCAATGATTCACCCCCCCTCTTAGTGATCTATGATTCTAACAATTGGTATCAGAGCCTAGTTCCTATGAGGAAGCTTAACTTCTTGAGGAAGATCTGGGAGATTGATTCAATGGATTCTGACTTTTAGATACAACTCAATGTGGCACCTTAGGATCTTGATGTAGGTTGAAGTGAGGTTTTTACCTTGAAGAAGAATCTAAATATTGTCTATGAATTCATTGGTGAGTTGAAGAATCAAGCAAGTATCTAGAGAGAAAAGAGGAAGGAATTAATGGACAATCTGGAGGATAAATAAGATAATATCATGGATTATCAGGACAAAGTTGATGAGGCTAACAGGCTTGAGAGAAAGAATGCATCTTTGAAGAATGAGATGCAATCCATTGTGATGAGACTAACTAAAGAAATTGAGGGCCAAAAGAAGAAGGAACAAAATCTAGCACAATCATTGAAGGAAAGAGATGATGAATGCTTCAGGGTTACCTTGATGCAAGTATTGTCATTGATGTCAAATTAATTGAAAGAAGGTTGCATCTAAAATAACATCATAGAAAGAATGAAAGTATCTAAAATATATCCTAGATTCAGGTGTTGGTTTGGTAGTTTCCTGGCAAATCAGCATGATGAAGCAAAAGATTATAGTGAGCATGGTTAGTATCTATATCATTATCTGAAGGCAAAAATAGAAATCAAATGAAAACTATTAATTGAAAGACTTTATAAATAATCCGATATATTTATTACCCAATATATAATATGGAAAGACTTTATAATTATCGGCAAATATATTAATATAGCGGCAAGTTTATTAAAGAGAAAAAATGTTTTGATGGTGGATGTATTAACCAAGTATTTTTTACGGCACCTCATGAGCATTAATATATTGAACAATATTATCGAAGACACACTTTAAATTAATTAAAGTGAAGATAGATATGGAGTGGCAAAATTAAAAGTGAAAAATAAATCTCGACAGCAAAAATTATTAAACTTTGTGTTTTGTGGAACTTTCTTAATACCGGCTGGGAGAAAATAATATCGTAAATAAATTACATACCTTATTTTTACAATACATATTATCGGGCTTCATTAAGTTCGGTGGTTTGTTTATTATGAAAAGTATTGTCTAAGGTATAGTGGCATAAGAGTTTATTAATATAAACAAGAGTATTTGGCAAACAAATACTCCCGTAAAAAGTTTATTAATAGAATTTAACAAAAAGAAGTTATTGAAATATTGAAGGATATGACTTTTCAAACTAAAAGTCATGTTGGTTTGCAACCGGTGGAACTAGCACATATATATATGAATTTTTAAAAATGCTTTGAGAAGGATGTTGATATGTTGGATATATATACTTTGTATAAAACTGTGGAATTTTGAAAGTATTCCTCACATAGGTGAAGTAAGAGGTGTGCAAAGAGAAACATGAACAATCAGTCCTAAAAGAGAATAAGTTTAGAATATAATAGCAGATATATAAACTTAGCACTTGTAGATTTGAAATGAAGAGTAAGGCAGATTTATGATTAGCTTATAGCAGATTTAAGAAAGAAATTGTGACATATTTGTATGAAGATGTGTATGTAGATTTAAAGAGTGTTACCATTGTCCATCATCCATTGTTACAGCAACATGTTCAAGATGGAAAATTAGATTTGTGAAGAGTGAGTTGGTGCTCACAATTTTAGCAGAGAGAGTTTGGGGGTTGGTGCTTCCAGTGGGTTGGTGCTCACCAAATAGAGTTTGGGGGTTGGTGCTCACAAAATAGAGTTAGGGAGTTGGTGCTTCCAGTGGGTTGGTGCTCACAAAATTGTAAAAGAGCATAAATATATAGCATTCATTTTCAGTGGTTTTCTCCCGCATTGGGTTTCCACTTAAATCTTTGTGTTATTGTGTTCATATGCAAAATTATTTTTAGTGATTGATTCTATCATATAAAATATTGAATTGAAAAGTTTCATTATACTGATTCACCCGCCCTCTCAGTATAACTATGTGCTCTTCATACCTATGAGAATGATCAGTTGAAGCTTGAGTTGACACAATCAAGGAATAATGCTCATGAACTTGAAAGATAGGTTGCTACCTTGAGGGATGAACTTGCTACTACAAATTAATACAAAGAAAAATTCAAAGCTAGTCCAACAAGGCTTGATGAGATGCTGGAAAGTCAAAGACATGGAAATGATATGTGAGGTCTAGGATTTGAAAAAGGTGAATCCTCCGGATCTAGACAAGGCAAAGCGAAAATTGATCAAAAGAAGACCAAGAATCCTCTGATAAGATAGCCTAATGCTCATAAATTCAATGGTAGATGTTTTACTTGCAAAAAAATTGTTCATATGGTGAGTCAGTGCAGAAGTAGGATGAATAATGGAATGATGAATAACATGAATAATTTTCCTACCTTTAACAGTTAGTGTTTAATAAGCAATCATTTTGGACATGAGTCAAATGTGTGTAGAGGAGTAATGGATAACTTTTAGAATAAAAGATGCTACGGTTGTGGAATGTTTGGACATATTTATAAATGGTGCAGGGTAAGAATAAATAGGGTGAACTTTGGACCTATGAAGAATAATGTTGTTTGTCGAGAACTCAACAAAATAGGTCACATTGCAAAGTACTACAAAAGTAAGAAAAATGTTTTGGTAGTCAAGAACAAATCAGATGAGAAATGAAAAACAAAAGTAGAAGAGATCAAGGAGAAGCATGAGAGGATGTGGGTAAGAAAGGATGAATCCAAAGTTGACAACGTGTCCACACCCAAATCTAGTGCAGGATCTTCAACCAGTAACTAGGGCTTTATGCCTTAGGGGGAGCTTTCCATGTAGATTCTAAGAACCCCCCCTTTGATGGTTTGTAATCAATTTCGGAAGATTGCATAAGGAATGAATCATATGTACAAATGATATCCAGAAGTTTCTAAAGGATCTTGTGCTCTAGTATGAAATTTCATGAAGACTAAGACAACTGGTTGCTGCATTTATTAGAGTAAAAAAATAGGTTTTAAGAGGATAAAATTGCATTTCAAGACTTCATTCATCACAATGAGATCAAGAGAGTAAGAGAAAAGTGAGTGCAAGCAACTTGGCAATATCAACAATGATTTCAGCAACTTCTAAGTGAGTTCTAGGGCATGATTGTGAGGCAAGGTATTTATTTGTTGATATTTTCAGTCTTTTGCAAGCCCTAGGATTCAAAATGGCTTCATTTTCTGGTATCGTGACTCCTCTAGTGGTTGAAAACAAGGATAGGACTCATCTAGTCTTCAAGAAACATCCATTTAAATTAGTCAAGGATGATGTGAAAGGTGCATTCTCATCTATGCCCTATGGCATGCTGCACAATAAGGATATCACATCCTACATTCACTGTGACCTTGAAGAGCTGAGGAATACAAAAATTTCGGACCTATACAACAAGCATTTGGCCAATGATTTGGGAAAACTCAAATCCAAATATAAGGAGCTGCATGATAAGGGTTTCTCATAGTTCATACATTTCTCATTGTTTGATGAGGAAGAATGGATCTGCTGCATCTTGATCCATGTGCATGATGAGTTCATATGGATTTATAGGCCCCACAAAACCACCAAGTAAGGGATCTGTGTTGTAATTGGTTTAGCTAAAACTGGTGTTATACCCAGTTTGAGAAAGGTTTTAGATGACATCGTCATAGTTACCACTAGATCAAAGTTTGACAATAGAGCCATGATTGTGAATGATATCTTAGATAATTATGTAAAGTTTTCTTTAATGGTAGTCGAATACAAGGTCTACCAGTCCAACCAGTACAACTCTATCTCTGGTACCACTATCTACTCTACATATCTGATGCTTAAAGAAGATAAGAGGTATGATTTGTTTAGTACACTTCTAAACAAATTATTGAGCAATTTGAAGAAAATAAAGCAAGATGAAAATCATACTTTCAAATATGGTACACTCCTTATTTTCTTGGCACTATACTTCCAAAATGAGATACCCCATATCAACTGCAAGGTCCAATGGGCCTATGATATACTGATGGTCATGTTGATCAAGGAAGGTCTATGAGGAATAGGTGATGAAACCATGTAGATATTTTCCCTCTGGGGATACTTCAAAACCTTGCAAGCCTCAATGAAGAACAGGGAAAGGATTTCGAAGGAGGTGGTTGAGAAGTATGAGAAAACCATTTACTTCATGGTGGATAAGGATTTGTGTATGATGGAATCCATGGAGCCTCAGATTGTTTGGATTGTTAGGGTTCCCACAAATACTGAGAGGGGGGGGGTGAATCAATATCTAACTGGTAATAAAATTTTCTTAAAACTGAATATGCAAAACATAAAGTAACAGTATACCGGTATGCAAGAATTAATGCAAATAATAGAATCAAAAACATCCACATGAAAAGAACACCATAACACAAGATGTTTAACGAGGAAACCTGGTGTGGGAAAAATGTCAGTGGGATTTGTGACCCACAATATTCACTTACTGGCCAATAAGAGAATATTACTTACAATAGGGGCCTACACATAGAGGAAGGCCAACTGCCTAGAGCTCACTGCACAATAAGAAGTCACACTGATTTACAATGAGGATTTACACAAATCCAATATTATGTACTGCTTTACAATAGCATTTTCAATGCCAGATTCAGTACTGGTTCTTGCTCTGTTCTATACATATACCCTTGAACTACAATTTGCACATTAGGTCTGCCTTATAATTTATTTATGCTTCATATCCATATCCTACAAATGCCTACAATGATCTCTTTTATATACAAGAGTCATTTTACAATTTGCTAAGTTGGCTTACAATGATAAACAAAATATTACATATCAAAAATCTTGTCAGCCTCTGTGCCAGTATACATATTTCCTTCTGTGCTGGTGTACATCTTCTATGCCGGTGCTAGTGTAGATTGATTTTGTTGATACCAGTGCACTGTTTTGTTTGAGTAATGCTTTGTCAGTATAATGTTTTGTCGGTGCCATAGGATTGCAAGGTTGCCTGAGTAATGCTTTGGTGGTATAAGGTTTTGTCGGTGCCATAGAATTGTAAGGTTGCCATCAATGACAAAACCTTCAATCACACACAATGTCTCATTGGAGTGTCCATATCCCAACAATCTCCCCCTTTGGCATTGATGTCAACACTCATGAGAAATTTCAAAAAGATATCCAAAAATGTGTAGACCAAAAATGTTACCAAAAATGTGAGAGCTCCCCTTGAGCATGTGATCCCTGTGTTTTGAATTTTCTCATCTACTACTCCCCCTTTGGCATCAATGACAAAGGTTAGTAGATTTTGTAGTTGTACCAATTCATAACCTCAACCTTGTAGTTGGGTAGTTATTAGCTAAATAATATCTCCCAAAATTAAGTTTATGCCATCCATAAACTTCTTGCTCTCCTTTATTGCTATCTCAGTTCTGTATACTATACTGGTAAGATGTTGCAAGTGCTCTGCCGGTATTTTGCTACCCTGTGTTAGTGCCTCTGAGATTTCCTTCCATAGAGATGCTAAATAGTCCAATCTTGGACTTAGTTTAGATCTGAAGAATTTTGCCTTGTTTATTATTTTCTCTTTCTCTCTTTCTAATTTGAGCAATTCTTCCTCAAAATTTGTTATCTTTTCCTCAAAAACTGATAATGTATTGGGTGAGTTAATAAAATTATCAGCAAGTTTATTGATCTCTTCCTGTACCTTGCTCATCTTTTTGTCTACATCCATGGTCAAAAATTTTATTTTATAGGTGTCTTTGTACAGAGTTTTGTATTCTTTCAATAAATTGCACAGTTCCGGTAGAAGTGTGTCAAATTCCCTATTACACTTCTTTATTCCTTCCTCAAAGAATTTTTGTTTCTCTTTTTCTATACTTTCCTTTACAGTTTCTACCTTTGTTTGCTCAAAATTTCCAGAAATATATTTACAAAGTGTATCCAACTGGCCTAAAGAATCTTTATTGGCTATATTACAATTGGGTGTTATTGATTTCAAAATTGGAATTGAATCATCTATCGCTTTATAAGCTTGTGAGCTATAATCAGTTATTTTATTGATAGATTTGAGCAATACCTCTGTTACATTTGATGGTGACCCACTAAATTGAGTGCCGGTGGAAGTGACCAAGCTAGTATTGACCTCTGGTAGGTCTATTTGTGTCTCCATCTCTTTAAGCATAGTTTTTCCTACATCATTTCTTATCGGTGGCATCTATTCTGGAGCCTTTAGCTCTATTGGTTGCTCTGTTTGTGTTCCAAATTCCATCTTTTTCTCTAAATTTGCTGTCGGTTGCTCTTTGTTTCCTGTTGTCGGTTGCTCTTTGTTATCAGATTTATCTGTGGTATCCTTATCTACCACTATGTTGATTTTTTGAGTATCAACATTCACAGTATATAGGACTTTAGGATTAGGATTATTATTCTCTGTGTCCATGCTCTCAGCTACCGGTTGATCTTCGGCAGTTGTTGTTTTTACCGATGGAGTAATTAAAGGAGGTGGGGGTAAGTTGTCTCTAATTTTGATACTTGGTGGTCCACCAACTTTACCTTTCCCTTTGTCCTTTTGATATACCAGAATGGGCTTGGGATTCCTATATTCTTCTTGTTTTTCTTTTTCAACCAAGAATGTATCCCAACCATCTTCTGTTTCATTTGAAACTTCAGTAACTCTACCTACCATTAGTGATATTTGCCAGTGTGTAGTGGAAAAAACTGTCTAGTTGGCCTGAGCTATCAAATAATCAATTTCTTTAGGTGAGTTGACCAGGTATACTGCAAGTAATTTTTCTATTTTAATTTTCTTATCCAACTCAACCATTCCTTGCCTTCTGGCCTCAAGTCTTTTATATAATTCATCAGGAATTTCATTTAGGACTTGCATCAAAAAATTTTTATACATGTCCATGTGTAATATAAAACTTTCCTCAACTTGTCCTTTCTCATCATCTGATAGGGTGTCATAGATTTTCCCTATGTTTTTCCATTTACCTTCTTCTGTGATCTCATTTAGTAGTATGTCAAAAGGGGCCAAGTCAGTGTTTGTCTTCTTCTTCTTTTTGGGGGTTAGCTTTTTCTTTGGTGTGGCTTTCTTGACCAGAGACCTCATAGCTTGTTGCTTCTATCTTGTCCTTCTAGGTGAGTGAGTGGATACCAGTGAGGGGCCTCTTTTCCTAACAACTCTTTTGAAAGTTGCTGGCATATCTCCTTCTAAGGAAGTATCTACCAGTGATAGATGAGTTTTAGGTTGTTGGGCTACCAACTCATCTTTTGTTATGCTGGTTTTCTTTAGTACATCTTCCTTTATGGCTTTTGCTTGTCTGGTTCCTTTCCTCACAAATGCCTCAACTTTCTTTACTCTCTTTTTAGATTGAATTTGGCTTTCAATGGTCTCAACACTACCAAATACTTCTTCCTTTGGTTCAGTGGGGGCTTCCAAAAGTGCTTTGGCATAAGTTTCCACTATGTGGTCATCTGTTTCATACCCCATCTCTGTAACCCAGATTGTTCTTGGGATGACTGCTTCCATCTAGATCTCATCCTTTTTTATCACAAAGCATATATCATCCTTGTATTTGTTGACAATTTCTTGTGATAGTTTGATTCTTTTATTGATTTTGACTTTTAGTGCTTGAAAATACTCATTGATATTCTTTTCTCTGTTTTCACCCATGTTGTTGAATAAGTCAGACAATTGTTTTCCTACTGGTATGTTGA
Organism: Cryptomeria japonica; assembly: GCF_030272615.1. Lineage (NCBI taxonomy): Eukaryota > Viridiplantae > Streptophyta > Pinopsida > Cupressales > Cupressaceae > Cryptomeria > Cryptomeria japonica. The sequence continues at coordinate 146,215,062 of NC_081415.1, forward strand.
ATCCAAAATCCTTGTAGCCTATACCAGGAGCTTGTTTGGTTATATGTAGCATTAAGCATACAATTAAATTTCCAAATCTAAAGGTTCCTTTCTTATCCTTCTTGATTTTTGCCAAATTGTCAATTAACTCATCTTTCAACCATTCATAGATATCAATATTTGCATTGTCCTTCACCATGTCATAAGCACTTTTTATGCATAAACTGGAAACAGAGTTAAGCCTATTAGCATGAGTTGCTTTGTAACCTAGAATCATGCTAATGAATCTCACATTTGTATCGGCAACATCATTAACCCTCAATGATCTTTTATCAGATGTTGCACCAGTTAATTTCATTACTAGGTCATTGGAGACCTTCTTGGTTTTGTCAGGTCTAGTACCGGTGGAAGGTAACCCTGCTATTGCTTTCACAACTACCTTTGTAATTTTATGCACTGATTCAAGCCAAAAGAATGAGCCCTGTAACCTACTTAGAACTATCCTAACCACTTCCTTGGGAAATTTAGGAATGCTGAGGATTTCAGTGAATCCTAGGGTTTCAACAATTTTATGTTCAGGTTTCACATTTTCGGCATTGTCACATATAACAGATTTATACATGTTTTTGATTTCTTCATCACCTAATTCCTCTATGTTGCAATGAATATACATTCTAGGGTCTTCTACATAAACAACACCCTTTGGAATTTGGGAAAAAACACCTATGTTGTCATCTTTCTTAGCTACCTCGAGAACTAGCTGAAAGATGGGCCTAGGTCATTTTATAACCTCGACTACTATAGGGTTTTCTATGAATTCAGGTGCAGAGGAGGATGCCATGATGATAAATACCTTTTTCTGCCTTTGGATGGATTGATTGCTGAGGTGCTTTGCCTCTTTGCTTGGAATGCCTTAGCTTGGAAATCTTCATGCTCTCTGAAATTTTGAATTCATGGTGAAATGAAATGGAGCCAAAAACCTTATTTTATAAAGTCTTTTCTACTACCTACCACATTAATTGCTTGTCGGCAATGTATTAGCTTAACTTTATTTGTCGATAATGAAGGATTTTCAACTTCTTTTCTCTAATCGAGGGAATAATAGCACATGTATCATTTGATTGCCAAACCCTCAAGATAATTTTCTTCAATTTGATGAAGAACATCTTGCCCGTGGAGCATTGCTCTGTCCTGCTAGTGGAGCATCATATTGTCCAACCAGTGAAGCATTTGTTGGTTCTACTAGTGGAGGAGTAACCCCAATATTTAGATCACCTTTTCTAATCCATTGTTTTGAAAATTCTTGCTTAACCTCTTCAATCTTTTCCTTACCTTTCAAGCTAGTACTTCTGTTATCTTGCGGTGTACCTTTACTTCTACAAAATTTAGCAATATGACCAATCTTGTTACATGCATAACAGGTTACATTATTTTTCTGAATAGCTTTCCCATAACCTATGCCAGTTTGTGTTCTACATTTATTTGATAAATGACCAGATCTTCCACAAACATAACATCTTACATTCATTTTGCAATTTTTAGAGTTATGACCGATTTTGTTGCATTTGGTGCATTGACCGGTGGGAGGATTGATGTTCTGATAATTCCTAGATCTACATTCATTTTCCCTATGACCATATTTATTATAGTTAAAGCATTTTCCATTGAATTTGCAAGTATTAGAAGGTCTTACCAGTTTGTTGTGATCCCGGGTATTTGCAGTACTGGAGCTTTCTTCAACTTCAAATCCAACTCTAAAAGTGTCACCTTTGGGTTTTTGATTCTTCAATAAGGTACCAAGTTCCTTTGAGCTTTTCTTGAATTTTTCTTTGTGTTGATTTGTAGTTTCCAATTCCCTTTCCAAGATTTCTTTTTGTCTCATTAGTTCATTTGAGTCATTCTGAGTGTGCATCAGATCTGTCTTCAACATGTCATTTTCATAGCTAAGTCTTGTGTTCTCATTTTCTGCATCACTTAGTCTTTTGGTCAATTCTTCTTCATTCTTCTTTTTCTCCTCAATCTCTTTGCAAAATCTCATAGTCATATCCTACATTTCATTTTTTGTTGTCATGATCTCTTGTTTCAATTTGCTTATCATATCATTTAGTGATTCCTTTTCATCATTCTCATTTTGCAATTTTTCACAAAGTTCTCTTCTCTTATTTCTTGTAATAGAAAGATTTTCTTGAAGTGCCTAAATAATGTCCTGAGCTGCTTTTAAATCATCTTCTAATTTGATATTTTTCAAATTCTCTGCATCATAGTCAGTAAGAGCTCCTTCAAGTTGCTTCATCAGATTTTTCATCTTTACCGGTGTCAAGATCTTCCTCAAGTTGTTAGGCTTTTGAAAATAGAGGACTAGGCTCTGATACCAATTGTTAGGGCTCCCATAGATACTGAGAGGGGGGGGTGAATCAGTATTTGACTGATAATAAAATTTTCTTAAAATTGAATATGCAAAACATAAAGTAACAGTATACCGGTACAAAAGAGTTAATGCAAATAATAGAATCAAAAACATCCACATGAAAAGAACACCATAACACAAGATGTTTAACGAGGAAACCCGGTGTGGGAAAAACCTCGATGGGATTTGTGACCCACAATATTCACTTACTGGCCAATAAGAGAATATTACTTACAATAGGGGCCTACACATGCAGGAAGGCCGACTGCCTAGAGCTCACTGCTCAATAAGAAGTCACACTGACTTACAATGAGGATTTACACAAATCCAATATTCTGTACTGCTTTACAATAGCATCTTCAATGCCAAATTCAATACCATTTCTTGCTTTGTTCTATACATATACCCTTGAACTAAAATTTGCACATTAGGTCTACCTTATAATTTATTTATGCTTCATATCCATATCCTACAAATGCCTACAATGATCTCTTTTATATAGAAGAGTCATTTTACAGTTTGCCAAGTCAGCTTACAATGATAAACAAAATATTACATATCAAAAATCCTGTCGGCCTCTATGTTGGTATACATATTTCCTTCTGTGCTGGTGTACATCTTATGTGTCGGTGCCGGTGTAGATTGATTTTGTTGATGCCGATGCACTGTTTTGTTTGAGTAATGCTTTGCTGGTATAATGTTTTGCCAGTGCCATAGGATTGCAAGGTTGCTTGAGTAATGCTTTGCCGGTATAATTTTTTGCCGGTGCCATAGGATTGCAAGGTTGCCATCAATGACAAAACCTTCAATCACACACAATGTCTCATTGGAGTGTCCATATGCCAACATGGATCATGTCCATGGGGTATGAATTTGACTATACTATACTTGAGGCATATGTCCAACACCTTCTGAGTCAACTGGTAGATCTCGAGGAAGGGAGATTTAGGACATTCAAGGAGAAAGACTTTAGCTTGCACATGTAGTTCATTGCTCCTACCCAAAAAAGAAAGATAACTAAAATGGAAAAAGAAGTAGTTTCTCAAATGGGCTTCACCAAGGAGGTGAAGAAAGTCAGAGAAAAATATGCTCAAAAGTAAGCAACTAAGTCTACTCTTGCTCTGGTGGCACGACCTTGAAAACCCACTCCATCTGGAAAAGGTGTGCTCAAGAAAAAGGAAAAACCAAAGAGAACTTATGTTGTAGTGTCTCTAGTAGCCTCAGAAACTAAATCTAAGGATGAAGTAGGCAAAGAAAAGAACAGGGGAGAAAGCCTCAATCTGGTGGAGTATGGCCTAGCAAAAAGACTAAATTAGATATTGCTCCCTTCGGAAGATCCCAAAGAAGCAGACATGTCAAAATTGAAGTCAACAAAGACCTTAATTTGTCAGACAAGTGAGAAAGCCTCAATCTGGTGGAGTATGGCCTAGCAAAAAGACTAAATCAGATATTGCTCCCTCCAGAAGATCCCAAAGAAGCAGACATGTCAAAATTGAAGTCAACAAAGACCTTAAATCTCAAAATATAGAAGGTAAGTACACAATAATTCCTCCACTGTCAACAAATTAGTTGATAGATGAGATATTAGTGGATGGAAATTTAAATAATCTTGAAGCAAATTTTGAGAATTTTGATGATGGTGATGAAAGAGAAGTAGAGGAAGTAGTAGTATTATACTTGCATAATTTTAGTAAGACATTAATTGAGTTATAAAATTCCATTTCAAAGGACTTGTACAATATAATAGATGCTAGAAGAATAAATGCAAGTAAAATGGATAGAGAAATGAAGGAGAGGGAACTTGTAAACAAATGTACATGCATTACTCATGATGAAGTTAATAGATTGATTAAAGAAGCTAATAAAAAGGAATTCAAAAGTAAGAATAAAATAAATAGATTAATGATTGATAATTTAGAGTTAAGAAAAGAGACGGAGGAAATATAAAAGAGGATCATTCAAAATGATCCTCTATATAAAGATGGATTTAAACCATCTCAACCGAAAGACAAGCAAGGTGATTCTGGAAGTCAAAAGGTTGAAACTTAGTCTGAATATAAACCAAAATACCAAGGGAACACCATAATTAATGTTGAGATCGGTGACAATCCTTCGGTGATCGATAGCACTACAACCCCTAAAATTCAACACACTGATATTAGAGATAATGATGAGAAGAAGGTTGTTGAGTCGGGATAAGATAAGACAAATAAGGTGGACAAAGGTAAAGGCATAGATGATTTGGTAATTTGCACTCCTCCAGTTACATGGATCCTACTTCAAATCAATCTTGATGGCTTAGTAGACCTTGGGAAGTTTTCTCCTATAGAGAAGCTTATGCTTGCTATTGCAGTCCAAGCTCAAGCCAGCCAAGATTTGGTAAAATCAAAGATTGATGATAAAAAGTTAATTTTGATGTCCATAGATGTTTTGCAGAAGGTGGCTTCCAATGTGCAGTTAGAATCAAACAACAACCCCTCCACTAAATTATTACAATTGATTAATAGTGTAAATAGCAATTTTGACTCTTTGGATAAAACGACTACTCAGAAAGTTTTGTACAAATTTAAGGAAGTCAAAAAATAGACATTCTTGAAAATGATTGAAGATGTCATGGTTACATTGAATAAGAGACCACAGACCATTTCTGACACATTGTTAGAAATCGGTAAAATATATAAATCTTGTCCCATTTTTCCTAAATTAACCATTGATATTGATAAGAAAATAAATGACTACCAGATCAAGCTTGCTAGTATCTCACAATATTTTGACCCTAATATATCATTAACCAAAAGTATTGAAGGATATATTATAACCTTACATGATTAGATCTTTGGCCTTCAGGAAGACAAGGAGAAAGTTTTGAGGCAAGTGGGTGAACTCCAAAAAATGTTTGCCATGTGGATAGATACTATGCTAAGTAATAAGGTAGATTGTATGTAGGAAATGGCCCGACCTATACCATCATATTTGAGAGAGTTAAAAATTATTGCCACTATATTCAATGCATTTATCACAATTTTGGATAACCTAAAGAGTGGGTGGGATACCCACCAAGGATTTTTGAAGACCACTTATGCCGATTTATTAAAATATTTGTAAAGTATATGTCATCTATATATCAGTTTTGGGCAGCACCCCATCTTTGGAATTGGTGTCAAAGGGGGAGAGATGAGGTGAAAAATGTACAGACTAATTGTATAAAGTGTACAGTCAGTTTTGTGATGTAGATTTTTGCATTGTTGATCAAGGGGGAGCCTTGGAATTATTTTATTCTTTCCTCCAGTGTATAGGTTTCACATGTTTCAACACTTAGCCATTCTTCACAAGTGTTGCCATCAATGCCAAAAGAGAAGATTGTTGGAAATTGACACTCATTAAATGATTTCAAGTGGCTTTCGGTAGCTGTATATTTGTTTAGGGTTATCATTGATGGCAACTCTTCATGGTGATACAATTCAGCAGTCATAATTCATTTTAACCGTAAGTTGGTGTTAATCGATAAAATAGGGTATTCCGATAATATTTTGGTCTGGAATGATTTCTAATGATTGCGATATTTTTGGTGATTGGGAAGACCTTTAGGAAGCATGTGATTATAATCTTTTAGTCTAGTGCTATGGTGTGTTCGATATTGAAGCCGACATTGATCTACACGTTACACTTATTGAAGCCAACTTGAAGGAGATTTCTTTTGTGTTGTGAGCGGATATATAAGATTGACTTGGCGATTAATTTTTGGCATGTTAGAGATGTGGTGATCCATTTTTGTGTGATTGAGCATAATTTCATGAGTGCATTTTTCTTTTAGACCAATAGGTAGCTCACTAAGATAGAAACAGAGTATTCAGCAAAGTGAAGACAATCTGAGTGTCGAAGCCTAACTAGAACTCATTGTTGCATAGTTAGACTCTAATTGAGAGTTCATTTCATTGTATTTTCTCATTGTAATCAAATTGTAAGTCAGTGAGACTTCCCTAAAGGTTGTAGCCTTTGGGGAAACTTTATTTGAGTAGTGAGCTCTAGCCAATGAGGCTAAATGCAAGTGCATTCCGCATATATGTAATATTTCTATACTCCTATCCATAGTATATGAATATTGTGGGTTCTAGCCCCATTGTGGTTTCTCCCTTTTTGGGTTTCCATGTAAAAATTGTGGTGTTATGGATTTGTGTATTCATTGTTACATGTTTATGTTCTTTTCTATTGTGTGTTGTTAACTGGTGGATAAAGAATAAGTTTGTGGTTTTAACTTCCCATAGATCACTGATTCACCCCCCCTCTTAGTGATTTTTGATTCTAAAAACTTTAATAATATTAAGTAAAAACTAACCCATTTCTTTGACTTGAGTTACCATGCTTATTCAAATTTGTATAGACCTAATAATGGCTATATCTTATCTCAAAATCTATTCCCCCCACAAAATGAAGATAGATGCAATGTCTGCACATGCATAAGGGTAGGAAATATGAATGCAATCGTAATTATTTAAAATTGAATGAAATGACTAAAAAAGTGAACAAATAGATTTAATGATGATAGTGTAAATATACTTACTTAAATTGTAATATGATTGTGGCATGTTGTGATGGTTGTTGGCATGTGCAATGTAATAGAAAATTGTGTTTGAAATATTCAAAGAATAATTATTCTGGCGGAAGTGAAATGAAAGAAAATAAAGCGAAATGATATGGAGATGACATGGAATGAAACAAAAAAAGAAACTCCAGGTAGACATGGAGTTTTTATTATGATTTAAGGCAATTGGCATTAAGTAGATGGTGAACCCAAAGGATCACCATTAGTGGTTGTAAGAAGAGTCAAAAGTGGTTGAAATTCTTTAAGAAACTCCTTCTTGGTGCTTGGTTTGTGATAGAGGCAGAATCTATGGCCATAGAGGCGGAATCTATGGCCATTGACAAGAAGTGTGAACCTTGAATTGTCAATAGTTTCTAGCTTGACTGTGCCATTATCAAACATGTTCAATTTCATAACGACCTAGCCACCATGTTTGTAATTTTCCTAGATTATTATTAAACCTAGAATCATACAATAAAGCCCAGTCCTTAGTATGAAAATTTTTAGATTTGATACATTTGTCATGCCACTTCATGCGGTGTTGTTGGACTAAAAGCATATTCTACAACATTGATTTCCTCAACTCATGCAACTGATTGAGATGTCATATTCTTTCTTGGGGCATACCAGATTCTACTATTGTACGCAAAGATTTATGCTCAAATTCAATGGGAATTACAACATGTTTACCATAAACTAGCTCAAAGGGTGTAAACCCTATTGTTGTTTTCCAGCATGTCCAGTAGGCCCAGACTAGTTCCAGAAGGAAATTTTCCCAATCTCTCTTATGTAGTACAACTTTTTTTGTGAGGATGGCCTCAATTTGTCTGCTAGTCACGTCAACATGACCATTGGCCTAAGGATGATAGCGTGTAGACTTTTTATGTCTGATATTATACTCCTATATCATAGTAGTGATCAAGTTAGATGTGAATTGTGCACCTTGATCTGTGAGAAGTTCTCTAGGTACTCCATATTTGGTAAATATATCCTCATACAAGAACTCTACAACTTTGTTGTCTTTGGCATGTTTCATTGATTCACCTTCAACCCATTTGATTAGGTAGTCGATATAGACTAAGATGTAGGATTTTCTAATAGATGGAGGATCAATTTGACCAATAAAGTCCATTCCCAATTTATCAAAAGGGGTAACAACTACCAATGGATGCAGGGGCATCTCATCCTTTGGCATCCATCACATTTCCTATTATAGTTAGTTTCATCCTTAAGTAGGGTAGGCCAATAATACCCTGTGTTAAGTATCTTGATTGTTGTTCTTTTGGCTAAAAAATGGCCACCATAAGGTTCATCATGGCATGCATGGAGGATCTCAAATATTTCATCTTCTCTAATGCATCTTCTCATAACATTGTCTGATCTAGTATAGAACAAACATCCATTTACCCATGTGTATGGAAATCTCTTTTCAATTATAATTCTCTTATCCTTTGAATATAAGAAGTTAGAAAACCTTACTCATAGCTAAATAATTAGCTATATCTGTATACCATGGTATGTGCAATGTGATAAAAAACAAATTCTCATCAAGAAAAGAACCATCTATTATAGAATCATCAGGATGGTGTGTAACTCTGAATAAGAAATCAACATCAACATTTTCCTTTATTTACTAATCAATGATGGTAATATCAAACTCTTGCATCAAAAGGAGCCATCTTGCTAGCTTTCTTGAAACAACTCGTTTGTTCATAATGTATCTTATTTTAATATGATCAGTATAAACAAAGACTCGGTATCCTGTAATATAATGTCAAAACTTATTGAGAGCATATGTGAGTACTAACATCTCCTTTTTTATTATAGTGTAATTGAGTACAATTCCCTGCAGATTTTTGTTGATGAAATACATTGCATTTTGTATGGTTCCCTCTTTGTGAGAAAGAACTACTCCTATTGCATGATCAGTGTTGGTCTCAAAAAAGGAGACAAACCCAAGTTCACCTACAAACTATCTATGAAATAGTCAATCTCAATCAATGAAATGCTTCAGGCCTTGGACAACATAACATAGGATCCTAATGGTCCTCCTACACTTCAGGTTGTGCAAGACCTAGGGGGGACACCCTTTGATGCATAAAATTAGACCAATGACACACAAGACAAAATCAAGAGGAGCATATAGATATCATTAAAGTTTCAAAAACAAGGAGGGTACTGTAGATAGGCTAAACCTACATTGATAACTCGACAAGTTTGAACATGAGATAAGTGGAAAAATTCCACAAAATAAAAAAGAAAGATATTATGATTTGATTTTTTTAAAGTGCTACAAGTAACCTCTAGCTATAATAGATCAATGCCTCAATCCGAGCATAGATTCAATACAAATAAACACAAATGAAAATCCAATTTGCACATCAGATTCATTGAAAATATATCGATGTATTAATGCCTGACATTAATATATTCTAAAATCAAACAAAGGATCATACATATCTAAATATTAATTCAGAATTCATAATTCTACTCATCAAATTTAAATCATTTCTATAAAGGATACCTGAGAAAAGGAATTACACTCTTTCATGGGAGGATAAACCAAACTCCCTTGAAGACTGGATTTATTGAATTTGAAAAAATACTTGAAGACAATCTAATGGAACTGGATATATGCCTTACATATATGTGACCCACAACTAAGAATTTACAGCTAAATTCATCTATTTAATGATAGAAGAATGGGAACATCAACAGTTACAATCAAGAAAATTAAATGCTAAGACTGGAAACCCTCTTAAAAATCTCCTTCGAGAATTTGTCAAAAATTGGAACCCTTACAAAAGAGAACTCAGAATATATAGAAGAGGGAAAAACATCAAATCTCCATCATGAATTGTCGAGTGTCCTCTTTTCCCTAATAGAAAATATTCTCTGCAATTCCCATGAAAATTTCTCTTGAAATATATGATATTTATTGAAACTCACAACAAAATTGAATTCCTCATTCCAATAGCTTTCCAATGGTATATAACATGTCTATATCAGGGAAAAAGAATAATCCCTTAGGCAAATCAAATCTCTCAAGATGTAGGTCGGTTATTAATTTCCCCTTTTACAATAGTCTTGAGACTATATTTTAAATCTTTGAAATTCCTGTACAGACATCTGCCATGCATCTCTACCATGTGGCACCTCTAGATTGGCCTTGAGTCTCTCTGCACCACATGTCCTGCCACCTAAGCACAGTCGAACCCACCTATCACTTTGGTTTGTTTGGCCAGTCTTTCAGCCAAACTTCCTCTTTGGCAAACTGCCTCCATGTTTTATTGAACCCGCAGTCTCATTGAAACCTCATCTTCACTAGGTCTCACCACTTGGTCACCAAGTTGCACTGATAGCCATCAAGCATTTCTCCATTGTGGCAACTGTTGGATCATCTTTCATCACTATTGATCATCCTTGACTTGCTCATCTTTTATCTCTTGAGCTGCTTCACCTTAACCGTTGGCATTGAACCATTGAACCCTTTGAACCACTTGAACCCTTTGAACCAGTTGAAACCCTTGAACCATTTGAACCATTGAACCAATTTAACCATTGAAGCATTTGAACCATTGAACCAGTTCAAATTTCAAGTTCAAAGATGATCTTTTCTCATCTGTAGACCTTTTCTTTGCAAAATTGAGTCGCTTTGAGATCCACACACATGTGGGGGCCCACCAAGTCCTTAATCAGCCACTTGCCAAAATCTCTTAAGCCTTGACACTTGATATACATGGGGCTTTTCATTTAAATTTTGAAATAATCCTCCCTGCGACCAATGGAAAAAATCTCTTCACCATGCTTGGACTGCTTTCATCTAGTCATCCAGACAACACTGAAGCCACTCCCCCTAAAAGTTGATAACTTCCACACTGCATTTGGACATCTCCATGATGTCATTGGGAAGACATCAAAACCTGACCTCCAATGACTCATATCATCTTTCTGCACTTCGCACTTCTCATTGGGTCAATGTATGTTTAGCCTATCTACAATACCCTCCTTGTTTTTGAACCTTTAATGAGATCTATATGCTCCTATTGATGTTGTCTTATGTTTCATTGGTATAATTTTATGCATCAAAGTGTGTCCCCCCTTAGGTCTTGTAGAACTTGAAGTGTAGGAGGATCATTAGGATCCTATGTTGTATTATCCAAACCCTGAAGCATTTCATTGATCAAGATTGGCTATTTCATAGATAGTTTGCAGGTGAACTTGGGTTTGTCTCTTTTTTTTTAGACCAGCAAAATGGTGACACTGTTGGGGAGAAAATGAACTGGGGAGAATGATGTAAATAATTCTGTCAAGTCACACCCATGAGTCTGGCCAAAATTCATTTGGGGAAGGGTCTTAGAAGTTTACAAATCTGAAAGTAATTTTCAAATTTGAAAGTGTATACCCTGGAAGGTCTTGTTGCTATGAAATTTGAAAATATTATGTGACTCTACTATGTGTGGTATGACCCATAAATCTGAAAGGGTTTCAGAGGGAAGATTAGTGGTTAAATTTTATTCCTCTTCAAGGAGATGGAAACTCTTTATGAACAAACCTGAGGTTTGGAGGTTTTCTTCAAATTTTTAGTCAGAGGTGAAGTGGACAGCAACAGAAAAATTTACTCTAGGCATTTCCCATTCATGAGATAATTATTTTTTCCTTATAAGGTGAAGCAAGTCACTAGGAAAAGGAGTATTGGTTCTAAAGTTACATACTTTTTGTTTTGGAAAAGTTTCAGTCAAAAATATGGTGAGAAGTATGTCTGGTTATGAAGTTAATGACTACATATGTTTTGAAAGGAGAGTAAAATAGTAAGATGCATTGTCATGGTAATGGTTCAATAGATGTGTCAAATTTAATGGATCTAGATGTGGTTTCTAGTTCTGAAATTTCTTTATCAAATTTGAATGACATTTATATGGAGATTGAAATATGTCTTCAAAAGATCCAATAAAAATGGATCTTGTTTTTAAGAAAGAAAGTGGGGAAGAGAAAGGTTGAATCATCATATGTTTTTTATGAAAGATTTATTGCTGTAGTAAATGAGCTTCCAATTGATGTTAGACCCCATGAGTCTATTTGGATTGAGTTATTTTTAGAGATTGATGAGCCTAACTCAGTAAATTGGTCTACAACCTTGAGGGAAGAAAGTGTTGCTAGTATTAAAGAATGGATAGACAAGATAGAAATGACCAGATTTGAAAATAAACATAGTTTTGAATACAGTGACGGAGATGAATCTGTGAGTGGATGTACCTCCTATGATGTTGAAGGTGACTCTTATTCCCAACATGATAGGACAAATGTGTATTCAGAGCAAGAAGAAAATTGTGAGAACATAAGTTGTTGTTCAAATAGTCTTGAGCCTGTTGAGGTTTTAGATTTGAATAATATACATCACCTTGTTGTTAATATCAATCCACAAAGTGTTTGCAACCAAGGTTATGAAACTATGTTGCAACATATAGCAACACTTTATGATCAGTATGATAAAGGTCATGATGCAGATGCAAGTTGTTGTAATGATAAAATAAATATGAATGAAGACATGAGCATTGTAGATTTAATGTCTGCATCAAATTGGGACAATGTTCGCAACACAGAAGATGAAGCCAAGAAAAATAAAAATGAAGGAGAAGGTATACTAAGTAGTGAACAAATCTCATAACTCTTAGTTGTTGATCTTAAGATGTATACATCTAGAAATGTCCTCAGTCTATCATACCCAATCAGGATATATGTTTTGATATTGATGATGTTCTTGGTGGTGTGATGTATGATACATATGATATTTCTTTCCCTACATTTGATTTGAACAATGGACAAGATGAAAATGCATATAAGGTTGATAAATGTGATAATGTGGACTCATATGTTGATATGAAATCAGAACTTGAAATGCATGGTGTGGATCTTGGTTTTAAAGAGAAAGTCAAATGTGAGGTAGTTTTTCTAGATTTGCAATTGGTAAATGAACCATTGACAGATGATGATGTATTTCTATGTTTGCAAATGGCTGATATAAGGTGTAACCGACATGCTAAATTGCAGTCATTTTATGAGGAAATTTTCCTCTCTAGTTTGCAACCTTGTATTATGGAAGAGTGTTTTCCATTTATGCAAACTAGCAGTCAGCATGCACCTGATGTTCCCAGTGATCAAATGGAATTGGGTTACTTTTCTTCTTAGCTGGGAGATAATTGTAAATATTATGGAAATGAGGTGTCATTTGATGACTGACACTTTCAGCATTCATTTGGTTTTCAAAGATTGAATGATTATGAACATGTTGATGATTATGTTTTATGTAATCAGCTGATTAGAAATGGAAGTGTGATTGATCAGGCAGATAACAATGAAACTTCCATCTTACCTCTAGTTTATGGAAATAAAAATCATGTGTTTGAAAGAGGTAACCATTGATTACATTTTTGATGGCCCAGGGCCATCTGTAAATAAGTTGTATATTTTGTACAGTTGTTTTTCTTTAGTTTTGTGGTTTCCAATAAGGAGCCCTGCTATTTAAGTGGAATAAGGAACCCCTATTTTAGAGAGGGAAGCTCCTTAAAGAATTTAAAAGGAAGAGATGTGTCATGTTTTTGGGTGGTCCACTCTACTAATGATTATGAATTCTTTTGTTGATCTTGCAATCAACCATCCCCAGTCAGAGCCACTATTGGGACCTATAAAATTTTGCTGCATTTAGGAGGCCCATTTCAAAATTTTGCATTTTCAATTCATCCTGGCATGTTTCTGGTAGTTTTTGAATTTTTGCCTTATCGACATAACCTACCCCGATCGACCTAACCTAACTCAATGAGGTCACTGGAGTGTGGAATAGAGTGGAGCAAGTCATCAAGTATCGGGTGTAGTGGTTTCAGGCTACTCCGATGAATCAATGAGAAGTGTAGAGCACATAAAGATGATATTAGTTATTGGAGGTCAGGTTTTGTTGTCTTCCTAATGACCCAATGGAGATGTCCAAATGCATTGTAGGAAGTATCAGCTTTTAGGATGAGTGGCTTCAGTGTTGTCCCGGTGACCAGACAAAAGCAGTCCAGGCATGGTGAAGAGCTTTTTGTCCCACATTGGCTACAGGGAGGAGTATTTTGTTGGATATCATTGGCATATGATAAACCGACATGTTGATATGATGATACTATATGCTATCATTGATGTCAATAAGTTCAAGTGAACTGGTATGAAGAGGTATGAGGAGATTCAGTGAACTAGTGTCAGGGTTACACTAAGTGTGATTACTAGTTGATAATCTCAGCTTCACGGTTATTGGTTTGGTGATCTAGCTTGTGCAATGCAACCGATGATACTCTATGATGAGTTATCTAAGAGATGTGAATGAGATCGAAGGTGCCATGTTAGCTTTGTTCATGTGAAGGATTTTCTTAAGGATCTTGCATGAGAAGATCAACCACATTTGAAGTCTACCTTGGGATTGATCATTCCTATTAGTGGAATGAGAGGAGAATGTGATGGGTTACTGATTCCCATGTACGGTGATGAATGAATGATGCAGATTGTCTTGTGATCTATTTGAAATTGTATTGCTCTATGCAATATGTCTGGACGGTCAGCATTGGACCGTATGTGTTGTAAACCTAAGATGCTTGTGGTTTAGGGTTTATGCCACTGACCTATCTATTATCTATAAGGTTGATGATGTTTGAATTGAAAAGTTGTTGGAAAATGTTGTGTGTGTGTATCTAAGTGAAGAGATACTTGATACTTGTTAGACCAGTAAGAGGGAAACTACAAAGTGTGATTGGAGAGTAGAGGATATGAAAAGGATTTGACTTCGCATGTAGCGCTATTATCAAATCAGAATTTTTACCTATTGTCTTCTAATCATTTCAACAGTTGTAAAATCCCTTTACTAGGTAGCTTTAACAAACTTATTGTAAAACCTTTAACCAGGTGACTCAAGATCATTAAGTTCTGCAAATCCTCTAGCGAGGTAACCTTTAACAGGGTTTCAACCTTTAATAGGGCATATAGCCATCCCTTAACTGGGTGATCTTTAACAGGATCGGTTCCTAACAAAACCTTATTGTAAGGTCTTTAACTGGACTAGGCTCCTAACGGAGCAAGCTTCAAAAGAGTTCAAAACAAGCTTGTGGGTATTCATCTGCACCGTGGCTTTTTCCTATTTGGGTTTCCATGTGAAAAATTTGTATTATGTGTTATGCATTTTTCATGTGATGCATCTGAATTATTTGGTTGAAAGATCATGCATGCAGAGCCAATATGTTATGATATTACTAGCATACCACATGCATATGTTTATGGGTGAAGTTGATGTCATGTATTGATTGTGTTTGGAGTGTTGAGACTTATTAGTTTATGGTGTCTGGTTTCTTACTGTATTTGACTAGTATTATCATGGTTAAAGTTTCAGTAATGATGACAACCAGCTAGTATTGTTTCAGCTAAATGAGTTGTTGAGAAAGTTTTATCTGTGTTGATTCACCCCCCCCCCTCTTAGTACTATTTGGGCTATCTTTTGTTCATCATTATTCATCAATTGGTATCAAAGCATCTCCAAGTCCTTGATGATATAAGATTAACTTCTTGAGGTAAAAGATCCTACTGTAATGATGAAGATGGAAGGTCCTAAGTTCAATAGAGATAACTTTAAGATATGGAAGGATAGAATGAAGATTTACATCAAGAGTATGGGTGCTCAACACTAGAGCTATGTTAAGAATGTATTTGTGACTCCCAGTGGCACTTTGACTGATGATCAAAAGAGAGAAATCTAGGAAAATGGGCAAGTCATGGAAGCTCTTATCAGTAACCTATCAAACATTGAGTTTATTGATGTTCAAGACAAGGACACACCTAAGGAAGTATGGGATGCATTGGAAAACATCTGTGGTGGTGACAGGAATGTAAATCAAGCTAAGGAAGAAAGCCTTAGAGGTAAATTTGAGGATATGAGGATGGTTGAAGGTGAAACCATTTAGTAGTATGGCATTAGGATTAAGATTATGGTTGGAGATATCAAAAGTGCTAGTAGAACTATTGATGATACCACTATTGTTAGTACAGTATTTAGATCATTATTACCAATTTATGCAATTAGAGTTTTTGCTATCTAGAAATTAAGGTCTATTGATAAAACCAAGGTATCCTTAGATTTTATTATTGCAAACTTAACTGCATATGAGTTGAATAGATATGATGGTAGTGTTTAGAAGACTGAGTCGGCCTTTAAAGAATCTATTGTACCATCCTGAAAAGGAAAAGAAACTAGTACCAGTTATGAATCTAGATAATGCAAAGATATGGATGATGAAGAGATTCTGATGGAGTTCAAAGCTCTTCTTGCTAAAACACTTCTAAAGGGAACTAGGAGGTATAGAGGTAATCTCCCTTTGAAATGTTTTTCTTACAACAAGATA